>NC_064642.1:786926037-787526037 GCF_023864345.2 Schistocerca serialis cubense
GCCCCGCTTTGCTCTCCACGGGCAAAGAGACGTCCAATCTTCAAACACTTTTGGTCGCGCTGCGTGGCGGCATACGTGTCTGAAGACATTGTTTCTGTGATATATACACTGCTCGCTTTGCTAAAAAGAATTCTTTTGGAATCTGAGATGTTCAATGACTCGTGCATCTTGCACCGATTACAATCCCACGTTCAAAAGTCCGTCAGCTCGCAACATGCTGCCAAGTTAACTACACACCTGTTTATAGCAGAGTGCACAGATACTGGATCCAAGTCTGCCGCTATAAATCGCTTCCAGCTGGAAGGATAGACACACACAGGGAGGAAGGAAGGGACGGTGGGAGGCATGCGGCGAGCCACTTTGCACACAGTGAAGGGCAAAGAGGAGACCGGTGAGATATGGAGTAGACAATGATAAGGCACGTGCAGCAGTGCTGTGAGGACTAGTACTCAAAGAGAGGAAGTTCCACGTGATATGTACAGCAACAGAGTGAGAGTGAGTGAGTGAGAGTAAGAAGGCGAGAGAGCGAGTGAGAGTGAGTGAGAGGACGAGAGAGTGAGAGTGAGTGAGAGTGAGAGGACGAGAGAGTGAGAGTGAGTGAGAGTGAGAGGACGAGAGAGTGAGTGAGAGTGAGAGGACGAGAGAGTGAGTGAGAGTGAGAGGACGAGAGAGTGAGAGTGAGAGGGCGAGAGAGTGAGAGTGAGTGAGAGTGAGAGGGCGAGAGAGTGAGAGTGAGTGAGAGTGAGAGGGTGAGAGAGTGAGAGAGTGAGTGTGAGAGGGCGAGAGGGATTTATGATTGTGTGATAAACCCTAACCTCGAATATTTCCTCCCTTCACATATTATCTTTGTTAGTACAAATGAGATCAGTGGCATGTCATCTGTGGTAAGATTGCAGTACATGCAAGGTGCCTAGTTGCTTCCACCGTCCTGAGTGGAACCAAGCTGCAGTCTTCTATAGCCGTTATCCTCTGCGCAGAAAACAGCTCGTAGAACGTGAGACCGTTATCTCTAGGCTGTAATAAACAGCGGGAATCTAGTTTAACAAAACCAATACAAAAGTGAATTATTTATACAAGATGCCAATCACTTTTTATTAGCAGAATACGAGGAACTGCCCAATTACTTGCGATTCGTAAAGTGGCCTATATTCTCTGTGAAATTGTGAAGAATTGGAATTAAACAAATTAATGAACTGCGTGTTTGCATAAATACTATCAAACCGCCTCTCAATTACATGTCCAAAAAACAGATTGCTAATTAAGTTCTTAGACGATAGCGACGACGGCAGACAATATGTCTGTTCTTCGAGACTGGCGAACCAGCTCTGATCTTATAGTCGAACCACTTCGCCCGCCATCCAAGTTAGGCGCGATCCGAAGGTCTCCACCGGCCCTTTCGTTTAGCTATTGTTCATTATTTCAGCATTGTTAATTACTATCAGAATAATAGAGTGAAAGCTTGCTACTGAGAGATGCTTTTATGTGAAATGCAAGTAAATCCACTTCTAATACTAATAACAGAACTTAAGCTGCTGCGTGCGGAAGTTGTGCGCCAGGATGATGATCACGGAGGAGGACCACGATCTAGGCGGTCTGTCTCACGATACCCGTACCGAATGAACCATCTGTTCCCCCCTGCGGGTCCGGGGATTAGAATAGGCCCGCGGTATTCCTGCCTGTCGTAAGAGGCGACTAAAAGGAGTCCATCCGCCTCACGGGGGTAGTTCGCGCCTGCGTCCGGAGACGGACGGTTCCACGACCTATCATCGTGGTCCTTTTGGTTTTTTCACTTCTCGTTTCTTCCTTCCTTTTGTTGGTTCCTTTCTTTGCTCTTCTCCACCTCACTGTCTTCCTTACTCTTTCCCTTGCCTTTTTCTCCTTGCCTTCTCATTGCCTTTTTCTCCTTGCCTTCTCATTGCCTTTTTCTCCTTGCCTTCTCATTGCCTTCTTCTCCTTGCCTTCTTATTGCCTTCTTCTCCTTGCCTTCTTATTGCCTTCTTCCCCTTGCTTTCTCATTGCCTTCTTCTCCTTGCCTTCTCTGGTCTCCGCCTCGGCGTTTGAGACAGTCTGTCCTCTTTCTCCCTCTCTCTCTTCTTTTTCCTCTTCTTCCTTCCTCCCTGTGCGTGCCTGAAGGCCGACCCACACGTTCGCACGCGTAGCCGGTGACGGGGTAACGCGTAAGTCCCCGCCCTGGGTAGACATGTAAGGCACGCGCGTACCCCCTGGTAAAGGCCAGGCCCGGGGAGGGGTGATTGCCTGAGCTGATACCTTCTGACCATGCCGATTGGTCCCTCCGTCTGTTTCTCGGGAGGTGTGACCTGAGGTGTAAACATTCACCTAAGGCGGGAGTGCCCTCTGAGAGGGTCCCCACAAGGAAGGAGCGCGCCATCGGAGACGCTGGCAATCATGGGGGATTCCTCCGCAATGGATTCTACTCCATCTCTTTCGACTTCGACCCAAAAACGGAAACGTGACCAGCCAACAGTGACAAAAGTACTACCGCCTGCCCCACAGTTACTCGTAGTTTCTCGAACTGAGGACGGAAAGGATTTTTCCTCTGTCAACCCTTTCGTTATTCAGAAGGGCGTAGATGCCATAGCCGGATCTGTCAAATCCTGTACCCGGTTGCGTAACGGCACCTTATTACTAGAAACTGAGAATGCCTTTCAGGCACAAAAACTGCTTCGGGCCACCCTCCTGTACACGTTCCCTGTCCGGGTGGAGGCCCACCGAACTTTGAATTCGTCTCGTGGTGTGGTCTATACTGGCTCCCTCGACGGATTGACTGACGAGGAGCTTCAATCATTCCTCGCTGAGCAGGGCGTGACGGCTGTCCATAGGGTCATGAAAAAGGTCAACAATGACCTTGTACCGACCCGGACAATTTTCTTGACCTTCGATAGTGTTAAGCTGCCATCGCGCATCAAGGCGGGCTACGAGGTTATTTCTGTTCGCCCCTATATCCCGACACCTACGCGCTGCTACCAGTGTCAGCGTTTCAATCACACTCGACAGTCTTGTTCCAATGCGGCTAAATGTGTCACCTGTGGCAGGGATGCCCATGAGGGTGACTGTCCACCTCCGTCTCCTCGTTGTGTGAACTGTCAGGGTGACCATGCAGCATCCTCCCGCGACTGTCCTGTCTATAAGGAAGAACGCTGTATCCAGGAAATTCGGGTCAAAGAGAAAGTGTCCACCTCGGCTGCTCGCAAGCTATTGGCTAGTAGGAAGCCCACGCTGCTCCCAGCGGGGAAATACAGTACTGTCCTCGCCTCTCCTCGGACTACCCGGGAGGTAGCAACCCAGACATGCGATCTGACCTTCAGCACCACGGTCGTCCGTTCGGCCAGTGCTAAGATCGCGCGGTCGACGTCTCCTCTTCCTCCCATCACCCCACAGACACGAGCACCTTCTTCAGCTTCTGCTAAGACGAAGACACCGAAGTCAGATGCACGGGCCTTCAAGAAGGAACCATCCCGTGCAGACTTCCTCCGTACCTCGACCTCACAGCCTTCGACCGGTACTTCCACTACACGTCCTTCCAAAAAGGCGCATAGGAAGCACAGTTCTCCTTCCCCGCCACGGCGCATTTCTTCTCTTGCGCCACCCAGCGGCTGCCGCCCCAGGCCGTCATCCGTTTCGCCTGGCCGCACCGCTGGTCGCCGTACATCTGGCCGTTCACTGGCGGAGGAAGCTCCCCCTCCCGGCCATCCTCCCGAGATGGCCGATGACCCTATAGACCCAATGGACGATTACTGTCCGCCTACTGATAGCGGCGGCAGTGCTCGCTCGAAGCCAGGCCCTAAGCGGCCTTCGAGGTGACCACTTCTCCCATCTTTCTTTTCTTACGATGGCACTTATTCACTGGAATATTCGCAGCATTCGCTCCAACCGAGAGGACTTGAAGTTGCTGCTCCGCTTGCACCGTCCGCTTGTCGTAGCCCTCCAGGAAACGAAGCTACGCCCATGCGATCAAATTGCCTTGGCACACTACACCTCTGTGCGTTTTGACCTACCCCCTGTGGTAGGTATCCCAGCTCATGGAGGGGTTATGTTGCTGGTCCAGGATAATATTTACTACGATCCCATCACGTTGCACACCGGCCTGCAGGCAGTTGCCATCCGCATTACTCTCCCCACTTTTACGTTTTCCTTTTGTACCGTTTACACTCCATCGTCATCTGCCGTTACCAGGGCAGACATGATGCAACTTATTGCTCAGCTACCTGCACCATTTTTGTTAACTGGAGACTTCAATGCCCACCATCCCCTTTGGGGCTCTCCAGCACCCTGCCCGAGGGGCTCCTTGTTAGCAGACCTTTTCAACCAGCTCGATCTTGTCTGCCTCAATACTGGCGCCCCTACTTTTCTTTCGGACACATCTCACACCTATTCCCATTTAGACCTCTCTATATGTACTCCCCAACTTGCACGTCGGTTTGAGTGGTATGCACTTTCTGATACATATTCGAGCGACCACTTCCCGTGTGTTATCCATCTCCTGCAGCATACCCCCTCTCCGTGCTTCTCTAATTGGACCATCTCCAAGGCAGACTGGGGGCTCTTCTCTTCCAGGGCGACCTTTCAGGATCACACCTTTACAAGCTGCGATCGTCAGGTCGCACACCTCACGGAAGTCATTCTCGCTGCTGCTGAATATTCCATCCCCCACCCTCCTTCTTCTCCACGTCGCGTACCGGTCCCCTGGTGGACCGCAGCATGTAGAGACGCTTTACGTGCTCGTCGACGTGCTTTACGCACTTTTAAACGCCACCCTACAGTGGCGAATTGTATCAATTATAAACGATTACGTGCTCAGTGTCGTCGTATTATCAAAGAAAGCAAGAAAGCCAGCTGGGCTGCTTTCACAAGCACCTTCAACAGTTTTACTCCTTCTTCTGTTGTCTGGGGTAGCCTGCGCCGGCTATCTGGCACTAAGGTCCACTCACCAGTTTCTGGCTTGAAGGTCGCGAATGACGTCCTTGTGGCCCCTGAGGCTGTCTCCAATGCCTTCGGCCGCTTTTTCGCAGAGGTTTCGAGCTCCGCTCATTACCACCCTGCCTTCCTCCCCCGCAAACAGGCAGAGGAGGCTAGGCCACTTAACTTCCGCTCCTCGAATTGTGAAAGTTATAATGCCCCATTCACCATGCGGGAACTCGAAAACGCACTTGGCCGATCACGGTCCTCTGCTCCAGGGCCAGATTCTATTCATATTCAGATGCTGAAGAACCTTTCTCCTGCGGGTAAAGGTTTTCTTCTTCGTACATACAATCGCATCTGGATTGAGGGACGTGTTCCCGCATGCTGGCGCGAGTCTATTGTTGTCCCGATTCCTAAGCCGGGGAAGGACAAGCACTTGCCTTCCAGTTATCGACCTATCTCGCTTACCAGCTGTGTCTGTAAAGTGATGGAGCGAATGGTTAACTCTCGATTGGTTTGGCTGCTCGAGTCTCGACGCCTACTTACCAATGTACAATGTGGATTTCGTAGGCGCCGCTCTGCTGTTGACCATCTGGTTACCTTGTCGACCTTCATTATGAATAACTTCTTGAGGAAGCGCCCGACCGCGGCTGTGTTCTTTGATTTGGAGAAGGCTTACGACACCTGTTGGAAGGCGGGCATCCTCCGCACCATGCATACATGGGGCCTTCGCGGTCGCCTCCCTCTTTTTATTCGTTCCTTTTTAATGGATCGACAGTTCAGGGTACGTGTGGGTTCTGTCCTGTCCGACACCTTTCGCCAGGAGAATGGGGTGCCACAGGGCTCAGTTTTGAGCGTCGCTCTCTTCGCCATAGCGATCAATCCAATAATGGATTGCCTCCCAGCTGATGTATCAGGCTCCCTTTTCGTGGACGATTTTACCATCTATTGCAGCGCGCAGTGTACACGTGTCCTGGAGCGCTGTCTTCAGCGTTCTCTTGACCGTCTTTACTCCTGGAGTGTCGCCAATGGCTTCCGTTTTTCTGCCGAGAAGACGGTCTGTATTAACTTCTGGCGATACAAAGAGTTTCTCCCACCGTCCTTAAGACTCGGTCCCGTTGCTCTCCCAATCGTGGAGACAACCACATTTATAGGCCTTACATTTGACAGGAAACTTAGCTGGTCTCCACATGTGTCATATTTGGCCGCCCGTTGTACCCGTTCTTTAAGTGTCCTCCGTGTTCTCAGTGGTCTGTCGTGGGGAGTGGATCGAACCGTCCTACTTCGTCTATATCGGTCGATCGTCCGCTCCAAGCTGGATTATGGGAGCTTCGTATACTCCTCTGCACGGCCATCCATCTTACGCCGCCTTAACTCCATACAACATCGGGGTTTACGACTTGCGATCGGAGCATTTTATACCAGTCCCGTAGAGAGTCTTCATGCTGACGCTGGCGAATTGCCACTCACCTACCGGCGCGATATACTGCTTTGTCGGTATGCCTGTCGGCTACTGTCAATGCCCGACCATCCGTCTTATCGTTCCTTTTTTGACGACTCTCTTGACCGTCAATACGGGTTGTATGTCTCTGCCCTGCTACCCCCTGGCGTTCGCTTTCGTCGCCTCCTTCAACACCTTACTTTTTCCCTCCCTGCAACCTTTCGAGTGGGCGAGAGCCGCACGCCACCTTGGCTCCAGGCTCAGGTCCGCGTTCACCTTGACCTCAGCTCGCTCCCAAAAGAGGTCACTCCCGGTTCGGTCTACCACTCCCGTTTTTTGGAACTTCGTTCGAAGTTCATCGACATGACTTTCATTTATACAGATGGCTCTAAGACCAATGACGGGGTCGGGTGTTCCTTTATTGTCGAGGCACAAAGTTTCAAATACCGGCTCCATGGCCATTGTTCGGTCTTCACAGCTGAGCTCTTTGCCCTCTACCAGGCTGTTCTTTACATCTGCCGCCACCGACATTCTGCTTATGTCATCTGCTCAGATTCCCTGAGCGCCATCCAGAGCCTCAGTGATCCGTACCCGGTTCACCCTTTCGTACACCGGATCCAACGCTCTCTTCAGCAGCTGGTGGACGTCGGTTCTCCAGTTAGCTTTATGTGGGTTCCTGGCCATGTCGGTATCCCTGGGAACGAAGCTGCAGATGCCGCGGCCAAGGCTGCGGTCTTCCAGCCTCGGACAGCTTCTTGTTGTGTCCCTTCGTCCGATTTTAGCAGGGTCATTTGTCGGCGCGTTGTGTCGCTGTGGCATGCCGATTGGGCTGCACTTACCGACAACAAGCTTCGGGCCGTAAAACCTCTTCCCGTGGCTTGGACGTCCTCCTCACGCCCTTCTCGGCGGGAGGAGGTCGTTTTAGCCCGGTTAAGAATTGGACACTGCCGGTTCAGCCATCGCCATCTGCTGACGGCTGCGCCGGCGCCGTTCTGCCCATGTGGGCACTTGCTGACGGTTAGACACATTTTAATGTCCTGTCCAGATCTTAACACACTGCGCCTCGATCTTAACCTGCCAAATACTTTCGATGCCATTTTAGCGGATGACCCACGAGCAGCTGCTCGTGTTCTTCGTTTTATCAATTTGACAAACCTCGCTAAGGACATTTGATGATGCTGTTTTTTAATCCTATGCCTGTCAGTCTGTCTTTTATCGTGTTTTCCCTTTTAGTTGCTGTTTTAAACTTGTGCCTCGCGGTGCATTCTTAGAGTAGTCAGGGCGCTAATGACCATTGAAGTTGTGCGCCCAAAAAGCACATAAAAAAAAAAAGAGAACCATCTGTTACCGATACCTCACACCACCTCACGCCATCTTCCCACTGCTGCTTTCTCAACTGGTGTAAAAAGACAGTCTAATAGCTGTATAGATGGCTGCAAAGCCAAAGATATTACATAGGGAATAAAGAAAGATACATTTACTAGTCTTGCATAGACGAAAGGTTTCATTTTACAGCCACAGGGTTCATTCCGAAACGAGATTAACTTTGTGTTCTGGGGATCGGTCACGAACAGGGGTTGGACAAAATAGGGAAACACCGTGAGAAATGCATGTGGGAATTCGGTAATGATTTGGGCGGCCATAATGTGGCATAGCATGGTGCTACGGTGACTGCAAATATCGCGTTACTGCCAAGGATTATCTGTCCATTTTGACTAATAAAGTCCTTTCCCTGGTGGTGCTGTGTCTCAAGACGACGGGGCCCTGCTGACACAGCTCTCATCATACAAGTCTGGTTTTGTCAGCATCAGGATGAATTTTCGAATCTCTTCCAGCAACCGCAGTAACCAGACGTCACTATTATTCAGCCTGTGTGGTCTACTTTGGAGCGGAGATTTCGTGATCAGTATCCATCTCCGTCATCGTTATCTGCACTTTCCAATATTTTGCAGGAGGAATGATATACGATTCCCTTGGAAATCATGCAGGACCTTTATTCGTCCATTCCGAGACAATTGGAAGCTCCGTCGAAAGCGAAGGAGTTTCCTACACTGTATTAAACTTGGTAATGCGTTGTTATTTGTATTTCCTTATTTTTGTCCAATCCCTGTATACAGTTACGCCGACAATGTACCACTCTTTAGGTTCTGCAAAGCATAGAGAACTCTATTACAACGTTTACCCCTCGGAAAACTTTTAGCCACGTTTTACGTTTATGTAATTGCTCCCCTAAAATCATCGGGGGAAGTAGCATGCTGGTGAGCAGAATGTACGAGTCTGGCAATATACAGCCCGACTTTCGGAAAATATCATTCACACAACTCCGAGGACCGCAAGAGCTGACAAGTGCGAGAATTATCGCACCATCAGCTTAACGGCTCATGCATCCATGCTGCTGACAAGAATAATATGCGGAAGAATGGAAAATAAAACTGAGGATGTGTTAGATGACGATCATTTTGGCTTTAGGAAAGGTAAAGGCACCAGAGAGGAAATTCTGACATTGCGCTTGATGACAGAAACAAGACTAAAGAAAAATCATGACACGTTCGTTCTTGGTCGTCGACTCCTGGCTCTTGTACATAATGTATATTACCCGTCTCTCCCTATATCTTACGCCTACTTTGCGCCAACTTTCGAACATGTTGCACTTTTTCCAGGCCGACAATTCCTATGAAGTTCTCGGATTAAAAAGGGTGTAAGACTAGGATGTACTCATTCCCCCTACTATGAATCTATGGAATGAAGAAGCAATGACGGAATTAAAACAAAGGTTCAGGAGTGGAATTAAAATTGAAACTGAAAGGATATCAATCATACGTTTCGCTGATGACGTTGCTGTCCTGAGGGGAAGTGAAGAAGAGTAAAATGATATGCTGAATGGAATGAACAGTCTAATGAGTACAGAACATGGAATGAGAGTAAATCGAAAGAAGACGAAAGCAATGAGACGTAGAAGAAATGAGAAGAGCGAGAAACTTAACTTCAGGATCGATGGTCATGAAGTAGATGAGGTTACAGAATTCTGCTACCTAGGCAGCAAAATAACCAATGACGGACGGAGCAAGGAGGACATATAAAGCAGACACGCATTGGCAAAGAGGTTATTACCGGCCAAGTGAAGAAGTATCAAACATACTGTACGCCTTAATTTGAGGAAGAAATTTCTGAGAATGTACGTTTGGAGCTCAGCTTTGTGTGATAGATAAACATGGACTGTGGTAAGACTGGAACAGAAGACAATGGAAGCTTTGTGCAGCACCACCTCATTCCTCACCTTATCAGGCCACCTAATTTTCAACATTCGCCTATAGCACCACATCTCAGAGTCGGTGAGGAGAGGAATATGTGGAAAACACGGAAACGGAGAAGGGACAGGATGGTAGGACATCCGTTAAGACATCATGGAATGACTTTGATGGTACGTTGTGGATAACATCGGAAGTTCACTGAGGCTTTTTGCGGATGATGCTGTAGTACATCGAGAGGTTGTAACAATGGAATATTGTACTGAAATGCAGTAGGATCTGCAGCGAATTGGCGCATGGTACAGGGAATGGCAATTGAAACTCAATGTAGACGAGTGTAATGTGGGGCGAATACATAGAAAGAAAGATCCTTTATCATTTAGCTACTATATAGCAGTCAGCAACTGGAAGCAGTTAATTCCATAAATTATCTGGGAGTAGGCATTAGGAGTGATTTAAAATGGAATGACCATATAAAATTAATCGTCGGTAAAGCAGATCCCAGAATGAGATTAATTGGAAGAATCCTAAGGAATTGCAGTCCGAAAACAAAGGACGTAGGTTACAGTACACTTGTTCGCCCACTGATTGAATACTGCTCACCGGTGTGGGATCCATACCAGATAGGTTTGATAGAAGAGAGAGAGAAGATCCAACGGAGAGCAGCGCTCTTCGTTACAGGATCATTTAGTAATGGAGAAGGCGTTACGGAGATGATAGATAAACTCCAGTGGAAGACTCTGCAAGAGAGACGCTCAGTAACTTGGTATGGGCTTTTGTTGAAGTCAAGCAGTATATTGCTCCCTACTCCGTATATCTCGCGAAGACACCTTGAGGAAAAAATCAGAGAGATTAGAGCCCACACAGAGGCATACCGACAATCTTTCTTTCCACGAACAATACGAGACTGAAGGAAGAACCTATAGAGGAACTCAAGGTACCCTCCGCCACACACCGCCAGGTGGCTTGCGGGGTATGCATGTGGATGTAGATACGTTTCGATGATAACATTGCTGTCCTGAGTGGAAATGAAGAAGACTAAAATGATATGCTGAATGGAATGAAAAGTCTTATGAGTACAGAACATGAAATGAGAGTAAATCGAAAAAAGACGAAAGCAATGAGACGTAGAAGAAATGAGAAGGGCCAGAAACTTAACATCAAGATTGATGGTCACGAAGTAGATGAAGTTATGGAATTCTGCTACCTAGGCAGCAGAATGAGCAATGACGGACGGAGCAAGGGGGAAATCGAAAGCAGACTAGCACTGGCAAAGAGGGTATTCCTGGCCAAGAGAAGTCTACTAGTAACAAACGTACTGTAGGACTTAATTTAAGGAAGGAATTTTTGAGAATGTACGTTTAGAGCACAGCTTTGTGTGATAGTGAAACATGGACTGTGGGAAAAACTGTAACAGAAGAGAATGGAAGCTTTTGAGATGTGGTGCTATAGAGGAATGTTGAAAATTAGGTGGACTGATCAGGCGAGGAATGAGGTGGTTCTGCGCAGAGTCGGTGAGGAAAGGAATACATGGAAAATACCGAAAATGGGAAGTATATCAGGGAATGACTTCGATGATACATGAGGGACATGCATAAGGAAAAACTGTAGAGGAAGGCAGAGATTGGGATAGATCCAGAAGATAATTGAGGACGTAGGTTACAAGTGCTACTTGGAGATATAAAGGTTGGCACAGGAGAGATATTCTTGGCGGGTTCCCTATATTCCCTATATTCTCGTCAAATGCGAACAAGTCGCTGAAGACGCGTCGAGGCGTGCGGAGAGTCCCCTCACATTAAAACACAAACTGAAGCGTGACGGCGCAAGTTTCGCAGTGCCGCCATTGTCACGTTCGGAGTTTGGCGAGTACGCAGCACGCAGGGACGCACACTTGGGCCGCGCAGCGCACGCACGCTGACGATACGGCCGGCGGCGGAGTCTCCTCACGCAGTGCGTGTCCGTGTCGGCGCCCGTCATTCAGCCGCTGTCACGGTTTTGTTGACAGTGTGCTATCAGGGTGGCGCACGCACCGCCATCTGAAGTTTGCCGTGTCACCGGGCCGTCGGAAGAGGGTCGCTCGCGGGAAGGGTGGGGGGAGGATACACGACACGTAACGCAACGCCGGCGCACGCCACGCCGCATCGCTGATGGCGACCGCACTGATGGGCTTTTTATCGCGTGTAAACATCGCCTCCCGTGTCTGGCCGCAGCGCTGGAACGCGCTGATAACGCCGCGTCAGCCGCCGATGGAAATGTGCCGTTCCCACACTTAATGCGCTAAATGTCAGCCGGGAGTGTCGTCGTTGTATTTCACAGCGCTTTCTGCGCATACAATTTTACTCGCCCCCCGTTAGGTTTAGAGCCACAAAGAAGCAGCGTTACCTAAAGATATTCGCAAAAAGTAGCAATTAAATGATGATTTATTTATGGTTCAAATGGTTCAAATGGCTCTGAGCACTATGGGCCTTAACATCTATGGCCATCAGTCACCTGGAACTTAGAACTACTTAAACCTAACTAACCTAAGAACGTCACACAACACCCAGTCATCACGAGGCAGAGAGAAAATCCCTGACCCCGCCGGGAATCGAACCCGGGAACCCGGGCGTGGGAAGCGAGAACACTACCTCACAACCATTTATTTATGTAGTAAATATTCTGAGTGCGCTTAGTTTTTGCCCGAGGTATATGACGCACTACAGACGGATACAATGCGCCGATGCCATGTTCAAGTAACAAGCTATGCGCCGTTGATGGGGTCATGGGGAACACAGTCGCGTTACTAAGAAGGAAAAATGAGCTGTGTCAGATTTGAATGAATTGGCATTTTTGTTAAAACGAGTTGTGTTGAAAAGAAAACCGAAGTTTTCAAACAGCGCGCCAACCAGCAGAGAGCGCGGCCGCTGAGCGCACCTAGCGGTACAGCCTGCGTGCGTGCGTGCGTGCGTGCGTGTGTGTAATTGTGCTACAAACTTGGCAGAACTTTCACAAGAGACACTTTAAATACTTAGCCAACCATACGGGGAGGACTGTAAGAGACGCACGCAGTGCTACGAGTGGTTTAAACGTTTTCAACAGGGCAGAATGTTGATTTGGAACGACGTCCAGACATCGAATTGTCACAGACAACAGATGATTGCCATGTCGATAGCGTTCGTGCTTTGATTCGCGGAAATGTTTAACTTTTCGCGAAGTTGCTTATGAGTTTGGCATCAGAGTAGGATTACACAATCAAATTTTGAGTGAAAACTTGAGATGCATCATGTCAAGGCAAAATTGGTACCGCGTTTGTTGACTGAAACAGACGCATCTTGAAATCTGCCAGGAACTGCTTGTTGTTAATGACAGTAACATTCTTAGGAACATCATAACAGGCGATGAGACGTGGGCGTACGGCCACGATGATGGAACGAAGATGCAGTCGTCGCAGTGCATGAACAAAGGGCCACCTCGTCCAAAAAAAGTACGCATGAGTCGGTCAAAAATCAAGGTGATGTTCGTTGTAATTTTTTGACGAGAGTTCGGTTCCATGCACCGCTAACATTACATCCGTCGTCACGGTTATCCCTACAGCATCTTTTGAGTCCCAGTATGTGGAAGCCTGGGACAAAACTTACGTTTCTTCAAACAATATTTTATATTAGTTTGTGAGGTTGTGCTCGGCAACTGCAGATGTCTTCAGTTCTCGATTTTTAATGTGCCTTTGATGTTCTGCCCAGCGGCCGGAAACGATGCGGATGGAGTGACCGATGTAATTGCTTCCGCACTCACCTGGGCTGTTGTATTTTTCCGACCTCCTAAGAAGGTAAAGCATATACTATGCCCTGTTAAGGACAGTCTCAGCCTGAGGATCCCTGGGATTTACATTTGATGCCCCGTCTTCGCAGCACTCTCGTAGGTTTGCCTTTACTGGATGTAGCGCCGCAAAAGAGAAGACATGCAGTTAGTGATTCACCACGTGAATGTTCAGCATTTTTCTCGTTTCCCTTCCTTAGGGAATGCCGACTTGATACCAGGTGACCCGTAGACGTTGTTTCGGAATACATACTTCAGATGATTAATTTCGAAATGGAAGTGGTCCTTGTCAGAAACCGTTTTTGCTCTGTGTACCAGCGTATTTAAAACTGCTCTCTTCTGAACTGGATGGTGAAAAGTCTGGGTGCCAAGATATAAATCAGTGTGCTTGCGGTACACTGAGTGGCCGAGTGGCCAAGGCGTCCATCCGACTTTAGTTACACCAGAACATCTAACAATGGCAGCCTTCCCTCTTTCTCTGTCTCGACGGTGAACTAGATGTTTACGTTCATGCTGTTCATATGTTCCTGAAAGTGCAAGAGCTTCTACCCCGCAAGGCCAGACCATAAACGAGTCTTCAACTTAGCGGTAAAATGAAGATGAACGAAGGAGAGCCGAATTTAATGCACAATCCTACAAATGTTCCATAAAATGTTGGTCACCACTGGAGACAATGGAGAACCCATTATCGTTCCGTTCGTCATTTCATAAAATTTACCGCCGTCTGCCAACAGTTCGTGTGTCCTCCACAGGAACCTTTGTAAATAGTGAGACCACATCCAGGTTGACTAACCAAGTTACAGTCGGCACAAACGCTACTTTAATTTTCTTAGTGAAGATTCGAGTGTGTTTGATGTGATGCTCACATGGACAACTGTGGGAGTCATCACCTTCGTTAAATATTTGGCCAGCCTATATGTAGGACAACAAATGGGGCTACCAATTGGCCTCAGTGGAATACGAATTCCTTCCTTGTGGGCTTTAGGTAATGCGTACAGCTGGGAGGTGTAGGACATGGCGTTGTCAGATATTTGATGACACGCTCTGCTAGACTAGAATATTTGAGGAGCTCCATTGTTTTTCTGCTGTACGACAGAGTTGGATTCCGTTTTAGACATTTGTACGTGCTTTCTTCAAACAACAATCCCACTTCGTTGTTACTTTCAATGGTATTTGTTGTGACTTGGCAAGACAGCCAAGTCACAATGAGAGGAAGCCGAAATGCACGCGTTTAATTACACGCTGACTGGCGCGAGGTCTGGAACAGTTAAGGGAATTAATAGTAGCAAGTAGAGTACGTAGTTGATATAATACTTAACTTTAATCCACAATCCACAATCGCTCTTGACGGTACATGTTATAATCTCAATATCAAATGCTATGGCGCCTTGCTAGGTCGTAGCAAATGACGTAGCTTAAGGCTATGCTAACTATCGTCTCGGCAAATGAGAGCGTAGTTGTCAGTGATCCATCTCTGGCTAAGTCGGCTGTACAACTGGGGCGAGTGCTAGTACGTCTCTCTAGACCTGCCGTGTGGTGGCGCTCGGTCTGCAATCACTGACAGTGGAGACATGCGGGTCCGGCGTATACTAATGGACCGCGGCCGATTTAAAGGCTACCACCTAGCAAGTGTGGTGTCTGGCTGTTACACCACAGTATTAAGTACAGCTGTGTCATTTTCCTTGTCAGCAGGAAGTACCACAGGGATTTCATATTCCCGCAATACACGGAGCCCGTCTGTTTCTGCTCTGCTGATGTTACATGTGGGCGACTTGGCTGAGGCTGAAATGCGACTGGTGGTGAGTCTTACGTCGTCGGCGTCGTCTTCTGAGAGATGCCGCACAGCCTGTTCCACACTACTAATGAACCCAACGATAGGTGCAGCACAGTTCCTGGCTTACAAGCAAAATTCAATCCTGTATTAAGGGGGAGACGACGGCTCCTTCGTCCAGGTTCTTGTCCGATAGGTTGTTGACAGTGCGTGCCGTTCCACGAGATGACAATAAGTGGTTTCAAGTCGCCCAAATTTCTTTGCTTGTTTCGCCGTTGTATTGCTATGCCTCTCAGTCAAGAGATGAGAAGACTCCAGATAAAAAGAGGTAGCAGTTACATAAACTGCTTGTATTGGTAGCCAGTTCGTTTCTTTTCTGTCGTATTCTTTCTCTGACGATGGTCAGGTTGGTCCTCCGTAACATACTCTTCACACCTGCCCATCTTACGTGACGTTTTAGGCCAAATTATTCTGCAGCTGTGCATATTCAGCGCGCTGCTTCTCCAGTAGACGGACCTGGCGCCAAATGTCCTCCCCATAGAGGAAAGTTTGAGAACCAAGTCCTTGGCTCTGAGCACTATGGGACATGTGAGGTCATCAGTCCCCTAGAACTTAGATCTACATAAACCTAACTAACCTAAGGACATCACACACATACATGCCCGAGGCAGGATTCGAACCTGCGACCGTAGTGGTCACGCAGTTACAGACTGTAGCGCCTAGAACCACTCTGCCACTCCGGGCGGCACGAAGTCCTTCGCGACGGCATTCTCGGACTTCTTGCGATGTATAGGATGTATTTTCGGACCCCCGCACCAGTTCGGACCGCTGTGCAGAACATGAACGCCATATTAAAAATCGAGAACTGAAGTTGCTGAGCACAGCCTCAGAAACACACACAAAATGCTGTTGAAGGAACAGAAGTTTTGTCCCAGGCTTCCACGTACTGGGACTCTCTAATTAAAGAGGCTGTAGAAATAAGGATGTGTGAGAAAATCTTCAACCGTGACGCAAGATATAATCATAGCGGTGCTAGAGTTTTCGATGCCACAAATATTCATCGCAATGTTTACGCTACGGCGGGAGTGGTGTGTCTAAGCCTACGCTGGTGGCGGCAATCTGCGACTGCGTGACGTAACTACCGACCAACCAGGTGCCGTCCCTGAGCTACTTTCTGCCACCACAGCAGCAGTTTTGACAGTCTGTCGCGCCTGACGATGACGCTGGTGAAAATCGTCGAAAGCGCGAGGCTTTATTCTAAATACAAGGTCGAAACCACTTTGAGAAGTTTCTGAAAGTATTTGGTCACTTATAGTTGAAACATTCTCTGACTGAAGGAGGCGAAAACTGTGAAGACGGGGCGTGAGTCATGCTTGGGTAGCTCAGACGGTAGAGCACTTGCGCGCGAAAGGCGAAGGTCCCGAGTTAGAGTCCCGGTCCGGCACCCAATTTTAATCTGCAAGAAAGTTGCATTCTCGAAATTCTTTCCACGTCATTTCAAAGGGGATTTATGACGACAGCATCAACAATAAAAGATGAGGGTTCTACAAAATCATTGCAAAAGGAAATCAGAGTAGTAATACTAGATGTCTACAATAAAATATGCGAAGGGTTTCTTCAACTTAAATTTGCTGACATCACATGGAAACATGTACAATTGTGTTGTTGTTGTTGTGGTCTTCAGTCCTGAGACTGGTTTGATGCAGCTCTCCATGCTACTCTATCCTGTGCAAGCTTTTTCATCTCCCAGTACCTACTGCAACCTACATCCTTCTGAATCTGCTTAGTGTATTCATCTCTTGGTCTCCCTCTACGATTTTTACCCTCCACGCTGCCCTCCAATACTAAACTGGTGATCCCTCGATGTCTCAGAACATGTCCAAGCAACCGATCTCTTCTTCTGGTCAAGTTGTGCCACAAACTTCTCTTCTCCCCAATCCTATTCAATACTTCCTCATTAGTTATGTGATCTACCCATCTAATCTTCAGCATTCTTCTGTAGCACCACATTTCGAAGGCTTCTATTCTCTTCTTGTGCAAACTATTTATCGTCCATGTTTCACTTCCATACATGGCTACACTCCATACAAATACTTTCAGAAATGACTTCCTGACACTTAAATCTATACTCGTTGTTAACAAATTTCTCTTCTTCAGAAACGCTTTCCTTGCCATTGCCAGTCTACATTTTATATCCTCTGTACTTCGACCATCATCAATTATTTTGCTCCCTAAATAGCAAAACTCCTTTACCACTTTAAGCGTCTCATTTCCTAATCTAATTCCCTCAGCATCACCCGACTTAACAAAAGCAAAACAAGGATAATGGAATGTAGTCTAATTAATGTTCATCTTATATCCTCCTTTCAAGACACTGTCCATTCCGTTGAACTGCTCTTCCAAGTCCTTTGCTGTCTCTGACAGAATTACAATGTCATCGGCAAACCTCAAAGTTTTTACTTCTTCTCCATGAATTTTAATACCTACTCCGAATTTTTCTTTTGTTTCCTTTACTGCTTGGACAATATACAGATTGAACAACATCGGGGAGAGGCTACAACCCTGTCTTACTCCCTTCCCAACCACTGCTTCCCTTTCATGTCTCTCGACTCTTATAACTGCCATCTGGTTTCTGTACAAATTGTAAATAGCCTTTGGCTCCCTGTATTTTACCCCTGCCACCTTTAGAATTTGAAAGAGAGTTTCCCAGTCAACATTGTCAAAAGCTTTCTCTAAGTGTACAAATGCTAGAAACGTAGGTTTGCCTTTCCTTAATCTTTCTTCTAAGATTAGTCGTAAGGTGAGTATTACCTCACGTGTTTCAGTGTTTCTACGGAATCCAAACTGATCTTCCCTGAGCACGTACAATAGCATAACTATATTCACAGAGTACTACCCCCCCTGCGGGTCCGGGGATTAGAATAGGCCCGCGGTATTCCTGCCTGTCGTAAGAGGCGACTAAAAGGAGTCCATCCCCCTCACGGGGGTAGTTCGCGCCTGCGTCCGGAGACGGACGGTTCCACGACCTATAATCGTGGTCCTTTTGGTTTTTCACTTCTCGTTTCTTCCTTCCTTTTGTTGGTTCCTTTCTTTGCTCTTCTCCACCTCACTGTCTTCCTTACTCTTTCCCTTGCCTTCTCCTTGCCTTCTCATTGCCTTTTTCTCCTTGCCTTCTCATTGCCTTTTTCTCCTTGCCTTCTCATTGCCTTCTTCTCCTTGCCTTCTTATTGCCTTCTTCCCCTTGCTTTCTCATTGCCTTCTTCTCCTTGCCTTCTCTGGTCTCCGCCTCGGCGTTTGAGACAGTCTGTCCTCTTTCTCCCTCTCTCTCTTCTTTTTCCTCTTCTTCCTTCCTCCCTGTGCGTGTCTGAAGGCCGACCCACGCGTTCGCACGCGTAGCCGGTGACGGGGTAACGCGTAAGTCCCCGCCCTGGGTAGACATGTAAGGCACGCGCGTACCCCCTGGTAAAGGCCAGGCCCGGGGAGGGGTGATTGCCTGAGCTGATACCTTCTGACCATGCCGATTGGTCCCTCCGTCTGTTTCTCGGGAGGTGTGACCTGAGGTGTAAACATTCACCTAAGGCGGGAGTGCCCTCTGAGAGGGTCCCCACAAGGAAGGAGCGCGCCATCGGAGACGCTGGCAATCATGGGGGATTCCTCCGCAATGGATTCTACTCCATCTCTTTCGACTTCGACCCAAAAACGGAAACGTGACCAGCCAACAGTGACAAAAGTACTACCGCCTGCCCCACAGTTCCTCGTAGTTTCTCGAACTGAGGACGGAAAGGATTTTTCCTCTGTCAACCCTTTCGTTATTCAGAAGGGCGTAGATGCCATAGCCGGATCTGTCAAATCCTGTACCAGGTTGCGTAACGGCACCTTATTACTGGAAACTGAGAATGCCTTTCAGGCACAAAAACTGCTTCGGGCCACCCTCCTGTACACGTTCCCTGTCCGGGTGGAGGCCCACCGAACTTTGAATTCGTCTCGTGGTGTGGTCTATACTGACTCCCTCGACGGATTGACTGACGAGGAGCTTCAATCATTCCTCGCTGAGCAGGGCGTGACGGCTGTCCATAGGGTCATGAAAAAGGTCAACAATGACCTTGTACCGACCCGGACAATTTTCTTGACCTTCGATAGTGTTAAGCTGCCATCGCGCATCAAGGCGGGCTACGAGGTTATTTCTGTTCGCCCCTATATCCCGACACCTACGCGCTGCTACCAGTGTCAGCGTTTCAATCACACTCGACAGTCTTGTTCCAATGCGGCTAAATGTGTCACCTGTGGCAGGGATGCCCATGAGGGTGACTGTCCACCTCCGTCTCCTCGTTGTGTGAACTGTCAGGGTGACCATGCAGCATCCTCCCGCGACTGTCCTGTCTATAAGGAAGAACGCTGTATCCAGGAAATTCGGGTCAAAGAGAAAGTGTCCACCTCGGCTGCTCGCAAGCTATTGGCTAGTAGGAAGCCCACGCTGCTCCCAGCGGGGAAATACAGTACTGTCCTCGCCTCTCCTCGGACTACCCGGGAGGTAGCAACCCAGACATGCGATCTGACCTTCAGCACCACGGTCGTCCGTTCGGCCAGTGCTAAGATCGCGCGGTCGACGTCTCCTCTTCCTCCCATCACCCCACAGACACGAGCACCTTCTTCAGCTTCTGCTAAAACGAAGACACCGAAGTCAGATGCACGGGCCTTCAAGAAGGAACCATCCCGTGCAGACTTCCTCCGTACCTCGACCTCACAGCCTTCGACCGGTACTTCCACTACACGTCCTTCCAAAAAGGCGCATAGGAAGCACAGTTCTCCTTCCCCGCCACGGCGCATTTCTTCTCTTGCGCCACCCAGCGGCTGCCGCCCCAGGCCGTCATCCGTTTCGCCTGGCCGCACCGCTGGTCGCCGTACATCTGGCCGTTCACTGGCGGAGGAAGCTCCCCCTCCCGGCCATCCTCCCGAGATGGCCGATGACCCTATAGACCCAATGGACGATGACTGTCCGCCTACTGATAGCGGCGGCAGTGCTCGCTCGAAGCCAGGCCCTAAGCGGCCTTCGAGGTGACCACTTCTCTCATCTTTCTTTTCTTACGATGGCACTTATTCACTGGAATATTCGCAGCATTCGCTCCAACCGAGAGGACTTGAAGTTGCTGCTCCGCTTGCACCGTCCGCTTGTCGTAGCCCTCCAGGAAACGAAGCTACGCCCATGCGATCAAATTGCCTTGGCACACTACACCTCTGTGCGTTTTGACCTACCCCCTGTGGTAGGTATCCCAGCTCATGGAGGGGTTATGTTGCTGGTCCGGGATGATATTTACTACGATCCCATCACGTTGCACACCGGCCTGCAGGCAGTTGCCATCCGCATTACTCTCCCCACTTTTACGTTTTCCTTTTGTACCGTTTACACTCCATCGTCATCTGCCGTTACCAGGGCAGACGTGATGCAACTTATTGCTCAGCTACCTGCACCATTTTTGTTAACTGGAGACTTCAATGCCCACCATCCCCTTTGGGGCTCTCCAGCATCCTGCCCGAGGGGCTCCTTGTTAGCAGACCTTTTCAACCAGCTCGATCTTGTCTGCCTCAATACTGGCGCCCCTACTTTTCTTTCGGACACATCTCACACCTATTCCCATTTAGACCTCTCTATATGTACTCCCCAACTTGCACGCCGGTTTGAGTGGTATGCACTTTCTGATACATATTCGAGCGACCATTTCCCGTGTGTTATCCATCTCCTGCAGCATACTCCCTCTCCGTGCTCCTCTCGTTGGACCATCTCCAAGGCAGACTGGGAGCTCTTCTCTTCCAGGGCTACCTTTCAGGATCAAACCTTCACAAGCTGCGATCGTCAGGTCGCACACCTCACGGAAGTCATTCTCGCTGCTGCTGAATATTCCATCCCTCACCCTACTTCTTCTCCACGTCGCGTACCGGTCCCCTGGTGGACCGCAGCATGTAGAGATGCTTTACGTGCTCGTCGACGTGCTTTACGCACCTTTAAGCGCCACCCTACAGTGGCGAATTGTATTAATTATAAACGATTACGTGCTCAGTGTCGTCGTATTATTAAAGAAAGCAAGAAAGCCAGCTGGGCTGCTTTCACAAGCACCTTCAACAGTTCTACCCCTTCTTCTGTTGTCTGGGGTAGCCTGCGCCGGCTATCTGGCACTAAGGTCCACTCCCCAGTTTCTGGCTTGAAGGTCGCGAATGAAGTCCTTGTGGCCCCTGAGGCTGTCTCCAATGCCTTCGGCCGCTTTTTCGCAGAGGTTTCGAGCTCCGCTCATTACCACCCTGCCTTCCTCCCCCGCAAACAGGCAGAGGAGGCTAGGCCACCTGACTTCCGCTCCTCGAATTGTGAAAGTTATAATGCCCCATTCACCATGCGGGAACTCGAAACCGCACTTGGCCGATCACGGTCCTCCGCTCCAGGGCCTGATTCTATTCATATTCAGATGCTGAAGAACCTTTCTCCTGCGGGTAAAGGTTTTCTTCTTCGTACATACAATCGCATCTGGATTGAGGGACATGTTCCCGCATGCTGGCGCGAGTCTATTGTTGTCCCGATTCCTAAGCCGGGGAAGGACAAGCACTTGCCTTCCAGTTATCGACCTATCTCGCTTACCAGCTGTGTCTGTAAAGTGATGGAGCGAATGGTTATCTCTCGATTGGTTTGGCTGCTCGAGTCTCGACGCCTACTTACCAATGTACAATGTGGATTTCGAAGGCGCCGCTCTGCTGTTGACCATCTGGTTACCTTGTCGACCTTCATTATGAATAACTTCTTGCGGAAGCGCCCGACCGCGGCTGTGTTCTTTGATTTGGAGAAGGCTTACGACACCTGTTGGAGGGCGGACATTCTCCGCACCATGCATACATGGGGCTTTCGCGGTCGCCTCCCTCTTTTTATTCATTCCTTTTTAATGGATCGACAGTTTCGGGTACGTGTGGGTTCTGTCCTGTCCGACACCTTTCGCCAGGAGAATGGGGTGCCACAGGGCTCAGTTTTGAGCGTCGCTCTCTTCGCCATCGCGATCAATCCAATAATGGATTGCCTCCCAGCTGATGTATCAGGCTCCCTTTTCGTGGACGATTTTACCATCTATTGCAGCGCGCAGTGTGCACGTGTCCTGGAGCGCTGTCTTCAGCGTTCTCTTGACCGTCTTTACTCCTGGAGTGTCGCCAATGGCTTCCGTTTTTCTGCCGAGAAGACGGTCTGTATTAACTTCTGGCGCTCCAAAGAGTTTCTCCCACCGTCCTTACGACTCGGTCCCGTTGCTCTCCCACTCGTGGAGACAATCAAATTTTTAGGCCTTACCTTTGACAGGAAACTTAGCTGGTCTCCACATGTGTCATATTTGGCCGCCCGTTGTACCCGTTCTTTAAATGTCCTCCGTGTTCTCAGTGGTATGTCGTGGGGAGCGGATCGAACCGTCCTACTTCGTCTATATCGGTCGATCGTCCGCTCCAAGCTGGATCATGGGAGCTTCGTATACTCCTCTGCACGGCCATCCATCTTACGCCGCCTCAACTCCATACAACATCGGGGTTTACGACTTGCGATCGGAGCATTTTATACCAGTCCTGTAGAGAGTCTTCATGCTGACGCTGGCGAATTGCCACTCACCTACCGGCGCGATATACTGCTTTGTCGGTATGCCTGTCGGCTACTGTCAATGCCCGACCATCCGTCTTATCGTTCCTTTTTTGACGACTCTCTTGACCTTCAATACGGGTTGTATGTCTCTGCCTTGCTACTCCCTGGAGTTCGCTTTCGTCGCCTCCTTCAACACCTTCATTTTTCACTCCCTGCAACCTTTCGAGTGGGCGAGAGCCGCACGCCACCTTGGCTCCAGGCTCAGGTCCGCGTTCACCTCGACCTCAGCTCGCTCCCAAAAGAGGTCACCCCCGGTTCGGTCTACCACTCCCGTTTTTTGGAACTTGGTTCGAAGTTCAACAACATGACTTTCATTTATACAGATGGCTCTAAGACCAATGACGGGGTCGGGTGTTCCTTTATTGTCGGGGCACAAAGTTTCCAATACCGGCTCCATGGCCATTGTTCGGTCTTCACAGCTGAGCTCTTTGCCCTCTACCAGGCTGTTCTTTACATCTGCCGCCACCGACATTCTGCTTATGTCATCTGCTCAGATTCCCTGAGCGCCATCCAGAGCCTCAGTGATCCGTACCCGGTTCACCCTTTCGTACACCGGATCCAACGCTCTCTTCAGCAGCTGGTGGACGTCGGTACGCCGGTTAGCTTTATGTGGGTTCCTGGCCATGTCGGTATCCCTGGGAACGAAGCTGCAGATGCCGCGGCCAAGGCTGCGGTCCTCCAGCCTCGGACAGCTTCTTGTTGTGTCCCTTCGTCCGATTTTAGCAGGGTCATTTGTCGGCGCGTTGTGTCGCTGTGGCATGCCGATTGGGCTGCACTTACCGACAACAAGCTTCGGGCCTTAAAACCTCTTCCCGTGGCTTGGACGTCCTCCTCACGCCCTTCTCGGCGGGAGGAGGTCGTTTTAGCAAGGTTAAGAATTGGACACTGCCGGTTCAGCCATCGCCATCTGCTGACGGCTGCGCCGGCGCCGTTCTGCCCATGTGGGCACTTGCTGACGGTTAGACACATTTTAATGTCCTGTCCTGATCTTAACACACTGCGCCTCGATCTTAACCTGCCTAATACTTTCGATGCCATTTTAGCGGATGACCCACGAGCAGCTGCTCGTGTTCTTTGTTTTATCAATTTGACACACCTCGCTAAGGACATTTGATGATGTTTTTTAATCCTATGCCTGTCAGTCTGTCTTTTATTGTGTTTTCCCTTTTAGTTGTTGTTGTCAACTTGTGCCTCGCGGTGCATTCTTAGAGTAGTCAGGGCGCTAATGACCATTGAAGTTGTGCGCCCGAAAACCACAAAAAAAAAAAAAAAAAAAAAAAAAAAAAGAGTACTACGACGATACTGCAGTGAATGATTAATGTGACATATTCAGAAAAAGAGTAATTTTAACTAGCTTAACATGCACACGGTAATCAGTAGTCACCCTAGCACTGGCAAGAATCAACTGCATCGAGGAATAAATCTGCTCTCTTCTACGAGCAGTATTCCTCGATGCTCAACGTCCTACCCTCTAGCAAAATCAGGCGTCTCTCCTTCGCTCCGGAGGGCGATGGCGCACTGTCGCTCCCGCTGTCAGCACCGGCACCGGCGCCTTCGCATCGTCGCACTGCTGGCACGGCCACAGACCTCAAGTCTGCCGGCAGAGGCGATGTAGCTGGAAACCTCACACATTTTGGGAAAAAAAACATTTTGTCTATGGAGTGCGTTATTGATTATTTTGTAAGAATTCTTTTCTTTAATTATAGACGCAATCACATGTTTATGACACAGTCATGACTGGTTTCGGCCATACAATGACCATCTTCAGATTCTAAAACAATACAAAAGAAAATTTATATTAATACCTAAAACCAAGCGCAATATTTAACCAGGCTTATTAGTACTCTATGTATTTAACATAAATTCAGTTATAGTTCATACCTAAAGGCGGCATACACTGAACACAGGTTCATGCGTTGTCAAACTAGCTATAAAATGTAAAACACCGGTCTTATATAGATATAAAAATTTGTTAGATTTTGTTCGCCATCTTTGTGCTAAGGCGGAGCAGCGTGCCATTCACCTGCAGCAGAGCACCACACTCGTCGTCCTGCCCGTGTCCTACCTGTCGTACCGATGGACAACGGCATAAACAGGCAATAGCCGGAAATACAGCGCCATCGGGCGTCAGAAATACACAGTACACTCTACAAGTGCTACTACTATTTTCATCTATAGCAATGTTTTCTCCTTGTTCTGAAATGTTATTTTACTGATTTAACGATCTGTTCTGTAATTTTAAATTTTATGTACATTTGACCTAAATATTAATAGTATATAGTAAATTTTTCAAAAGCCTAAAATATACTATCTTATAGAGGACGCGCGCATCTAGCGCAAAGAGGGCGAACAAAATCTAACAAATTTTTATATCTATATAAGACCGGTGTTTTACATTTTATGGCTAGTTTGACAACGCATGAACCCGTGTCCAGTGTATGCCACTTTTAGGTATGAACTATATGTATTTAGCATAGATTCAGTTAGATTACTAATAAGCCTGGTTAAATATTAGACTTATTCTTAGGTATTGATATAAATTTTCTTTTGAATTGTTTTAGAATCTGAAGATGGTCATTGTATGGCCGAAACCGGTTATGACTGTGTCATAAACATGTGATAGCGTCTATAAATAAACAAAAAAAATTTTTACAACCCTCACACATGTCCATTAAACAACAAGAAGGTTGCCATAATTCTCACAGCTTACACAACTTGACCTAATATAGGAGTGGGATGTGAACATATAAAAAAACTTCACTTGATTTGCATCTACCATTGCAGTGACTAAAAGTATCAGTTCACTAAAATCAAACAGTCCATCAAACGACCACAAGTTTTAATTAAAAGTACATACGTCATCAGTTATTTCGCCCTGTACGTCTTTGTCACACTACCTTTAAATACGTCATCAGGTACATACTGGCTTTGGTATGTTTGGGTGAAAAAGGTAACCACGTTATAGCATGAAGCAAACATTACACGGTAAAACATTTATATGAAAAATCACATGCCGAGCAGTGAACAAAGCTATCCTTAACCAGCTTACAGATTTTATAAAGTGCCCTCATAGGTATAATGAGAAACGCTTAGATTTTCCCTGGCTCATGTGCATGGTATTATGTCTGGAAGCTACGATTTATAATTGCAAAATGGTTAGTCTCTGACAGGGTGAAACATACTAAGTGCGTTAGATGCAAACAAATGGTATTTACAGTGCACTCCACTGTGCTCCATGCCAATTGCTTTTGAGTGATGTAAACTATTGAATAGCTTACAGAACATGTGATGTGTTTAACAGTATTGCAGTTTTTTCTCTGTGCCTTATCACTGTGTTGCAGTAGAATGTAAGTTGAGCTGGGTGTTGGGAACTATTTCTGCTCTGCCTTGGTGTATGAGTACTGGGAGTAACTGTCAAATCGTGCGTGTGGCACGTTGCAGGATGGATGAACTAAAAAAAAAAAAAAAAAAAAAAAAAAAAAAAAAAAAAAAAAAAAACACGATCAGAACATTCCTGCTCCTCATACAGCGTGAGGAGATGGAAAAACGGTCCTTCCCACCAAATTTTTAAGTGAGGCGTCTCATCCGCTTTTCAGGTTTCTTGGTAGAAGCTCCTAGAAGCAGCTGGTAGCTTTCTCTCTTTACAAGGGCGCCAAAAGAGTGTATTCCTATGCCCTCTGCTCAAGGTCTGATCGGAACACACTGTCACGCAGAAAAACGTGACAGGGAACTGGTCAGTTTGGACCGTAACAAATGTGGACATGGAGACGTCTTTTCCGATGGCTAGATCTGTGGGGTCTTGGACAGAGCTGTTCAGATAGCCATCGGGTCTGTGACTATGCAGTCAGGTAAATGTGTTATTGTATAAAGTTCATACACACTGTATTGGGGAGTAATGTGGATTATGAAGAATAAAGTTGATACAGATCTCAGTCAGATAACAGTGCGAAATAATAGGGAGCAATTTCGGTGCTTAGAGTATAAGATACATATTGGACACTGCGTATATCAGACCTCCAAAAAAGACAGCAGATGGCTGATGAAGTCAGGAGTTGCCGTCGTGAGGAGTTGCCTCAGTCTGCAAGTTGTAATAGTAAGAAACATGTGATTATAAGCGTGGGTAGCGAAGTATTTTAGACCAAGATGTAAGTAATGTCTTCCCCAGTATACAGGGTGTCCCATTTATCTTGACCACCCTATATACTATACAACTGTTTGTCTAGATGCAAATTACAAAATGTTTCAACAAATGTTCTTTAGCTGCGAGGGGGACATCAATCAGTATGATTTCTTTAAATAGTACCCTGTATTTTTAATTCGGTAATTCATTTCCTCTCCTAAAGACCTATTCAAAATTATATCTCTGTGTACCATTCACTGAAACACAACATTATTAATTACATAACACAACATTGACTTTTTGAGCTCGGAATCACAAACTCGTCCACTTGCTGGAGTTGTCAGAAAACATATGAAAACCAAGTAAAAACACAATACAAAATCGACTTTGACTCTCCTGTACCATTTCCCAGGAGTAAAACATTCAAAGGTGCTCAAAGTGGTGACCCTAGACAACGGTACACCGGTGCACTCGTTGAATGAAAGAATTATTTACTGCTTCCAGTGTTGCGTCCTGAAGAGAATTACAAGCAAGCACGATACGTTCCTGCATGTTCTCTGGAGTTGTTGGATTATCGTGATAGACAATGTATTTAATGCATCCCCAAAGATAAATGTCCAGAGGATTTAAAGCAGGAGACCTAGCAGGCCAAGTAACTCTTCCTCTTCGACCAATCCATCTGGCAGGATACTTTCGGTTCAGAACACGACCTGCACGCAAGGCATTATCTACTGGACATCCATCGTGTTGATACCACATAAGCATTCTGGTTCTTAGCGGCACTTCATCCAGAAGAGGAGGAAGAGTTAGTCTAAACGGCACATCGTATGCCAACTTCCTCAGACAATCATTGATGAAATAAGGGCCAATAATTATAATACCAAGCATTCCACACCAGACGTTAACTCTCCATTGATGCTGATGTTTCACCTGTCTAAGGCATCGTGAGTTGTCACTGGACCAATAATGCATGTTACTTACATTTACCTGTCGTTTGTTTGAGAAGGAACATTCATCGGTAAATAGAACATTGGAGAAGTAGTTCGGGTTGGCGAGGATTTACTGCTGTTCCCACTGACAGAAAAGTACACGATTCTGGAAATCATTATCATGCAGTTCTTGATGTGGGTGTACATGGTAAGGACGGAACCGGTGACGTGTATGAATACGATGTACTCTGGTTTTAGGAATGCCAACCTCGTGTTCAAGCTGTCGTGTGCTCACATGTGGATTCATAGCAAACGGAATCGAATACAGTAACTTCGGTAGTGTGAGTGCTACGACGATTGCGTTGTCGTTTGTTAAAACTTCCCATTTCCTGAAGCGTCGCAACAAGGCGAGAAAATATCCATCGGGAAGGTGGGTTCTTGTCAGGTTATCGCTCTCTGTACAGTTCCACTGCCTGCGTAGCATTTCGCCTACCTTCAGTAACAACAATAAAAGAAACGTTTTGTCGATGAAGTTTGTAGGAAGGACGGCGTTTGCTGTATGCCTACTCTACACAACAGTACTTAAAAGGACTAAACTACTGTACTAAATGTACCAGTACATAAGAAAACAGTACTGCAATTACTGTTCTGCTAACTTACATTCCCCATAGATGAGTAGCATTTCTACCTTCTCTTCGTTGGTGTACATTCTGCTCACGCAGGTCTTCAATTGACGATGGTTAACGGAATGACGGGTGTGCATTCTACTTATGTTTACATTTGTTCTCTGTCAACGTCATCACGTGGATGTGTTCCATTACCCCGAGTATCTGCACTAAGCGCTGGGAGCGTCAACGTCAATGTTGTGTTACGTAATTAATAACGTTGTGTTTGAGTGAATGATACGCTGTGATACGTTTTTGAATAGATCTTTAGGAAACGAAATGAATTACCGAATAAAAAATACAAGGTGCCATTTAAAAAAGTCATACCGCTGTTCATATCTTTGTAAGAAACAAAGCTACAACGAAGGCAATCATGCTGATTGATCTCCCCCTGACAGCTGTAGAACATTTGCTTGAAACATTATGTAATTTGCATCTGGACAAACAGTTATTTATGGCGGTCACGAAAAACGGGACACCCTGTATATACTTCGGTCTCCGGGAGATAATATAAATATTGACTAAATTGAGAGTCATTATTTCGGCTTGCGTCAGTGTCCGGTTTGCTGTCTCATAAAAGTGAGGTCGCGAAATGGTCCGTTCTCATTATCTACAAAGCTTTAACTATCAGTGCTCTGTCCAGCTATTACGCGGGCACATCTCGGATGCTCTGTACAATTTTCTTCTTAAGTATCTGTGATATGATTCAGTTTCCGTAACTCATGCTCAGATACATGACTCGTGCTGGCGTGGATAAGATTACACTCAAATGTAGTATTCATTTCCTTATGACACACACCCTGCATCACCCTGATCTACCCCCCCGGGGGTCCACAACTCTTTTGTGGATACGTGTGTAGCGAGCACGGGACCCCGAGCTAATGTGGCCTTCCTTCCTTTCCGGGCTGCATACCTTCCCTTTCCATATCCTTCCCCATCCCCCGTCTTCGCCCCCCCCCCTCACCTCTGGCTCTTTCCTTCCCCTTCTCCCCCTCTGGGGAGTATGGTTAGTGCCTACGTCCGGAGACGGACGCTTGTAAATGTACCGCACTCTTCGCCTTCCTTGCTTGTATGTCTTCATCTTTCTTCGTCCTTCTCTTTTCCTTACCTCTTCTCTTTACCTCTTCTCTTTACCCTTTTCTCCGCTGCGGCGTTTGAGACCTCTCTTCTTTCCTTTCCCTGTCTCTTTCATCCTCCCTGTGCGTGTCTGAAGGCCGACCCACGCACTTCCTTGCGTAGCCGGTGACGGGGTAACGCGTAATTCCCCGCCCCGGGTAGACAGGTAGGACACGTACGTACCCCCTGGTAACGGCCAGGCCCAGGGAGGGGTGATTACCCGAGCTGATACCTTCCGAAAGTGCCGATTGGTCCCTCCGTCCGTTTGTCGGGAGGTGTGACCTGAGGTGTGAACAATCACCTAAGGCGGGTGTGCCCTCGGTGAGGGCCCCCACAAGGGAGGAGCGCGCCATCGGAGACGCCGGTAATCATGGGGGATTCTTCCGCAATGGTTTCCTCACCTTCCACTATGTCTGCTCACAAACGTAAGTTCACTGAGTCTCAGCCACAGACGGTTCTTCCATCGTTGCCACAGTTCCTTGTTGTTTCTCGGTCTGACGAAGGTCACGACTTTTCCACGGTCAACCCTTTCATTATTCAGAAAGGTGTCGACGCAATTGCGGGTCCTGTAAAGTCTTGTTCCAGATTACGGAATGGTACCCTGTTGTTAGAAACACACAGTGCCCTCCAGGCTCAAAAATTGCTGCGTACTTCTCTGCTCCACACCTTCCCTGTCCGGGTGGAACCGCACCGTACCTTAAATTCCTCGCGTGGAGTCGTTTATACACGCTCCCTCGATGGATTGTCTGGCGAAGAAATTCAGCACTACCTGTCTGACCAGGGCGTCACCGCTGTTCATCGGGTTACGAAAAGGGTTGACTCGAACATCATTCCAACCCGCACTGTCTTCTTGACATTTGACAAAGTTCAACTCCCATCAAAAATCAAAGCAGGCTATGAGATAATTTCCGTTCGCCCTTATGTCCCAAACCCTACGCGTTGTTATCGATGTCAGCGGTTCAATCACACCAGCCAGTCCTGTTCCAATCCGGCCAAATGTGTTACGTGTGGCAAGGATGCCCATGAGGGTGCTTGTCCACCTCCATCCCCTCACTGCATCAACTGTATGGGTGACCACGCTGCTTCCTCTCGAGATTGCCCCGTTTTTAAGGATGAAAAGCTCGTCCAGGAAATAAGAGTGAAGGAAAAGGTGTCGACCTTTGCTGCTCGAAAGTTACTCGCCAGTCGACAGCCCACCGTGCCTCAGAAAGGAAAATACAGCACTGTCCTTGCTTCTCCTCGGCCAACAAAGGAGGCGGCCACGCAGACTTGCGACCTCACATTTAGTACTACGGTCGTCAGATCGGCCAGCGCAAAGATCGCCCGTTCAACCTCACCACTTTCGCCTGCCCACTCTATGGCTCACCCTTCGTCGGGTTCTGCTAAATCTCGAGCCCAAAAGTCAGACGCCAAGTCTTCGAAAAAAGAGCATTCTCGTGAAGAGTTTTTACGTACTGCAACTTCACAACCATCGGTTCCTCCTTCATCTAAACATCATACCTCCAAGAAGGCTACGAAGAAACACAGTTCCTCTCCTTCTCCGCCAAGGCGTGTCCCAACTACTGCTGGTGGCCGGTCAACTGGCCGATCGTTGGTGGCAGGTGCTGCTCCTGACCAACCTATGGATCAGGATCTTCTGCCTTCGACTGAATGCCATTCCATGCTGTCGGTCGCAAGCTCTGAGCAGTCGTTGAGTTGACAGCACCCTTGGTCACGTTTCTCCATTTTCTGTTCACCCTATGTCCATTATCCACTGGAATATCCGCGGCATTCGCGCCAATCGGGATGAATTGTCGATCCTCTTACGATCCTACTCGCCGGTCATCTTCTGTCTTCAGGAAACAAAGCTGCGTCCCCATGACCGCTTTGTTCTCCCTCATTTTCAGTCCGTCCGGTATGACCTCCCCTCTGTTGAAGGCACTCCAGCCCATGGAGGACTCATGATACTGCTCCATGATACTCTCCATTATCACCCAATCCCCTTAAACAGTTCCTTCCAAGCTGTCGCCGTCCGTCTTTCCCTTTCTGGATACACGTTCTCTCTATGTACGGTATACATTCCATCGTCTACACCACTGGCACGAGCTGATCTCCTTCATCTTCTTGATCAGCTTCCACCCCCCTATTTGCTGGTTGGGGACTTCAATGCCCACCACCCGCTTTGGGGATCTCCACATCCTTGTCCACGTGGCTCACTATTGCTAGACGTCTTCCACCAAGCGGATCTAGTCTGCCTCAACACTGGGGTCCCCACATTTTTGTCTGCCTCCACGGCAAATTTATCTCATTTGGACCTTGCGGTCGGTACTGTTCCGCTAGCTCGGCGCTTCGAATGGTTCGCCCTTGATGATACACACTCGAGTGACCACTTTCCATGTGTTCTTCGACTGCAGCCTCAACTGCCATATATGCGCTCGCGACGCTGGAAGTTTGCCCAAGCCGATTGGACACTTTTTTCGTCTCTAGCGACATTCGATGACCGTCGCTTTCCCATCGTCGACGATGAGGTCACACATTTTACCGACGTTATTCTCACAGCTGCGGAACGTTCAATACCACGCACCTCCGAATTGCCCCGGCGCCCCCCAGTTCCTTGGTGGAACGAGGCATGCCGTGACGCAATACGTGAGCGGCGACGTGCTCTTCGCATTTTCCGTCACCATCCAACTTTGGCCAACTGTATCCGATATAAGCAGCTCCGTGCGCGATGCCGTCGCGTGATCCGCGATAGCAAGAAGGCAAGCTGGCAATTCTTTATTAGCTCATTTAACACCTTCACTCCCTCCTCGGCAGTTTGGAGTCGGCTTCGACGGTTCTCAGGCGCGCCTAGTTTCTCCCCGGTCTCTGGGCTCACTGTCGCGCATGATACCTTAGTGGACCCCGTCGCAATTTCTAACTCATTGGGTCAGCACTTTGCTGAGATTTCGAGCTCTTCAAATTACCCGCCAGCGTTTCTCCCGAAGAAACGTGCAACGGAAGTGCGACATCTTGCTTTCTCCTCTCAAAATCGCGAAAGCTACAATACTGTTTTCTCCATGCGCGAACTCCAACATGCACTCTCTTCTTCTCGCTCCTCCGCCCCAGGACCGGATGGTATCCATGTCCAAATGTTGCTGCATTTATCAACCCATAGCCTGCGTTACCTCCTTCGCCTTTATAATCGAATTTGGACCGACAGTACCTTTCCCAGGCGATGGCGGGAAGCTATTGTCGTCCCCGTTCCGAAACCTGGAAAGGACAAACATCTCCCCTCTAGCTATCGCCCAATTTCTCTCACGAGTAGTGTCTGTAAGGTTTTGGAGCGTATGGTGAATTACCGTTTAGCTTGGTGGCTGGAATCCCGCAGTCTTTTAACACCAGCCCAATGCGGATTCCGACAACATCGTTCTGCCGTTGACCATCTTGTTGCTCTCTCCACTTATATCATGAACAATTTCCTCCGGAAACGCCAAACGGTAGCAATATTTTTTGATCTGGAGAGAGCATACGATACCTGTTGGAGGACAGGCATTCTCCGCACACTGTTCTCTTGGGGCTTTCGAGGCCGGCTGCCCCTTTTTCTTCGCGAATTTATGGCAGAGCGCACATTTAGGGTGCGGGTGAACACTACTCTCTCCCGTACTTTCTCCCAAGAAAACGGGGTACCCCAGGGCTCCGTGCTGAGTGTTGTACTGTTTGCCATCGCCATTAATCCAATTATGGATTGTCTCCTTCCTGATGTCTCGGGCTCCCTCTTTGTGGACGATTTTGCGATCTACTACAGCTCTCAACGGACCAGCCTTCTTGAAAGACGTCTTCAAGGATGTCTCGATCGCCTCCACTCGTGGAGCATCGAAACCGGCTTCCGTTTCTCACCCAGTAAGACCGTTTGTATTAATTTTTGGCGACGTAAGGAGTTTCTTCCGCCCTCCTTACATCTAGGTCCTGTCAACCTTCCGTTTTCCGACGTCGCTAAATTCTTAGGTCTTATGTTTGACAGAAAACTGTGCTGGTCCTCCCACGTTTCCTATCTTTCGGCTCGCTGTCTGCGTTCCCTTAACACCCTCCGTGTCCTGAATGGCACCTCTTGGGGAGCGGACCGAGTGGTCCTTCTCCGCCTCTATCGCGCCTTAGTGCGCTCGAAATTGGATTATGGAAGCATAGTCTACTCCTCTGCTCGGCCGTCTATTCTTCGGCGTCTCGACTCTATCCACCACCGTGGATTACGTTTAGTGTCTGGAGCTTTTTACACCAGCCCTGTGAAAAGCCTTTATGCTGAGACTGCTGAACCTCCGCTATCCAATCGGCGGGCAGTCCTTCTGAGTCGTTATGCTAGCCATCTGTCTTCCATGCCTGCTAATCCAGCCCATGACCTTTTTTTCGACGCCTCCTTGGATGTCGGGTATGCAGGCCGCTCCTCCTCCCTACTACCCCCGGGAGTCCGCTTCCGTCAACTGCTCCATTCTCTTTCCTTCCGCTTTCCTAAAACCTTCTTGACAACCTGGGGTACAGCACCGCCTTGGCTCCGTCCCCGGATCGACTTGCTCAGAGACCTATGTCAATTTCCCAAGGATGGTACCCCTACACTTGTTTACCGTCGGGCATTTGCTGCTCTATGTGCACAAATGACGGAAGCCACATTTATTTACACCGATGGCTCGAAAACATCGTTAGGTGTAGGGAGTGCCTATATTGTTGGCGACACCCCAAATCACTTTCGGCTTCCCGACCAGTGTTCGGTTTATACTGCGGAGCTTTACGCTATTCTCCAGGCTGTCCACTACATCCGCCGCCATCAGCGGATACAGTACGTAATCTGCTCAGATTCTCTCAGCTCTCTCCTAAGTCTCCAAGCTCTTTACCCTGTGCACCCTCTGGTCCACCGGATTCAGGACTGTCTGCGCTTGCTCCACCTGGGGGGCGTCTCAGTGGCGTTCCTCTGGCTCCCGGGACACGCTGGTATCTGTGGAAATGAGGCGGCCGATATAGCGGCCAAGGCTGCAGTCTCTCTTCCTCGGCCAGCTATTCAGTCTCTTCCGTTTACCGATCTACGGAGCGGTTTATGTCGCCAAGTTGCTCATTTATGGCATGCGCATTGGTCAACACTTCCCCATAATAAATTGCGGGAAGTGAAAGCCCTTCCTTGCGCATGGACCTCTTCCTCCCGAACGCGTCGTCGGGAGGAGGTAATTTTAGCTAGACTCCGGATAGGGCACTGTCTTTTTAGTCATCGACATCTTTTAAGCGGTGATCCTCCCCCATTCTGTCCCCACTGCTCTCAGCCGTGGACGGTCAGACACTTTTTAATTGAATGCCCCTATTTTAATCCGTTACGCTCCCGTCTACAGCTATCGCCTGATCTATCGTCGATTTTAGCAGATGACACGCGCTCAGCTGACCGCGTTCTACAGTTTATTAGTGACAGTGAAATGACGTCAGTCATTTGAAGCCTTTTTTTGGGGGGGACAACCACCCCCTTTCTATAGTGGATTTTTAAGCATTCCTTCTGCCTTTAGTTTCTCAAATTTTATGACTTTGTTCCCATTGCTGCTGATTTTAAATTTCGTTTTTTTCCTGTTTTCTACGTCACGGGCTGGGCGCTAATTACCATAGAAGTTTTGCGCCCTAAAACCACAAACAAAAAAAAAAAAAAAAAAAAAAAACCCTGATCTAACTTCCCCTCAGTTTGCACTCTGGTTCCAGTTCGTAAGGGACAATAATATGTAGTAGTTCTCCATAATTCTGTAGTTGAGTCCAGTGTCAACCGTTATAGAGAATGTCAATAAATGTCATAGTTTGCAGCGCTCTTCTTACATTGCCAGATTCTGTGTATCTCTCGTTTATACTACAAATTACATGCAGTGAACTCTCCGTAAGGCTTCACCGAGTTAGCGTTCCAGCTCACAGTATTAGATCGAGAATTCTCTCCCTTAAAGTCAGGGCTTAGACGATTCATTTTGGACAAACTTACGGTTAGTGACCAGTGAGAAATACAAAATGTGCGATTTCTGGTGATAGATGTTGGTGATGTCTCGATAGTATAGGAACAAGCACAGCTGTTACTAGTTCGCAAGTCCTTACCCATTATAAGCCCCAGATATTTCCAAAGATTTATAGCACAAGTAGTCAGCTTAGATCAATAAGTACCTTTTGCAAATATATAGAAAGTAGTATGAGAAACGGTAATTAGGCAATTTAACAGAAACAGTTGCCATAATAGGAAGATTATAAACTACTGCTGGAAAAAGAAGGAATAGATCTGGCATTTCTGCAGAGGAATATAGGGGAAATGGGGAGGAGGAGGAGAAGAGAGTCTGTAAGCAATTAAGGCTATACTGGATCTCTTCTTCGTCCCTTACGTACGTGGTAGACTGTGGCTTACTGGGCTTGCTGGTAACTGGTAGCCAGCTATGAACTAGCAACAAGCTTGTGGGGGCCATGTTTTGCTGCTGTTAGTCATGACTGTATAACCAAGCAGTTCCTGAAAAATGACGCCATTTACGTCCGCATTGTGTCCACAGAGACCAGCACCCTGCGACCACATGCGTCGTGTCGTACCAAGGCTGCTAGCAACGAGGATGCTTAGAGCATGTTACTCTGCTGACGTTATGCTGCCTGAGAGTTTTAGTGCCTCTCTTATTTTGAGAGTGCACATCCAGATGCTGCTGTTACGTATTCGAGCTTCTTTGAAACTCAGAACCTTGCTGACAATGGATAGAGTGCTCACCTAGTGCTGATCTATTGTTTCATCATGACCAAACACAGTGATTAGGCTCATCTATCTATGTGCCAAGAGCCCTACCAGTTTTCCCAAACTTAGGCAGAGCCACAGTCAGAGACGTATCCTGTGTACACGTGCAGCGTTGAGAGTTTTTACTGCACCCTTAGTGAAAACTCACAAACCGGTGATCCTGTAGCCACTCTGGTAAACTGAGGGCGTTTGTTCGGTTTTCTGCTCAACAACAGAAGAAAGCCTCAAAGGAAGGAGCGCTACGGTTCATCAGTGCTACAATAGATTAGCACAATGGCTGCGATGTGCGAGCAGCGAGGCTGGAACGTAAACACACTCTTAAGAGTGCGCAGGCCGGCCTTCCCGACACTGCGAGTTCGGATGCCACTTCAGGACAAGTGAATCAGCGAACTCGCGGCTGCGGCGAAGACAGGCAATCCACGGGCCGCCCCTGCCCTCCGGGCCGGCGGTGCGCAGCCGCCCTCCCCCTCGCTCCGTGGCAATATTGCGCTATTCTATTAGCGTGGTCGTCGTGGCCGCGTCACTGCGGGGACGCCGCATTTCCATAAATTACACCGGCGCAGCTCCCGTAGACATCGACCGTGCCGGGACCACTGAACAGGACTGCAGCGACGCTGGTCGTTCCAGACTGAGTGTCCACTCATACTGTTCTTACTGCTGTCTGCATCTGCCTGTACTTACAGACTGCTCCAGCCTACACGCGATGTGTGGTAGAGGATACGTGACCTGCCAGCCACCCCTCAAAAGAGCAAACGGAACACCTTGGAGGGCTGGTAGGCGTCCTCCTGAAGCACTGGTTGCAGTCGGTCGCTAGACGCTCTCACCTGGCAGCACTGAAGCATTCCATACGGCCTGTCGACCGTATGGAATCAGCGTAGTAAACCAGGGTAGACGTTGGAACGTGACCAAATGGCACAAAAGAGCTATCCTGTTTGGGCGACACGTTCAGGATTTGCTCACAAACTGCAATTTGTTGGTTCATCAACACGGACTCTCCAATCAGTTTACAGGAAACAGTACACCATTCGCAGTCATGTACCACTGCATAAGAACAGTGTTCGTAAAATTACCCTAATCGATAGGGGACGAAGACAAATGTCAAGCTTCGCGAAAGACGGTTCATATCATGCCAGATAGGAATCGCTGCTCTCAGCGAATCTAGGTGCATATCAACCAGTTTGCGAGGGAACATTGAGAAAAAAATAGTCTGCGTTGGACATTTGGAGTCAGGTAAGTCATGAGAGACCACTACTTACACCGGTATATGAAGCTGCATGTCTTCAGTGGGAGAAACGACACACAATCTGAGGAGTGGTTGGCTAGAGGCGTGTAGAACGGTGTGGCGAGTCATGGTTTTTCATCTTTTCAGATGATATAAGGGCCATCGATGCATTCGGTGCCTATTACTGTCGGTTGGACTGTCAGATACAGAGCACCTAGCTCGTGCTGCTAATGAAGCGAGTACATCGATCGTTTGTTACATATTTTTACGGGCTTCAAACAGGAGCGACTTCTGTAATGGGTAGGAACTGTGACTGCTGTGCACAGAAGCGAGTTGAGTTGGCAGGTAAAACATAGCAATGTAGTTGTAGAAACGATCAGTATTGTAGCTGTAAACTGTCGTTGCTGTGGTGGGAAAGCATCAGAACTCCAAGCCCTAATAGGAAACACAGAAGCTCAAGTAGTTGTAGGTTAAGAAAAGCTGGTTGAAGCCGGAAATATGTTCAACCAAAATTTGTTCAAACGATCTAACAGTGTTCAGATGGGATAGATTAAATATATAGTTGGTGGTGGGGTATTTATTCCTGTCAGAAGTAGTTTACCTTGAAGTGAAATTGAAGTAGATAGTTCCTGCGAAGTAGTAGGGGTAGAGGTTATACTTGACAATCGGACTAAACTATTAGTTGGATCGTTCTACTGAACCCCAGAATCAGAAGATATAGTTGTTGGACACTTTAAAGAAGACTTTAATTGTATGAGTGGGGTACCTGTTTGAAATGAGATTGAAGTCGGTGGTGACTTCAATCTACCGTCGATATGCTGGAATAATTATACGTTTAAAGCCGGCGGCAGGCATAAAACGTCATTCGAAATTGTACTGCTGTCTCAGAAAATTATTTCGAACAATTAGTCCATGAGCCCACTGGAAGCGTAAATGGTTGCGAAAGCATACGTCACCTCCTTCACCAAAGAAGACGAAGTAAATATTCCTGAAATCAAATTAAGAACAATTGCCAAGATGAAAAACGTAGAGGTAGATATGCTCGGTGAAGCAAAGCAGCTTAAATCACCTAACAAAGGCAAGGCCTCCAGTCCAGATTGCATACCCGTCGGGTTCGTTTCAGTGTGTGCTGATACAATAGCTCCATATATAGTAATTAGGTACGGATCTTTCTGTAAGCGAGCGGTTGTATATAGAGACTTAAAAATTGCTCGAGTCGCACCAATACACTGAAAGGGAAACAGAAGTAATCCGCTGAATTACACGCCCGTATCACTAATGTCGATTTGCAATTGATTCCATATTTATAAATTTCCGGAAGGCTTTCGACACCGTTCCTCACAAGCATCTTCTAATCAAACTGTGTACCTGTGGAACGTCGCCTTAGTTGTGCGACTGGATTCGTGATTTCCTATCAGAAAGGTCGCAATTCGTAGTAATAGACGGAAAGACATCGAGTAAAATGTAAGTAATATCCGGCGTTCCTCATGGAAGTGTTATAGGCCCTCTATTGTTCCTGATCTATGTTAATGACATAGGAGACAATCTGAGTAGCCGTCTTAGATTGTTTGCAAATGATGCTGTCATTTACCGTCGTGTAAAGTCATTGTATGACCAAATCGAATTGCAAAATGTTTTCGATAAGATATCTGGAAGGTGTGAAAAGTGGCAATTGACCCCGAATAAAGAAAAGTGTGAAGTTATTCACACGAGTACTAAAAGAAATCCGCAAAATTTCGATTACACGATGATAAGTCACACAAATCTGAAGGCTGTCAGTTCAACTAAATACTTAATTATTACAATTACAAATAACCTAAATTGGAACGATCGCGTAGATAGTGTTGTGGGTTGTTGTTGTTGTTGTGGTCTTCAGTCCTGAGACTGGTTTGATGCAGCTCTCCATGCTAATCTATCCTGTGCAAGCTTTTTCATCTCCCAGTACCTACTGCAACCTACATCCTTCTGAATCTGCTTAGTGTATTCATCTCTTGGTCTCCCTCTACGATTTTTACCCTCCACGCTGCCCTCCAATGCTAAATTTGTGATCCCTTGATGCCTCAAAACATGTCCTACCAACCGATCCCTTCTTCTAGTCAAGTTGTGCCACAAACTTCTCTTCTCCCCAATCCTATTCAATACCTCCTCATTAGTTACGTGATCTACCCACCTTATCTTCAGCATTCTCCTGTAGCACCACATTTCGAAATCTTCCATTCTCTTCTTGTCCAAATTGGTTATCGTCCATGTTTCACTTCCATACATGGCTACACTCCATACAAATACTTTCAGAAATGACTTCCTGACACTTAAATCTATACTCGATGTTAACAAATTTCTCTTCTTCAGAAACGATTTCCTTGCCATTGCCAGTCTACATTTTATATCCTCTCTACTTCGACCATCATGTTGTGGGTAGAGCGAAACAAAGACGGCGATTCATTGGCAGAACACTTGTAAGCAGCCTCTTTAGTAGATCTGTTGCAACTTCTATCACGCTTGTCCGCCCTATTCTGGAGTACTGCTGTGCGGTGTGGGATCTGCACCAGATGGGACTGACGGATGACATCGAAAAAGTACACAGAAGGGCGGTCGTTTTGTACTATCGCGAAATTGTTTTAATGACTGCCACTCCATTTCACGTATCATGTCTGTGGCACTATTCTCCCCTAAGACGTTTTTCGCTGCGACACGATCTTCTCATGAAATTTCAATTACCAGTTTCCTCCTCCGATTACGAAAACATTCTGTTGGCACCCACCTACATAGGAAGAAGTGATAATCTCGATAAAATAAGAGAAATCAGGGCTCGCACAGAAAAATGTAATCACTCTTTTTTCCCGCGCGCCGTTCGAGGGTGGAACGGTAGAGAGACAGCTTGAAAGTGGTTCTTTGGACCCTCTGCCAGGCACTTTATTGTGAATGACAACGGTATCAAGTAGATATAGACGAGGCGCTTAACCCGCAATGTTGGGAACGTGCTATTCAGGCTGGACTTTGTTACGTGATTTTGTTGCGTGTTGTGCGTACCGTGGTGGACTTATTTTTGATTGACGTTAATATGAAAGGGGACGTTTATTTCAAGATTTTCGGTTACCAGTTATAATGCTTTCTTCTACTTCTTCGTGATGATTGTGCTGTGGAAACGCCTATCTTCCTAGTGGCACACACATAAACACACACACACACACACACACACACACACACACACACACACACACACACACACACACCGGTGAATTGGTGGCTTCAGCTCGATGTTGCATACCTAAGGAAACTTGACCACTCTCTTCTTTGTTAAACTGCGAACATTATCAGGGCCAGAGGCACTGTTACGTGGTATGAGCGTGACGTCTCTTATTTCTATTCAATACTAAAATGGCCGGCGGAAATAGTAACTGTCGTTACACCTGAAAATTATTTAAATTTTTTCTCTGGTTTTACTATTTCGTTTGTCTAGAAAGTAACCCTTTATGTGATGAACTATATACCTAATAACAGCACCCAATTAAATTGAAACAATAATGACCAGCTATTGGATTTACTTAACTCTGAATTTATGTAAACATTGATCAGATACACCAGAAACTTTTCATTTTTTCGTATTATTACTCACAAACGTCCTTCCCTTCCCTACCAACCTTAGGTCTGTTTCCTACATAGTATCGTTTTTTAACGTACTGTAATTTTAGTAAATTTTGTTCCGCCTAGGATCTTATTTACTTCCACAATTTGTTTCTAGACGGGAAATTTCCGAACGAAAACAAGACCTTCTACAAAGTTTGTCTTACGGTACTCAGAATTAGACAAAAGTTCAGAGAATTCGCAAGGCGAAAGCCAAGGAAAGATGAAAGGCAGGAAGGGTACAGTTTAATATCCCACCACATTAGTCACTACAGCCTAAACGCTATTTAGAAGAGCATAGGGACGGAAACTAGCACTTGACCAGTACAACTGTCATCACATTCACCGCAATGATATAGCTCAGTACCATGTCTGCCATAATTTATCCATTACCGGTGATTTTAAGTTACTTACTACGTACGCCGAGCGACATCCTCAATGCCACATTCCACGAGCAATACACACTGAAGCGCTAAAGAAACTGGTATAGGTATGCATACTCAAATACAGGGATATGTGAACAGGCAGAATACGGTATTGCGGTCGGCTACGCCTATATAAGACAACAAGTGTCTGGCGCAGTTGTTATATCTTGATAACCTGCCATTGCAGCAGCAGTAACGGATCTAAGTGAGTTTGAACGTGGTGTTACAGACGGCGCGCGGCAGTTGAGAAACAGCACCTCCGAGGTAACGATGATGTGGGGACTTTTCCGTACGACCACTTCACGAGTGTATCGTGAATATCAGGAATCCGGTAAACCATCAGATCTCCGACATCGTTGCGGCCGAAAAAGATCCCGCAAGAACTGGACCAAAGACGACTCATGAGAATCGTTCAGCGTGACAGATGTGCAGCCCTTCCGCAAATTGCTGCAGATTTCAATGCTGGGCCATCAACAAGTGTCAGCATGCGAACCATTCAACAAAACATCACCGGAGCTGAAGACCCACTCATGTACCCTTGATAACTGCATGACACTATGTTGACAGGCCCAGGCTAGGAGTAAAGCACTGACATTGGACTGTTGGTGACTGGAAACAGGTTGCCTGGTCCGACGAGTCTCGTTCCAAATTGTGTCGATCGGATGGACCTTACGGGTATGGAGACAACCTCATGAATCCATGAACCCTGCATCTCAGCAGGAGACTGTTCAAGCTGGTGGAGGTTCTGTAACGGTGTGAGTCGTGTGGAGTTGGAGTGATTTGGGACCCCTGATACGTTTAGATACAACTCTGGTTGCAGGGTGCTTACGTACGTATCACCAGTCATTCATATCCATTGTGCATTCAGACGGACTTCGGCAGTTCCAACAGGACAATGGGACACCCCACACGTCCAGTATTGCTACATAGTGGCTCCAAGATCACGCATGTGAATTTAAACAATTTCGCTGGCCACCAAACTCCCCAGATATGAACATTATTGAGCATATCTGTGATGCCTTGTAACGTGCTGTTCAGAAGGGATCTCCAACCCCTCATTCTCGTACGGATTTATCAATAGTCCTGTTAGATTCTTGGTGTCCTTTCCCTCCAGCACTACTTCAGACATTAGTCGAGGCCATACCCACGTCGTGTTGCGGCACTTCTGTTTGCTCGCGTGGGCCCCACACGACATTAGACAGGTGTACGAGGTTCTTTTGCTCTTATGTGTAAATTCGTCACATCAACGACGTAGCCAACCGGTGGATCTAGGGGGTCCGGACTCCCGCTATCACCTAAAAGAAGTTAAACACGGCTTAGTTGCTATGTAGTGAAATTGAAAGATACAGGGAGCGATCAGAAAGTTCAGTTAGTGGGCGTTGCTGCTGCGTATACACAACGCAGCGCGATTACGGAGCGGGTTATAAGCCACTACCTGCGGCAAGGGGTCCGTGTGCCACTCATCTCTGAACGACATAGATCACGTTAATGCGGAATCCTGAACTGTGGCGAGCGTCGTTGACAGCAAATCCGTCCAAAAAAAAAGACGCTTGGCATGCTTCGGAGAATGAAGAATATGTATGGAGCAACATGTCTGTTGAAAACCATCGTTATGGAATGTAGTGACAACAGGTGTTGATGCCTGGAGATAACGCACGTCCCGGTATCGCAAATATCGTATTGCAGAAGTTACGCCAATTCAAGTGCGAGACAACCGAGCACCCGCCCTATAGTCCTGATCTCTCCCCATTCGGTTATCACGCCTTAAGTCCCTTAGAAATCGTCGACCCTTCAAGGCCCCTTTCCTGTCTGACGAACATCTGCAGCAGGCAGTTACGCGCTCCCACACGCAGTGTAACACGGTGTTTTACAAATAACGGGAATTTACACCTGAAGCGTCGATGGTGTCATTGCGTCAATACCCAGATGATTTTGCCTGACTGGCATACCAGTTCTGGATTGTACAGCCTTCGAACGGGAACTTAGTGATTGTCACTTTGTAATTTGTTTTTAGTGGTACGACAAAAACAGGATACTATCTATCGATAGTCAACAAGGACATCGATCGGCTTTAATTATCGATATATCGACAGTACCGGCGGTATCGCCGATCCCTACCTCAGCCAAGACCAATTATTGTAAATTGTTGGCCTTGAATGAGTTCAGTTATCTCGTTAACGGTAGAATTGAAGCTGTGAGGACGAGGCGTGAGTCGTGCTTGGGTAACTCAGATGGTAGAGCTCTTGGCTGCGAGAGCACATCTGCCAGGAAGTATCTTAACACAGTTTTTTCCGATGTATCTCAAGAGTACTGTTGGGAGACACGTCTCCTTTCCGATCTCACACCTCATTGCCATGTTGAACGGAGCAAATTCATGCTTGTGCAAAAGCAGTTTCATGCAGAGGGATGGTTTAGCTTAATAGCAATTATTTCTCTGTGTGCTGAGAAAAATGTGGCGTCTCGGAATTAATTCATTATGATCCCCAAATTTAATTTAGTTGACTTTTATCGTTTCTGATGTGTCAACGAAGTCTAGCGCAACTGCGGGAGAAAATACGAAGTTTCCATCGTCTCGAGGGAGTCTGCTGTGTCCAATTTACTAAATCAAATATTAAGCTGATTGCGAGGCGGCCCCATGAATAATAATGGCGCGCCCTGGCCGTGCCGGATGCCGCTCAAACAGTGCTGCCACCTGGCGACGTCCCAGGCGCGCAAACACTGCCACGTGCGTCACACGTGACGTGTGGCGCGGACCGGTACGGGATGTGCATATTAATTGCCTCGGATCAGCCTGCCCCAATATTTGTCCAGCCACGAGTTCATACTGGGGCGCAGCTGCGAGTGAGTCTCTTTGCTGCTTTGCCTCCGCAAGTAGCATTTCTGAACTATTACTTTTTTTGTTTTCAGATGTACTCAGGGGAAGGACGGGTGGTATCAGAGAGTGGATTGTTTCGGAAGAGAGCTGTCCCCAAGCTCTGCAGCTGGTGCCAGCGTCTGTCGCGCCACTACAGTACGAACTACGCAAGAAAGAGGCCACTCGTGAGATTTGAATCAAAAGAATAATACCGTTCTGAGTTACCTTTCCTTGCGAGGTTTACGGTGCACGAGCTTACGAATATTGAGTATTGGGTTTCGGGCAATAGCATTACATTTTTATTACATCTCTAGATAAAACATATTTTTAATGCTGAAGTTGTGGCACTGTGCAGTCCAAGTAATAACATATACTAGTAATCTTAAACTATCGGAGAAATAAATTTCGTGTTCTACCGCACAAAACGAATAGCATAAACTTACGCGGTTTTTTTTCTTTAACAGCAAAACATGGAGAAGTCAGGACAAAACCTGGACGGAAATAATGTGAAGGAAGCCGTAGAAGAAGCCAGACACATTGAAATGACAATCACTGAAACAGTGGGAAATACTCAGTACCGAAATAATGCCTTTTCGCAGACAATTCACTGACGAAAAGGAACAGTACTGTACCACCATGTTAAGAAGTTACATTTGCAGGATGTGCCTTTGAGTAAATATCAGTTACTAAATCGAGTGTACAGCAAGAGAAAAATGAAAGTGAGTAGAGAAGTTTGCTATAATTTTACGAAAAGATATGAAGACTTAAGGCTCAGGACAGCTGAGTCAAAGGGTTTTGCATCAGCTTATATAATGTCTCAAAGAATCAGTCAGCCTATTCCTTGCTGAGACCTGCTGCCTGCTGCAACGTTCACAAACATTCACAATCCAGTTAACGGCTTCTTCATATATAATTACATTTCTGCACATTACATTTTTGAACGGTTGGAGGGGACATGGAATAGTAGACGATGAAAACCCAAAGGATGGAATGTATAATCACATCGACACCGTTGTATTACGTAAAGCATCATTGTATTCTTTAGTCTTGCCAGTGTGCCAACATAACGTGCCGAAAATATTACAATTTAGAGAAATCTTACCATCCGGCTCTCCCCTATAGGTAACTGCCAACGTTCGTTAATGCAGAAATTACCTTTACTTCACGTCTATGGCCACAAATTTTTTTGTCATCATACTACCGGTTTCGGTCTATAATGACCCTCTTCAGATCTGTTTTTAAAAACATTTTCTTTAAGGCCCCCTTGCATCGATGTACCGAAATGTATTCAGTTCCGTGAGGTACCTTAGCATTACGTGTTCTGACACTCTGAATATATGGTTTTTTATATATCTCATTTAAGAAAGGTACTGTCTAAAGCTTGTGACGCCCATAAATATGACATTTTCAATTCCTCAAACTCCCGATCATCAGCGATAACACGGACCCGAGACTCCCTTGTTTACCTATGCGCATGGATAATGTGCAATTAGCGTGCGCTTCGATCAGAGTGGCTCAAGTTCTTGTAGGTATACCCTTTCCAGTGCTGTACAGGTTCATCAGTCTCGTAAATATGTTCTGGGAGAAGTTGCTTTTTGCGACGAATTCTTCAGTTACATCGAACAGATCATCTGCGTTTTGTTTACTGGAATGTTTCTCTAACTGAACAACAATTTCTCGAGTCCCACAGCGATTAAATCGAGTCAATGTTTTCAAACAAGTAGGTACTTGACTGTCAGTTTTTATTACAGAATTTAGCAGCTTTTCTTTATTTTTGTTTAAGTGCCTCGCTGTGTGTTTGCCTGCCTCTTAATCATGAGATTAATGGTGCAGATTCGCTTAACTTACCTGAAACTTATTTCCTCTCGACAGTTAGAACAACACATGGCGTTTTTCACTTTCCAAGCACATGTAACCGTACCTAACTTCAGCGACGACAAGAAACGTGATATAGATTATCACTTACCATCGATGAGCCATTTTAGGTATTATTCAGATCTATCGGTGGCTAGAAAAATACGATCAGCAATGAACTGCTCCTGGCGAGTTACGAAGGGAACGATCGACCGAAGAAAACTTAAATCATTTTGACTTCGAAATTTGAGTTGCTAATTATCGACAATTAAATCCTAGGGAAGGGGTTAGGCAAACATGTAGACAAGGAATCGGCCATTTAAATCTTCACGAGTAGAGTCTCCGGGTTTACCTGAAGATGAAATGGGAAACTACAGAAAGTTATTTCAAGGATCTCCGACTGTGGTATTGCGCCCTACATCATCTTCTGACGATAAAACACGAGTCACAGGCATAATATTTGACTGTAAACGAACGAAAATGATCTGTTGTATTCTGTTATAACTAGAATGAATATATTTTCTAGTTTTTTAATAACCGCCCTAAGAAGCAGGGATAACGCAAACTAGGTTACCTCAGCTTGTTGTATTCGCGCAAGAATATCACCTCTCCTTACTTTTTTCCGTGTAGAACAATTAAATGTTGGCATTGTGACGTACAGGTTGTACGGGAATGGGCTCGTGCTTTCATTTTCGGCGAGTTGATGAAACAGATCGTATTTTATTTCGGCATCAAGAGTTATAAAATGTTCGCAAGTTCTGTATCAGCTCAAACCTCGCACGTGCTACTGCACGAAAAGATTTATCCACACATTATACAGCACGAACACTTCAATGGGCCACCATAAATGTGGTAGGACTTATGGCTGCATTTCGTCTATGGGGGTGCCAACTCATATTCATCGCAATGTTCCATAAAAGTATTTAATATAGATGCAGACTGTATTTGCCTTGCAAATATCATGTACGTACTCAAGTATTTTTAAAGTTTCACAAATTCGAGTTTATTTCCAATAAGAACATAGAAAAATCGAAAGTCACAGTTCATAGTTGGTTATCTTTCTTTAGAAAACTGTTAGTAGCGGCTTATTCAGCCGCCTCCAAGATGTTGAGAAACTCGGTCAGGCTCTGCAATTAAAGTTCCACAGTATATGAAACTATAATTTTCACGCCGGCCGCTGTGGTCTATCGGTTCTAGGCGCTCAGTCCGGAACCGCGGGACAGCTACGGTCGTAGGTTCGAATCCTGCCTCGGGCATGGATGTGTGTGATGTCCTTAGAACTAATTAAACCTAACTAACCTAAGTTCTAGGCGACCTATGACCTCAGAAGTTAAGTCGCATAGTGCTCAGAGCCATTTGAACCATTTTGTAATTTTCAGAATGGCTACACACCGAAACCTTACAAGTGCGGCTTGTATCAGACGCAACCTGAAAAATAATAGATATTTTTCTGCATCTCATAAACCTATGTCCGAAAGTAGAAATTCTGAATAATTAGTACACGCGAACTAGCGGCTATTTCACCGTTTATCGGACGAAACTTTCTTCTAACATAGACTAACACAGCCTGATCGCCTCCAACGGCGACCGAACCTAGACTCTCCTCCAGACTGCGGCTGTTTGACTTCAGTAGTGCTTCAGCGAGATTTCTGGGTAAACTACGGAATGTGAAAATTGCTGACGCCCATCATTATGGCATTTTCAATTCCACAATCTCTCTGTCATGAGGGAAAACACGGACTCGAGACTATCTTGTTTACTTAAACAAGATAGAAATTTAACAATTTACACACTTATGATACATCAAATCAAACGAAAATTCTCCGAGAAATATTACGCTGTCGTCAATTTTGTTTTAGTTACCATAGTTTATTTATAAACAATAACTTCAATGGTTTTACACCGTTTTCAGATTTATAAGTGTAAATATTGACAAAAAGTTTAAATTCCACTTCAAATAATTTCCTTTACATCTGAAGTTTACAGTACTGCCGCTACTTTCAACGCTTCTCTGTTTATTTAGTAAGAAAATCTAGTCGGCCGCGGTGGTCTCGCGGTCCTAGGCGCGCAGTCCGGAACCGCGCGACTGCTCCGGTCTCAGGTTCGAATCCTGCCTCGGGCATGGATGTGTGTGATGTCCTTAGGTTAGTTAGGTTTAAGTAGTTCTAAGTTCTAGGGGACTGATGACCCCAGAAGTTAAGTCCCATAGTGCTCAGAGCCATTTGAACCATTTTAAGAAAATCTGTTTTTTAATTGTGCTAAATCCACTTTTCCGCCTCTCATATAATATGCGAATAATTTAAGTAAATCTAATATCATAGTCCGATACAGCTCTACGAGATTTATCCGCACAGACCTCGTTTGCTATAACCTATTCCTGAACTGTAAAAGTGAATATCTGGGCAATGCAATATGCGGTTATAACACTTACCTTACAGTAACTTATTTTTACAAACTTCTGCGGATATCGAAGGCGCCCCTTCACGCGCGTAATCGTCAATCTTTTCCGCTTCAAATCAGCCTACTGGCAATTCAGTAACACATATGGTTCAGTATTCACTAAGCTTTAGTTCTACACTGGACGCGAATCATTGTGCTACCCAACGGAAGGGTTTTCCCGCTCACACTTTCACCTTAGCGATCGGTGGAAGTTGTGAGACAACGCCATCTGTGAAGAATAGTGTGAAACTGGCTGATTTCAGATGTCAACACGAATACGACCCGATCTCAGCCGTCGCCTGTGCAGTCGCGTGTTTGGTGGACACTGAGTGAAGTGCCTCTTGTCTGCCGTCCTGCAATCACAGACAATGCAATAAGTAGAATTACCTGTTGCGTAGGTATACGTTGGAAAGAAACGTACTGTGGAAATGCATTGCCGGCCGGTGTGGCCGTGCGGTTAAAGGCGCTTCAGTCTGGAACCGCGTGACCGCTACGGTCGCAGGTTCGAATCCTGCCTCGGGCATGGATGTGTGTGATGTCCTTAGGTTAGTTAGGTTTAATTAGTTCTAAGTTCTAGGCGACTGATGACCTCAGAAGTCAAATCGCATAGTGCTCAGAGCCATTTGAACCATTTGAACCATTTTTTTGAAATGCATTGCTTAAGACGTTCCGTACTGGTTTTCTATCACTACACATTGTTAAATATCAAACATCTAGTTTTTGTTGATTTCAACGATGCTTCATCTGAAACTTCATGATTACCACGAAAAAATAGAATTTTGCACTGTTTTAATGATAATTATTTTTGTATCACAGCCTAGGTTTCGTGTTATTAGGCTATTTCGTAGAGACCTAAATACTGGCAATGATGTTATTGTGTATTGGTGGATACAGTACCAGCTATTTTCTTTGATGTTTGTAAATGGTTTGCTTCTATTTGTACTAGTATAGTGTCCCTCAAGACTGCCAACAAGGGATGTGCACTCTTGCTTACTGAAAAGCGGTCTACCAAAATGGGCAATATCTTCAAGTATTTACCAGCCTTCTGAAACAGAGAGACTGTAACTGATTTTATAGCCTCTATTTCTGTTCATAGGTGACTGCTTTTCTCTGGGGGTAAAAACATCCTTGCCTACAAAGAGTGTGACTAATACTACATAGGAAAAAACGTACAGTAGAGAGAGCATCATGCTTTATAACAACACTCTCCAAGCTACTGTAAACACACTCCTGATTAGCGCAGAAATTTCTGGAAATCAGAGACAGTTATATGTTACACGTGGATAACGTGCACTTTGGGTGGAATGGATAGAAGCTGTCTCGGCCGGAGGTGAATGTCACCACCAGACCATCCCGGTATCCTGGATGAGTACTGGAAGGACAAACTGATGCAATGTAAACTAGTGGAAAGTAACTAAAGCCAAACTCTCCGCAAAACCTATCTTATTTCGAAATCCATCTTTATGTTATGCAACATGATAAATGCATTTGCCAGTAATTTACTTCAGTACTACTCTCTCTCTCTCTCTCTCTCTCTCTCTCTCTCTCTCTCTCTCTCTCTCTCTCTCTCATTTCGGCGTGATACTCTCGCAGAACATCCTCAGACTTCAAGAAGAATATAATAATTCCAATCCCAAAGAAAGCAGGTGTTGATAGATGTGAAAATTACCGAGCTGTCAGTTTAATAAGTCACGGCTGCAGAATGCTAACACGACGAATGGAAAAAGTGGTAGAAGCCGACCTCGGGAAAGATCGGTTTGGATTGTGTAGAAATGTTGGAACGCGTGAGACAATACTGACCCTACGACTTATCTTAGTATTCCAGTCAACATTGTCAAAAGCTTTCTCTAAGTCTACGAATGCTAGAAACGCAGGTTTGCCTTTCCTTAATCTCTCTTTCAAATTCTGAAGGTGGTAGGGGTCAAATATAGGGAGGAAAAGGCTATTTACAATTTGTATAGAAACCAGATGGCAGTTACAAGAGTCGAGGGGCATGAAAGGGAAGCAGTGGTTGGGAAGGGAGTGAGACATGGTTGTCGCCTCTCCCCAATGTTATTCAATCTGTTTATTGAGCAAGCAGTAAAGGAAACAAAAAAAATAATTCGGAGTAGGAATTAAAATCCATGGAGAAGAAATAAAAACTTTGACAGAATTACAATGGCATCGGCGAGCCTTAGAGACAGCAAAGAACCAAAAAGAGCAGATGAACGGATTGGACAGTGTCTTGAAAGGAGGATATAAGATGAACATCAACAAAAGCAAAACGAGGATAATGGAATGTGGTCTAATTAAGTCGGGCGATGCTGAGGGAATTAGATTAGGAAATGAGACACTTAAAGTAGTAAAGGAGTTCTGCTATTTGGGGAGCAAAATAACTGATGATGGTCGAAGTAGAGAGGATATAAAATGTAGACTGGCAATGGCAAGGAAAGCATTTCTGAAGAAGAGAAATTTGTTAACATCGAGTATAGATATAAGTGTCTGGTAGTCGTGTCTGAAAGTATCTGTTTGGAGTGTAGCCACATATGGAAGGGAAACGTGGACGATAAATAGTTTAGACAAGAAGAGACTAGAAGCTTTCGAAATGTGGTGCTACAGAAGAATGATGAGGATTAGATGGGTAGATCACATAACTGAGGAGGCACTGAATAGAATTGGGGAGAAGAGAAATTTGTGGCACAACTTGACTAGAAGAAGGGATCGGTTGGTAGGACATGTTCTGAGGCGTCAAGGGACCACCAATTTAACAGAAGTGCAGCGTGGATTAAATCGTAGAGGGATATCAAGAGATGATTGTGTTATACTGTTATTTTCTCAAATATTATAGGAATTAACTCAGTCTATGCCTTTTTAAAAAGATGTAGGTTGCAGTAGGTACCGGGAAATGAAGAAGTTTGCACAGGATAGAGTAGCATGGAGAGCTGTATCAAATCAGTCTCTGGACTGAAGACAACGACAAGAACAACAACACTCTCAGATGCAGCGAACATCTGAGGGCAACAGACATCTTAACCACACCATTTCTTTCGGTGTGGAGTATGTTTAGAAGAACGCAAAATGGTGAAAAACCTAGTAATAATTTGAATTCCATCGTTACCAAACTTTAAATTTTAAATTACTCAGAACAATCTCCAAAATTCATAGTTGAATACTATATTAAGTCATGGACTATACGGCTGGTCCCGATGGAGGTTCGAGTCCTCCTTCGGGCATGGGTGTGTGTGTGTGTGTGTGTGTGTGTGTGTGTGTGTGTGTGTGTGTGTGTGTGTTTGTCCTTAGGATAATTCAGATTAAGTAGTGTGTAAGCTTAGGGAGTTATGACCATAGCAGTTTAGTCCCACAAGATTTCACACACATTTGAACATTCAATACTATATTACTCGCAAGTATTCGATCCTTCAAAGCTCGCATACAAAGAAAAATTCTCCCCTTTTTGATTTTTAATGTCGCATCGATAAGTAGCTAGTTAAAGAAGGAGCACAAATTCGAGCTGAAGATATAAGTAAACCACCGAATGCGCTGTTTCGTTTGAAAAGAGACTAGTCTGTTTCCTTCTCCATCCTTCAGTAAGTATGGAAAGCTGGGAGGGAAGTGGGACTGCCATTCTGCGTAATGCTGGTGCAGTTGCTTGCATCTGGCTAGAAACGTTTAAAACAAAACTACCAAGAACTTCCATAATATTCGACAGTTCGTTACGAATAAAATGCATAGTTCTGTTGCGCACCATCCTCCACCTAGTTAAAAGTTTACGAAGTACCCACTCTGTTAAGAATAACAAATTGTACACTAGTTTTAATTTTACAATCTTTTACAGAAAAAATACACTGCTGGCCTTTGTACAGCAGGAACGATAGTAAAATGGCTCTGAGCACTATGGGACTTAACATCTGAGGTCATCAGTCCCCTAGATCTCAGAACTACTTAAACCTAACTAACCTAACGACATCACACACATCCAAGCCCGAGGCAGGATTCGAACCTGCGACCGTAGCGCGATAGTAAGTAACGAAACTTTATTTTAGGTATACAGTGCAGTAGGAGGGATACATGAATAAACCTGTAAAAAAAAAAAAAAAAAAAAAAAGTTTTGGGGGTATAGAGGGGTGAATTTACCTGGCGAAAGGAAAGCGTATTAAAATGCGGTAAGTGGACGAGGACAAGGTGCCCAGAGGGATCTAAAATATCAGATTGGCAGAAAATGCAGATTAATCAAACAGGAAAGGCTAGAAGACATATGCTAGCCTGCTTATGCGGGCGTGACTAGGAGAAAGACAGATGCACCTACACGAAAATTAGAGAAAAAGAAAGTTTTTGAGAAAAGAGAAGCAAGCTGTATAAATATCAAGAATTCAGTTGGCAAGCCAGTACTTGGAATCAACGAAAAAGGGAAAGGTGGAAGATATCTGTAGAACGATTATACTAAAGAAATGAAGGCTATATCTTAGGTATTTCAGAGCTCTGTCTAATTCTTCCCGCAGTATCAGGTCTCCTATTTCATCTTCATTTTCTTCCTCTTCGCTTTCTAACTCTAAACAAGACCCCTCGATTACACGACATTCCCTGAGATTCTTGGGAGAGCCAACCACAGTGAAACTCTTACACCTGGTGCGCATGTCATAAGTTACGAGACAGCTGAAAATATTCTCAGACAATTTAGTAATTGTAGTGGCAACGCGATCAAGACTGACAGAGTGACAAGTACCCCGACGAAAAAAGTCGCAACACCAAGAAGGAATTCTGTAGAATTTTCGTTTATGTCCCACGCGTTTCTATATTTGAAAGAAGACGTCTATAGAACCTCCGCGCCAGTTGCGTAAGAGACGCGCTAGTAGCGCCAATATGAGCATGCAAATCGGATTCGCTTTAAATACACGCTGTAATGGTCGTGACCGTTAGTTGTCTTTGAGACTGGACGTGGTGAGTCGATGTTAGTAACGAGTGCCTTTAAGGCGACAAAGTCACCATTATCAGCATCTCACGGAGTTTGAACGAGGTCTTGTAATAGGGTTACTTGAAGCTGAACGTTCCTTCGGTGATACTGCACAAAGACTTGGCAGGAATTTAGCCACTTTACATAATGTTTGGCAGCGGTGGTCGTGAGCATGTACGGTTGCAAGAACACCAGGCTTCGGACGGACACGTGGCACTACCGAGAGCGAAGACAACCGTGTTCGCCTTATGGCTGTGGTGCACCGTACAGCATCTGCAGCAGCAATTTGAGCACCACTTCGCATCACAGTGCAATAACGAACTGTTACCAATGGATTACTTCAAGAACAGCTCTGAGCCAGACGCACTGTAGTGTGCTTTCCACTGACCCCAAACCAACCTCATTTGCGGCTTGAGTGGTGTCAAGCGGGAACTCATTGGATGGCAGGGTGGAGGTCTGTCGTGTTTTGTGATGAAAGCTGGTTCTACTTCGCTGCCAGTGACGGCCTCCTCCTACGCAACACACGCCAAATTGAAGGACTGTAGCTAACCTATCTGTGTACTACATACCCTGGACCTGTGCCTGGAGTTATGGTCTGGGGTACGATTTCGTATGAAAGCCGGAGCACTCTCGTGGTTATCCCACGCTCACTGACGTCAGTCTGAAGATTCGACGTGTTGCGCTGCCATTCATGAACAGCGTTCCTTGGTGTGTTTTCCAGCAGGATAACACTCGCCCACATAGTGTTGTTGCTCTACAGAGTGTGGATATGGTGCTCTGGCCTGCTCGACCACTAGATCTGTCTCAGATCGGACACATATTGGACATCATCGGACGACAACGCCAGCGTCATCCACAAACAGTATTAACCGTTCCTGAGTTGACCGCACAAGTGCAAGAGGCATGGAACTCAGTGCCGCAAACTGACATCCGGCACCTGTACAACGCACTGCACGCACCGTTCCATGCTTGTATCCAACATTGTGGCAGTGACACCGGTTATTAAGGTAACAACATTCCATTTTTGCAATAGCTTATCACGTGATTAATATTGCAAGACCACAGGATAATTTAATCATGTAAAAATGTTACCTTGGCAAAATATATTCCCGAAATTTCATTATTCTACGTTGTGTATGTTTTGGTGTGGCACACTTTTAACCATTAGTGCATACCTTCTTACGCGCTGGGCGCGTGGAGCCTTTCGAAATCTTACATAACGTTGAGTACGACTCTCGTGAATATTTCGGTTCGCTATTCACTTTAAAATCCTATTATCACGACCACTCGAAAAGCTACGATTTCTCTGGCGTCACGGTAGCTGGTGCGCGCTGATTGCACTAGAGGTCTGCCCGCTCCGGGGTGACGGTACACGAAGGGGCTTCTGTGTATCGTAGGCTGAGCTAGATACCCGTGGAGGTCCACTTGCCGAATTCGGATGGCGCATGTTTACTTTGAGGAGTGTGTCTACGCCAAGTACAGAGTAGCCCTCTACCATCACGGTATTGTTACATCGCTCCACCTCTTCCTCTATCTACGCTACCAGCTCTTCTGCTGCACATTATTGCAGAATTTCCGTATAGAACTCATGATTTACAGCTTCGGAAGGCCAGTTTTCATTACAAGTAGCTATTACGTTAGTTATAAGCTCCGAAAATGGCTGCTCTGTTGTAGGGTGCTTGGCATCCAGTCCGCTGTATTTAGATACAACGTAACCATGCTTTTAAGGCGATCCAAATGCGAATGGATGTTTGTAATTTTCTTCCGTGTATAGATTAATGTAGTAAACATCCTCGATGCCATTAATTTTGGACATTACTCTAACATAAACAGAAGTAAAACTCCAAACAGGCAAGATCGCTATTGTACAGCATTTATTATGGCGATCGGTTTCAGCAAGCAACTTTACCATCGTCAGATCTGTAAAACATACATCAACCTTTTCAAGTACATTTGGGTCAGATTTAAATGGGTGTAATACAACATAAACATGGAGTGTACACACAATATAACATACCATCTGCAGTAAATTACACTGAATCTTGACGAAGCGCATCTTATACCTCATAATATCATAGAACGGCATTTCATGAAGATGAGAACAATAGTGTACCAGTAAGTCTAACATAAAACAACCATCACATAAAACAACATACATACTGAACTAAGTACGCAAGGTGTTTAGCAGAATTAAGACTGAGATTTTCAATAAATATCATGTTGTTATAACAATAGTAATAATAAATTAATATTATATGAAATGTAAAAGCACCTTAAAAACAGCAGGAACCACTGCACCTTTAATGGATCGCTTAATATACAAGTAGTAAAAACAGACATATTGCATGTTCGTACTATAAAAAAAATACAAAAAATATACATGTCATAAAATGCAGGTAGTATAAAGCCTTGACACCTATACACTGCTGTTCGGTACATCTGAGTAGTTAAGCGAACACGAAGGAACTACAAACACCTCATGTTCCACTCATAACTGTCACAAACACGTCATTGTATAAAGCCAGCTAAGGGATTTCACTGTGTGATTTCTGTACTTACAATCACAATATTTACGGTATCAACATGTAGCTCGGCGTAGGGGTACTAGCTTAGTGCTTTAGGTCTTGATGTGAAAGACACAGATGACTAGCCCACATATGACAATAGCGTAACCCTGAAACTTATGTAATACAATCAAATTAAACTTGCTCTACGCAATATAGACACAACAGCTACACAAATAAAGCCATGTAGTTGCTACACACAATGCGCACTACATTAAGCTATCAACTTGTAGCTCAAAGCTTAGGGACGAGCAAGAAGTTGATAGTTTAATATAGCGTGTATTGTGTATAGCAACGCAGTTTGCTGAAATAGATCATCATACAAAAATGATTTTTCAAGCTGTACTTCCGTTTCTGAATGTATCTGTAGTGGAGTCTTCAAACTGCTGTTGGAAAAAGAAGTATCGGCCGGCCGAAGTGGCCGTGCGGTTAAAGGCGCTGCAGTCTGGAACCGCAGGACCGCTACGGTCGCAGGTTCGAATCCTGCCTCGGGCATGGATGTTTGTGATGTCCTTAGGTTAGTTAGGTTTAACTAGTTCTAAGTTCTAGGGGACTAATGACCTCAGCAGTTGAGTCCCATAGTGCTCAGAGCCATTTTTTGAAAGAAGTATCGGTCGAAAACAGCTGTCATATACGAAGAATATAGTTTTTGCTTTTTGTCTTTCACATCTTACAATTCCAGTGTGTGCGTAACGCATTAGCGGCACTCAAAGGTGTAACTTCTTTAATGGGAATGGTTGAAGTACGTTCGAAGCATTTAATCTTTTTCTTAAGATTGGGGAATGACATTATTTGTGGGCACCAATCCTAACATGGATATACGTATTCTTTATTAAGATATTTTATGTGTATTATACCAAGACGCTGCTATTTGTCGTAGCATTATTCAGGTACAGTGGGCTGCATTCCCATTTATATATATGTGGTGTCACCGCCAGACACCACACTTGCTAGGTGGTAGCCTTTAAATCGGCCGCGGTCCATTAGTATACGTCGGACCCGCGTGCCGCCACTGTCAGTGATAGCAGACCGAGCGCCGCCACACGGCAGGTCTAGAGAGACTTCCTAGCACTCGCCCCAGTTGTACAGCCGACGTTGCTAGCCATGGTTCACTGACAAATACGCTCTCATTTGCCGAGACGATAGTTGGCATAGTCTTCAGCTACGTCATTTGCTACGACCTAGCAAGGCGCCATTAACAGTTTATATTGAGTTTGTTATTTATCTTGGGATGCTTGTACCGTCAGACCGATGTTCTACAATTATGGATTAAAGTTAAGTATTACATCAACTACGTACTTTATTTGCTACTAAAAATTCCCTTAACTGTTCCAGACCTCACGCCAGTCTGCGTGAGCTTAACGCGTGCCTTTCGGCTTCCTCCAAACCCCGTGAATCGGCTCCTGCCAAATCACAACAATATATATATATATATATATATATATATATATATATATATATATATATAACCAGTGGGATTTGAGTACTGTACCGTACCGAGCATAAAAACAGAAATACAGTCCAGTAAAATAAAACCTGCATGATACACATTCTCATGTATACCGGGTGAGTCATAAATGAGGAAAAATATGTCGAGGACCGCATGCTGCTATGCGTAACACGTGACGCACCGTTGTTAATTTCGTTCTCCGCGGTGTACTGCGTACGTAAAACGACAACACCTGTTAATCATTGAACGAGATACCGACGAGCCTCACGATCACGACATGTCGTTCACCCATAGACACAACACATGACACACCAATGAGCTGATATGCATCTGCCAGCGTTTGAAAGAAGCAAGAAAGAACAAATCCCATCGTTATGTATGTGAAATTGTATCAGAACTTGCGAAACACACGTTGCCGGCGGTAAAGGAGTGTACAATCCCATGTTAGGGAATGTGGGTCCTGCAAGCGGAAAGAGTGGTCAACGGTGAAAGTAAAACCGCGGCGTGGATGACGCGTTTCAACACCTCTGCTCTGCTCAATCTGCCCGATACTCGCCGTGTCGACAGCTGCTATCGACACAATACCATGGCAAGTTTCACAAACGAGGAATACGCCGACATCCACCTCACCCACGGCCTTGCAGATGGAAGAGCTGGCGTTGCAAGGCAACTGTATCACGAGAGGTTTCTTAGCCGGCGCCTTCCATCCGGAAAAACGTTTTACTCTGTGGACAGGCGCTTGATGGAGTATGGTGCATGTGTAAGACATCCATGATTTAGTGGTCGTGGCCGACCGTCGACGTACAATGTGGATGACGAAGAAAAAGTGTTACAAACTGTTGTGGAGGACCGAACAATAAGCACCAGGACTCTCGCCACTGCAGTCGGAATGTCACAATCTACTGTTATGCGAGTACTCCATAGAAACCATTACCATCCCTTTCGCATGCAGAAGGTACAGGCATTATTGCCGGAGGAGTACCAGAGGAGGCTGGACTTCTGCAACCTTATCCTATGGCGTCAGACCCACGAGCAACATTTTTCATGAACAAAACTGTTCACTGACGAAGCCTATTTCACGAAGGAGGGTATAGTGAATTCGCATAATTGGCAAGAGTGGGCGTAAGAAAACCCCCACAGCACAGTGATACGAAGGTACCAACAACGATGCGGTGTGCATAGGGCCACATGTGCTGCCACAAAAGCTTACAGGAGAGCATTATCTGCGTTTCCTGGATGATGCATTCGCGGAATTCTTGGAAGACGTTAGTTTGGCATCTCGTATGAACCTGTGGTACATGCATGATGGTGCTCCCGCTCACTTCAGCGACGCCACCTGGACAATGCCTTCCTTCGCCATGGATCGGTCGTGGAGGCCCTGTAGCATGTGCAGCAAGATCGTCAGACCTGAAACCAGTGGATTTCTTTTTGTGGGGCCATCTGAAATCTGTGATTTACGAAGGAGAGCTATTCTGCGTTGAAGGGTGTTGACATCAACAACAACATGCCTGTGATATTACGCATAGAGATACAGGCATGCTGGATCGTGTTCAGCAATCCTTCCTGCGGAGAGTTCAACTTTGCCACACACATCGTGGCCGTCTCTTCGAACAGTACTTTTAACTGGCACTGCAGCTTCCTGTCATGTGTTTCTATGTTAGTTTCGATTTGTACAGCATTTGTTTTCGTTTGTATTAACTGCCACATACCTGTGTAGTTGTATTTTGTGTTCTGCATATGTGTACTCGTATCTTAAAACTAAGACTGGGACACAAAAACCCAATTATGAAACATGCATGTACAGTAGTGAAGCCCCTCCTCACGTTCCTTTCCCTGTGCCAGCCAGCCACGATACATAATACCTGCCAGCGTAACCGGTACGAGATGCATGTGGGCGCTGTCATTGCACGCAGACCGTCGCTTGACGTCGCATGCCTCGCCTTCTCGTGAGCGCCTAGACTACCTGTAACACTCGCATGTTGTGCCCTGTTGACGATCCGTCCCCTTGGCCAACGTCGGCGCACAGTAACACCCAGAAGTCCACATTTACAGATTTTTACCATTCAATTCCATTGTCATTTATAGATATAGGAACATGCGGAAATCGAATTTATGTTTGTAGCTCAGTATGTGACAATTTTCAAGACATGTTATTCGTCATTTAGGACTCACCCTGTATATGAAATGAACTGCAGTAACTACGAAAAAGCCGGCCGCTGTGGCCGAGCAGTTCTAGGCGCTTCAGTCCGGAACCGCACTGCTGCTACAGTTGCAGGTTCGAATCCTGCCTCGGGCATGGATGTGAGATGTCCTTAGGTTAGTTAGGTTTAAGTCTAGGGGACTGATGACCTCAGATGTTACGGCCCATAGTGCCTAGAGCCAGCCAACTACGAAAAATTCATTTTCTCATTGGATATCGAGAACACACCAGAAGGAGTCACGTAAGTCCCCCCACATATTTTTGCCATATAGCCACAACTAAAATCACTTCAACGATTCAACGACACATTGTCTTTTAGTCTAGTCGGGTTTTCGGTTTTCTTCTGGTAAGTGTAAGTGTGTGTGTGTGTGTGTGTGTGTGTGTGTGTGTGTGTGTGTGGATTTCAATCGTTGTCGTCCTATTTTTAATTTAAGGTGTAGAATGGTGTCCCTTATTTGAATATCAGATAAAGACTCAGTGAAGTTTTTAGCCTCATTTTTGACTCCAAATTTTAGTGGTTACCACATCTGAGGAACACGATAGCCAGAGCCGAGAAGGCGCTGAAAATCATGAAGAGTCTCATTAGCTACAGGTCTTTGGGAGTGGACAGGGTGCGTCTGCTCCAGTTTTATAGGGTTTTTATGGGTTCTTGGCTAGACTACAGATACACAGTATATTCGTCAGTGAGGCCCTTTTACCCGAAGATTATTGATGTTATCCACGATGAGGTGACTAGGCTGGTGTTTACAGGACCAGCCCCTTCTCCAGTCTCTCTGTTGAGGCTGGGTAACCGCCACTCACATGCCTGATGTTAGGAGATTCCGCCGGGTTGTAAGTTCCTCGCAGTTCGGACTTCACCTGCATATCATACCATTGCTCGTCTGCTCTGGAACGCCTTTTCTCCAACCATACACGAGCAACAATTCCGTTTGGGATCCGCGTGCTCGTTGTGGAACAAGTAAAACCATGGTTGCTGCAGAGGCCCATGATAAATTGGTGCAATACAGAGACTGCATTCTTGCTTCTGTTTTGAATGAGACATTATCTGACATTCAATATGAGCGTAACAACTATGTAGCTGTCTTTAGGGATGGGTATAAACAGGGGGGACCAACTGATTACTCTGTTGCTTTCACGGATCGTATCGTCAACGTCCGACTGCATCAAGGCTATACTGTCTTCGCCGCGGAATTATATGCGATCTTGCGGGCACTGGAGCAGCTGAGACGTTATTCCAGTGCTAAATTTTTTGTCTGTTCCACTCTCTGAGTGCCCATCCCTCTCAACAACTTTTGTACCCAGCAGATAAATCAGTTCAGAATGTCCAGGAAGTCTCCTCAAACTACAACGACTGGGGAAGGAGATGCCTTTCTGATCGGTAGCAGAGTACATGGATAGCGCGGAGAACGAAAGGGTGGATCTAGCAACCAAGGTGGTATGTCGTAATCTTCAGCTGCTTCAGTGCGCCAACTCCCTGCAAGCTATAGTTTCTCTGTCGAGCTCAGAGTCATGTGTCGGTTTGGGTATGAGTGGCTGGACGCGGCAGACGATAAGCTCAGTCTAATTAAGCCCGCAACGTGGCCGAGGCGTACCTCCTTCCAGCGATGTCGGCGGGACCAGTTTCTTACTCGTCTTCGCATAGGCCACAGAGCTATGACGCATGGCTTCTTGCTCTGGCGAGAGGACCCTCTATTGTGTGGTGCTTGCGGTGAACAGATGACTGTGGGCCGCACTGTATTGGACTGTGTTTATTTTCCGACCAGCAGGTCGCGGTGGATTTTACGACGGATCAGCCCTCTATCTCAAGCAATGTTCAAACGAATGGGGCTAGTTTTAAAAGTTTGTGAATTGTCCGACATTTTTCCCAATATTTTAGGGACGTACAGTGGCTTGCTGAGTATCTATGTAGATGTGGGTGTAATGTGTTAACAGGATAATTGGCTCATCCAGGTTTTTTTGTAAGTAGTCGGCCAGTGACATTTCCCTGTGCCTTTCTTTTACACCTGTTGTCGTTTTTTTGTGTTTTAATCTCATGTATAGCTGCTTTTACTGTCTCTCCGTTGTTTTAGCGCATGTGAGATAGTGATCGTGTGGTCAATTCTAGTGCATCAGTGTGCAAAAAGTTAAGAGATTTTATCAACATTCCCTTGCTTTAATATATCTAAGGGCGCTGACATCCTCGCTGTTGAGCACCCGTGAGCTACACACACACACACACACACACACACACACACACACAAGATGTGATGTGAATTTAGAGAAATAGTATAGATGGCAGTTGACAGATGTATACTAAATAAATTAATAAGGTATGGTACTGATCCCCCCTGGAACAGAAAACAGTCCCGAACACTATAGCAGAAGCAACTAAAAAAGCAGGCCATTTTAAAAGAACGTGAAATCTACATGACTGGCGAAGTTTTACGGAAGCTCAACATTTAGTGCGAACTTCAATGCGAGATACTTCGAATAGTTTCCATAACATAACTCTGTCACGAAATCTGGCTGAAAATCCAGACATTCTCGTCGAGTGTAAAGTACACCTTGGCAAGACGCAATCAACACCCTCACTATGTGATAATTATGGTGATACATATGACAGTGCCACTAAAGTAGTTTTTATGAAATTACTTCACAAGCAAAGACGTAGGAAATGTTCCAGGATTCGAGTTGAGCAGAACTGGTGGCATGAGTAATTTAGAAGTAGATATCGTTGACGTAGTGAAGCAGCTTAAAATACTTAAGAAAGACAAGGCTTCCCGTCCAGGTCGTATAGCAGTCAGTTTCTTTCAGAGTACGCTGATACGATACTGCATGTTTAGCAATATTATACAACCGCTCGCTCGTAGAAAGATTCGTATCAAGAGATCGGAACGTTCCACAAGTCACAGCAATACCCAAAAAAGAAAACAGGATTAATCCACTGAATTACACACTTATATCACTAACGTCAATTTGCCGTAGGATTTTGGAACACATACTTTGCTGGAACATTGTGAATCTCCTCGAAGAAAACGATTTATTGAGAAATAGCAAAGACGGATTCACAAAACATCGTTCTTGTGGAACACAGCTGCCTCTTTATTCTCACTAAATAATGAATGCTATCGACAGGGGACGTAAAATTGATTACATATCTTCAGATTTATAGAAGGCTTTTGACACCGTTCCTCACAAGGATTTCTATTTAAACTGCGCGCCTGTGTAGTATCGTCTAGTTGCGTGACTAGATTCATGATTTCTTGTCCGAAAGATCACAGTTTGTAATAACTGGTGGAAAGTCACCTAGTAAAACAAGACAATTATATAAAGTTCTCCAAAGAAGTGTTGCAGGCCCTCTGTTGTTATTGATCTACATAAACGAGTTAGGAGACAATCTGAGCGGTCGTTTTCGATTTTCTGCAGGTTACGCTGTCGTGTATCGTCATGTGACGTCTTCAGATAATATCTGTATGGTGCAAAAAATGGCAATTGACTCTAAATGATGGAAAGTGTCAAGTCATCCATATGAACACTAAAAAGAATCTGCTAATGTGAGTTACACGATAAATTACACACAACTAAAGGCTGTAAACTCAACTAAATATATACGAGCTAGAACTACGGGTAACTTAAACTGGAATGATCATATGGATAACGTTGTTCGCAAAGACTGTGATTTATTGGTAGTACGCTTAGAAAATGTAATAGGTTTACTGAAGAGACTGCTTATACGAAGCTCGTCCACCCACCCTTGCGACACTGTTACACGGTGGGGAATCCGCACCAGATGAGGATCAACGGAGGACATCGAAAAAGTTCAAAGAAAGGTCGCTCGTTTTGTACTACCGCGAAGTAGGGGAGAGAGTGTTTTAATGACTGCTACATCAATTCGTATATCTTATCTGTTTCAAAGGCGTTTTCTGCAGCGGCGGGACCTTCTCATGATATTTCTATCACAAACTCTCTCCTCAGGGTACGAAAATATTTTTTTGGCGTCCACCTATATTAGGAGAAACGATCGTCGTAATAAAATAGGAGAATCAGGCCTCGCGTGGAAAGATTTAAGTGGTCGTTTTGCCAACGCTGTGCTGGAGTGTGGAACAGTGGAGAAGTAACTTAAAGGTGATTCGAAGAACGATCTGCCAGTCACTTAATCGTGAATTGCAGAGTAATAATGTAAATGTAGATGGAGATATTATGTAACTTACCAGTTAATTGACACCACATGGAATCTCTGCACAGAGTACAGTGAAGTATTATGTACAGGCGACAAATACTGAACTATATGAAATAATATCGTAGTTCAAATGGCTCTGAGCACTATGGGACTCAACTGCTGAGGTCATTAGTCCCCTAGAACTTATAACTAGTTAAACCTAACTAACCTAAGGACATCACAAACATCCATGCCCGAGGCAGGATTCGAACCTGCGACCGTAGCGGTCTTGCGGTTCCAGACTGCAGCGCCTTTAACCGCACGGGCACTTCGGCCGGCAATAATATCGTCATGACTTCTGAACGGTTTGGGTAGGACGTTAAAACCTCTCGGTTGGTCGCGGGGCATGATGGGAATTAGTATGCGCTTTATGATTTGGTTTAGCGACGAAGCCCACTTTCATTCGGATCAGTTCGTCAATAAGCAAAATTGGTATATTGGGGGACTGAGAATCTGCATTTCTTGATCGAGAAGTCTCTTCGCCCTCAACGGTTGACTGTGTGGTGTGGAATGTCCAGCCACGGAATAATCGGTGAGATATTTCTTGATGGCACGGCGACTACCGAATGGTAGGTGCATATTTTGGAAGATGATTTCATCCCCATTATCCAAAGTGACCCTGAAACGGAAGACGTCATCTCTTGCTGATGGTCAAACACCATCAGTCTCTAAGCGGTCACAGTCTAATTTCAATGCTAAGAAATGCGACCCCAAATGAAATGCCCCCTCACTCCTGACCACACTATGGGAGGAACGGCAGACTAAGGATGGCAGTGAAGCTTATCCACCCCAGTACCTCATATGTACGAGAGTTGATGGGGAATCTTTCTTGTCAATGAAAACTCAGTTTTTTGTGGAGCATTTGAAGGACAAGTTTGGGGAGGTCGAGGGCTTGTCCAAAATGCAGTCACGGTCGGTCTTGATCAAAACAGCATCCTCTGCCCAGTCACAGGCACTACTCACCTTTGACAAGCTCGGGGATGATTCTGTTTCCATCACGCCCCATAAGAGCTTAAATATGGTCCAGCGTATCATATTTCACAGGGACCTTCTTTTGCATCTGCCGATGAGCTGCGCGCCAATTTTAGAGGGTGAGGGGTCTATTTTGTTCGGCTTATCCACCAGGGTCCGAGAAGGCCCGTGAAGGTCAAGGTGATGGTTTACTGCTGTGACGTAAAGCCATATATTCCTCCCCCAATGTGGTGCTTTAAATGCTGGTAGTTCGGCCATATGTCTTCCCACTGTACTTCCAGCGCCACCTGTCGTGATTGTGGACGTCATTCACATCCAAATAATGCCTGTGCCCAGCCTCCCATCTGTGTCAACTGCGGAGAACACCATTAGCCTTGCTCACCAGACTACAGGATTCTCCAGAAAGAAAAAAAAATAATGGAACATAAGACCCTGGACCAACTGACCTACACTGAGGCTGAGAGAAAATATAAAAGGCTACATCCTGAGCATATGATGTCAACCTACGCCCTCACTGTGACAACCGTTCTACCTTGTTCCTTTCCACCATGTATAGTTGGCTCTTAGAGCCGTCAGACTCCACCTGCCCCCTTGATATTGGGGGGGGGGCATTCCCCTCCCCCCTGTTGTTCCTGCACAACCTACTGTAGGAGCAACAGCCCCCCCCCCCCCCTACTCTAACTGTTCGGGACATCAGTCCGCACTTCTCAGCTGGAGAAACGTAAGTCTTCTTCAGCTCCTCTCGCCAGGAAGGAATCCCTTGTGTCACTCCCTTCCTAGGTTCCTACCAGTGGCAAAGCTGGCACTCGCCAGTGGCTGAAGCAACCACAAGGAGCTGGTTGTAGGACTTCACGATCCTCCTCAGTAGGGAGCAGCGAGAGAAACCTACAAAGAAAAAGTCCCCAAGAACCAAGGCACTGTGGTGGCACCCACACCACAACTACCTACAGGCTCTGTGTCTGAGGATGAGGTGGAGATTCTGGTGTCTGCTGAGGACCTAGATCTCGCTGGGCCCTCAGACACAATGGATGTCGATCACACAGGTACTCATCTGGTGACAGCATATGACCCTGAAATGTAGAGTGCCTCATTGAGTGTTCCATGCCTTCCCAGTCTCACAATCACGTAATCCTCCAGTGGAATTGCGGCGGTTTTTTCCACCATCTGGCTGAGCTACAGCAGCTATTAAACTTTACGCGTGCTTTCTGCATTGCCCTCCAGGAAACCTGCTTTCCGGCACTGCGGACCCCTGCACCCTGTGGCTATAAGGGATATTACAGGAACCATAGCGACTATAATAGTGTGTCAGGTGGAGTTTGCGTCTATGTCCTGAACTCAGTATGTAGTGAAACTGTGCCCCATCAAACCCCTATTGAAGCTGTGGCCATCAGGATAAGGACGATGGAGGAAATAACTGTCTCCAATGTATATCTTCCTCCAGATGGTACAGTACCCCTGAACGTATTGTCCTCACTGATTGATCAACTCCCTAAACCTTTCCAAGTTTTGAGAGATTTTAACACGCATAACCCTTTGTGGAGTGGTGCCACGCTTACTGGCTGAGGTAGGGAGGTCGAAAATTTCCTGTCACAACTCGACCTCTGCCTCTTAAATACAGGTGCCCCCCACATTTCAGTGTGGCACATGGCACATATTCGGCCATTGATCTCTCGGTTTGCAGTCCTGGCCTTCTCCCATCTACCCGCTGGAGAGCACATGACGACCTGTGTAGTAGTGACCACTTCCCCATCTTCCTGTCACTCCCCCGGTGTCATGCCCACAGACGCCTACCCAGATGGGCTTTAAACAAGGCAGACTGGGAAGCATTCACCTCTACTGTCACCGCTGAATCTCCCCCACAATGTGCCATCGATGTCGTCGTTGAGCAGCTCACTACTACGAATATTTCTGCGGCGAAAAACTCTGTCCCTCGTTCTTCAAGGTGCCCCCGGCAAAAGAGAATCCCTTGGTGGTCCCCGGAAGTCGCTGAGGCAATTAAAAAGCGTCGGCGAGCTACAGCAACATAAGCGGCACCCTTCCCTAGAGCACCCGATAGCATTTAAGTGGCTTCGTGCCCACGTTCGCCAGCTTATAAACGACGCAAACAGGAGTGTTGGTAGAGGTACATGTCGACCATCGGGTGCCATACATCACCTTCTCAAGTCTGGACGAAGATCAGACGTATTTTTGGGTACCAGACCCCAACAGGTGTCCCTGGCATGAACACCAACGGCGTGTTATCTACCGACGCAAACGCGATTTCCGATCTCTTTGCTGAGCAATATGCTCGAGCTTCTGCGTCGGAGAACTACCCCCAGCCTTTCGCACCCTCTAACGGCGGATGGAAAGGGAAGTCCTCACGTTCCCTACACGCCACAATGAGCCCTATAACGCCCCACTGACAGAGTGGGAGCTCCTCAGTGCCCTTGCACATTGTCCCTACACAGCTCCTGGGCCGGAACGGATCTCTTCGTCCTCTTCAAGCAGATCTGGTGCGATGGAGTCTTTCCACCGCAATGGCGGGAGAGCACCATCATTCCAGTGCTCAAACCCGGTCACAACCCGCTTGCTGTCGATAGTTACCGGCTCATCAGCCTCAAAAACGTTCTCTGTAAGCTGCTGGTGTGTCGGTGGTAGGATTGGGTCCTGGAGTCACGTGGCCAACTGGCTACATGTTCGAGCGGATTCCGCCAGGGTCGCTCTACCACTAATAATCTTGTGTCCCTCGAGTGTGTCATCCAAACAGCCTTTTCCAGGCGCCAACATCTGGTTGCCATCTTTTTGATTTACGTATAGCATACGACACGTCCTGGTGACATCATATCCTTGCCACATTCTACGAGTGGAGTCTCCGTGGCCTGCTCCCAATTTTTATCCAAAACTTCCTGTCTCTCCGTGCTCAACGTATCCAAGTCGGTACCTTCTATAGTTCTCCTCGCATTCAGGAGAATGGCGTTCCGCCTTGATCCGAATTGAGTGTGTCTTTCTTTTAGTGGCTATTAACGGTCTAGCAGCAGCTGTAGGGCCGTCGGTCTCACCTTCTCTGTAAGCGGATGACTTCTGCATTTCGTTATGCTCCTACAGTAGTGCTGCTGAGCTGTGCCTACAGGGAGCCATTCATAAGGCACAGTCATGAGCTGTAGCCCACGGCTTCCAGTTTTCAGCCACGAAGTCGTGTGTCATGCATGTCTGTCAGCGTCGCACCGTTAGTCCAGAACTAGAACTTTACCTTAATGACGATCCACTGACTGTAATGGAGACATACCAATTCTTAGGACTGGTTTTCGACGCCCAATTGACTCGGCTACCTCACCTTCGTCAGCTTGAGTGGAAGTGCTGGCAACACCTCAGTGCCCTCCGCTGCCTGAGCAACACCAACTGGAGTGCAGATCGCTCTGTGCTGCGGCAGCTCTACAGAGCCCTTGTTCAATTTCACCTTGACTACGGCAGTCTGGTTAATGGTTCGGCGACGCCCTCAGTGTTGCGTTTATTCGACCCAGTGCACCACTGTGTCGTTCGCCTTGCAGCAGGAGCTTTTAGGGCGAGTCCAGTGACCAATATCCTGGTAGAGGCCGGAGTCTCTCCATTGAAGGTTAGGCATGCACAAATTCTCGCCAGTTAGATTGCACAAGTTCATAGTTCTCCTGTGCAACCGAATGGCCGTCTCAAAAAATGGTTCAAATGGCTCTGAACACTATGGGACTTAACTTCTGAGGTCATTAGTCCCCTAGAACTTAGAACTACTTAAACCTAACTAACCTAAGGACATCACACACATCCATGCCCGAGGTAGGATTCGAACCAGCGACTGTAGCCATCGCGCGGTTCCAGACGGTAGCGCCTAGAATCGCTCGGCCACCCCGGCTGGCAATGGCTGTCTCCTTTTCCCAACCATGGCAGTTCATCTCCCACATCGGTGGCCCATGTCAAGGCTTAGGATTGTGGTTTGCGTCCGGTCCCTTCTGTCTGAACTGGATTCCATCCCGTTACCACCTCTCCTTGATGTGCATTCACATACACCTCCATGGTGTACACCTAGACCACAGATTCTTCTGGACCTTTCGCATGGCCCTGAGGACTCCGTTAACCCAGCAGCACTTCCTCTCGATTCTCGACGTGTACCGGGGCCCTGAAGTGGTTTACATCGATGACTCGATGGTTGATGGTCATGTAAGCTTTGCATATGTTCATGGAGGACGTATTGAACAGCATTCCTTGCCAGATGTCTTCCGTGTTTTCACTGCAGAGCTGGCGGCCATACCTCGAGCTCTTGAGCACATCCGCTCATGCCCTGGCGAGTCATTTCTCCTGTGTGCTGACTCCTTGAACAGCCCTCAAGCTATCGACCCGTGCTACCCTCGCGGTGTGCGCCAACTGGGGTGCAGATCGTTCTACACTGCTGCAGCTCTACATTGCCCTTGTTCAATCCCGCCTTGACTATGGGAGTCTGGCTTACGGTTCAGCGGCGCCCTCAGCATTGCGTTTACTCGACCCGGTGCACCACTGTGGCCTTCGCCTAGCGACTGCAGCTTTTAGAACGAGTCCGATAACCAGTGTCCAAGTAGAGGCAGGAGTCCCTTCATTGAAGGTTAGGCGTGCAAAACTACTCGCTAGTTACGTTGCACACGTTCGCAGTTCTCCTACGCATCCGAATTGCCGTCTCCTTTTCCCGACCACGGCGGTTCATCTTCCGCATCGGCGGTCCAGGTCAGGGCTTACGATTATGGTTCGCGTCCGGTCCCTTCTGTCTGAACTGGAGTACTTCCGGTTACCACCTCTCCTCGAGGCCCATTCACGTACACCTCCTGAGGCTCACCCCTATCACTTCTTCTCAATTCTCGACATGTACTTTACACCGACGGCTCGATGGCTGACGGTCACGTAGGCTTTACATATGTTCATGGAGGACATACTGAACAGCACTCTTTGCGAGATGGCTGCAGTGTTTTCACTGAGGAACTGGCGGCCGTATCTCTTGCTCTTGAGCACGTCCGCTCATGCCCCAGCGAGTCATTTCTCCTGTGTGCTGACTCCTTGAGCACAATACAAGCTATCGACCAGTGCTACCCTCTCCATCCTTTGGTAACGTCCATTCAGGAGTCCATCTGTGCCCTGGAACGGTTCTGTCTTTCGGTGGTGTTTGTGTGGACCCCGGGACACGTCCGAATCCCAGGCAACGAACTTGCCGACAGGCTGGCCAAACAGGCTACAGGGAAACCGCTTCTGGAGGTAGGCATCTGCGAAATTGATCTGCGTTCTGTCTTACGCCGCAGGGTTTTGCAGCTTCGGGAGTCGGAATGGCATAACAGTATGCACAACAAACTGCGTGTCATTCAGGAGACTATGAATTTGTGGAATTATTCCATGTGGTCCTCTCGCAGGTAATCAGTTGTGCTCTGCCGGCTTCGCATTGGCCATACACCTCCTCCGTCGTGAGGACCCACCTCGGTGTAGCTGTGGCTCACAAATGACGGTCGTCCACCTCTTGCTGGACTGCCCACTTTTAGGCGATGTGCCGCAGACTTTTAACTTTCCCAGCACCCTATCTTTGGCGGCAATGCCTCAACAGCAGCTTTAGTTTTACGTTTTAGTCGTGAGGGTGGGTTTTACGATTGATCTAAGTTTCAGCGCATGTCCTTTGTCCCTCTGTGTCCTCCACCCTAGAGCTTTTAGGGTGGAGGTTTTAATGTGTTGCAGAGTGGCTGGCTTCTCTTTTTTATTCTCATGCTCAGCCAGCCGTGGTTATCTGCTCTCTTTTTTTGATCTCTTCTACATGTTTCTTACGTCTCTCCATTGTTTTCTTGTCCGTTTTTGTCCATTTTAGTGTTTATTGCCCCTCTGCTATTCTTGTGGTTTTCTCCTTTCTTCCAGCTGTGTTTCATGTGTCTCGATTATTTCACTCCCACGCTTGTAGAATTATTTTGTGTAAGCAGAAGAGCCAACACCGTGTTACGAGTGGAGGCAGAAATGCACGCGCTTTAGCTCACGCAGGCTGGCGTGAGGAGGGAAGAACTATACTGACGTGAGGTCTGGAACATGACAACGAATAAGAATTTAGAAAGCAGACGTAATTAGTTTGATACTTAACTTCAATCCATTAATGATGAACGTCGCTTTTGACGGTACATTATTCACAATATTAGCTGTTCAGAATACATTCGTGAAGATAGTAATTATAGTAACTGAATATGGCGCCTTGCTAGGTCGTATCAAATGACGTAGCTGAAGGCTATGCTAAACTGTCGTCTCTGCAAATGAGAGCGTATGTAGACAGTGAACCATCGCCAGCAAAGTCGGCTGTACAACTGGGGCGAGTGATAGGGAGTCTCTCTACACTAGACCTGCCGTGTGGCGGCGCTCGGTCTGCAATCACTGATAGTGGCGACACGCGGGTCCGACCTATACTAACGGACCGCTGCCGATTTAAAGGCCACCACCTAGCAAGTGTGGTTTCCAGCGGTGACACCACAAATTATTTTAATCGGAATGAGGGACCGATGGCCTAGTAGTTTGTTCCCCCCGCCCCCCTCTTTTAAACCAACCAACTAACCAACCATCACTATAAAAATTGTGTCCTCGAAGGTGCTCTGCACGTTTTGGAAACAGATGAAAATCGGATGGGGACATCTCGAGATTGTGTGCAGAATTACCGTCGACAGTGAATCAAAAGCATCGAATTACCATAAATGTTGGAGCGCTCGTGTGTGGTCTGGCATTTTGCTGAAGGAGGGGGCATTCCATGTTTGGACGAACTTTACCAATTCGTGCTCTCAGTTCTCGGTGGTGTGTAGCGTAACCATGACGACGCGTGGGAAACCCTCAATGTTATACGCTACAATTGGGAGCGCTCTAGCCGCAGAGGATTGCAGTTTGTGTCAGTGAAGTGGGAAAGTCGACGGAGTAATATGCATGACAAGATAATACGTCAACCGATACTGAGAACAGAATAGAAAGTTAGGAGGCATTCCTTTTTAGCACGCCATCGTAATACAGTCAATGCAGTTCAATGTCACACGTCAGCGTCATATACTATTTTACACTGAAGAGCCAAAGAAGCTGGTAGACCCACCTAATACCATTTAGGGCCCCCGCGAGCACCTAGAAATGCTGCAACACGACATGGCATGATTTCGACTGATGTCTGAAGTAGTGGTGGAAGGAACTGAAACCATGAATCCTACAGAGCTGTCAACAAATCCGTAAGAGTACGAGGGGTCGGAGATCTCCTCTGAACAGCACGTTGCAAGGCATCCCAGATACGCTCATGTTCATGTCTGGGGCGTTTGGTGGCCAGAGGGAGTGTTTAAACTCAGAAGGGAGTTCCTGGAGCCACTCTGTTGCAATTCTGGACGTGTGGGGTGTCGCATAGTCCTGCTGGCATTACGCAAATCCGTCAGAATGCACAATGGACATGAGTGGATGCAGGTGATCAAATAGGGTGCTTACGTACGTGTCACCTGTCAGAATCATATCTGGACGTATCAGGTGCCTCATGTCACTCAAACTGCACACGCCCCACACTATTACAGAGGCTCCACCAGCTTGAATAGTCCCCTACTGACATGCATGGTCTATGGATTCTTCAGGTTGTCTTCGTACCCGTACACGCCCATCCACTCGATACAATTTTAAACGAGACTCGTCCGACCAGGCAACATGTTTCCAGCCATCGACGGTCCAATGTCGGTGATGACGGGCCCAGGTGAGGCATAAAGCTTTGTGCCGTGCAGCCATCAAGATTATACGAGTGAGCTTTCGGCTCGGAAAACCTGTATTTATGTTTCGTTGAATGGTTCGTACGCTGACACTTGTTGACGGCCCAGCTTTGAAATGTGGAGAAATTTGGGGACGGGTTATATTTCTACGACGTTGAACGATTCTCTTCGGTCGTCGTTAGTCCCGTTCTCGCAGGATATTTTTCCGGCCGCAGCGATGTCGGAGGTTTGATGTTTTACTTGATTCCTGAAACATCCGGGAAACGGTCGTACTGGAAAAATGGCCACTTCATCGCCATCTAGAAGATGCTACGTCCCATCGCTCGTGCGCCGGCTACAACACCACGTTCAAACTCACTTAAATCTTGATAACCTGTCATTGTAGCAGCCGTAACCGATATAACCACTGCGCCAGACAGTTGTTGCCTTGCAAAGGCGTTGCCGATCGCAGAGCCGTATTCTGCCTTTTTACATTATAGTTGAATACGCATGCCAATACCGGTTTCTTTGGCACTTCAGTGATGTTCGTCAATGTAGTAAAATACCGAACTACGGCGCGACAGTGGTGGCAAAACATCTTTAGGGACGTGAAACAGAGCTATATAAGGAGGGCCGCCTTTTTATAGCGTAGTAATTCCAGACACGCAGGGCGAGTTTGCGTCTGAGACGCGGAGTGTGCCCCGCTCGCCACGGCTGGATGGTGGGCAGCCGGCGCGACGGGTAGACTTGAGAGTGCTCACTCGTTTCCTGAGGTCGCCTTTTACGAGCGGCCCGGCGAGTGCTGTGGCGGCGTCATCTTCGTCCAGAAAGTGGATTATAGCCGCCGCGCTGCGGTCAGTTGCGTCGGCAATGTGAGCGAGCTCAAACACCCGCAAGAAGTGCCATACGCCGACGGTCCGTCCTCTGCCACCTCCCGCTGCAGATGGCAGAAATAAAAGATTAACCGGTAGCTGAGCACGATCGGGGTTTGACGACCGGTCTCGTGGCGAGGCTGCTCTCGGGCTGATTGCGACCGACGAAATGAGATTACAGGGGAGGGGGCGGGGCCGGCCGGCGGGGAAGTCGCCGGGACGCCCGGGAGGCGAGAGGGACCTCTAAGAGTCTGGAGCGACCGCTCGTGGGGAGAGCCTGACTGCACTGCACGCGTGACGCGCGCGGGCTGCTTCGCTGAACGCCGCTCCCTCGTCGTCCCCCCCACGTTCTGCACCGCCTACCGGGATATAAGGAAATATAATGATAACCCACATTAGCTATGAATGAAGATATTCAATTGGAAAAGTTTAAAAAATATTTCATTCATAAGGTATTATTATTTTATTATTTATGCAACTGGTAGTCACTGTACAACATCATAAGCACACAAATCAATGGAAAAAAAGTACAAACTTTGAGTTAATAATGTCCAAAACTCTTTCCTAGCTGTGGCGAACATATTATGTGGCATACCATTGTTTCCCTGCAACAAACACAGGACAGCTGAAAATTCTCACACTTTATCTGCAGATGAACCTACATACTCATCCTGATTTGTAGATGTCTTCATGGTTTTTATTGCTTTGTAGAATTTGTTATAAATAGGTGGTATCCAGTTCAGAGCAGATACGAGGTCTTGTTTCTTCTTTGAGTCAATTGGAACTAACCCAGAATATTTCTTTTGAAGACTGGTTCCTTCTAAGTTGGTAGGGCGATCTCCTTTGTGTAAACTGACTTTCTGCCAGTCTTCCGCATGAAATGTATTTGATACGAACAAGATTCATGTTTCATCTGCATCGAGGAGGAGCCGTACAGCATCTCGCATAACACCCTGTGCCCTTCTCCTGAGATATCCTTATGACTAAATGTAGATCCCATGTCACTGATGCATACAAAATCTTCTGATCACATAACATGGACACAAAATGGTCGCGTTTGGCCACACTTCGTCAACATATCCACCCAGTCCTGAGAGATATATACAAACTGAACATGTCAGCGAACATACTGCTCCACAACAAGAAAATCTCGATCGCTTGGCACCATGGAATGTCCAGCAAGTGGGAAGTGGTGCTCAATGGGGGAAAAAATCTTCCTTTTGCTATAAGCAGCATCCAAACAAATACAATGTTCCAGTTTTCGTTATGCCCAGAGCAGTTGTCTGAAATTGCAATCAGCTTATTCCCTCGTATATTGTGATCTTCAAAATACTTCAGTAAGCAGCTGCCTATTTCCTCTGAACCCCATGATGCTACCATTTCATCCCAAACAAAGAAATGACCTGGTGACATAACTTCAGCGTTCATCCCTGTAATTCATGTCCACAGTTTCCTCTTATAGAACATTGGACTGTAGAGAGTTTAGGAGTGGAAAATGCCTCTTGTAGATCCAAAGCTATAACGTGAAAGTCTTTATAAAAAACTTCCTTCTCTGTTTGCACTTTTATATTATCTTGGCATGCCTGGGCTATTCTGAGATGTTACTCCTTCTGTATACTAATTTCTCTTAATTTTTCCATGTTGTTTTTTACTTCCAACAGCTGCATTTCATTTGAATCACATGTTGCGCAAGTATCTGATTTTGACAGTTTGAATGAAATATTGAAATCTTGAACGAAAATGCGATGTTGCTTATCCAAATACACAGGCTTTGCTTTGATATCAGGACATTACTGGTATTTATAGTGGTTGCTACAACTTTGCATGGAATATTCCATCGACACACAGAATTTTTCACCATTATGTTTTCTACTATAGTGACTTTTGTATTTTGGAACACCTTCTATATGTTTTTTGACCAATTGCACGTCTTCCTCTGAGTAGGCATGTGATCTATTCTTGTGTTTGCCTCTTCTATCTTCTGGTGGAATAATAGTCCCTGCTCACATTTTAGATTGTGTGTTTTCTACTCTACCTCTTTTGTGCAACAAACCATGGATTCTTAAAAACAAAATTTTACAGATATCAGTGCTTCTGCCATCTTTTATAACACTATATTGTACAGTGTTGTTACGCCTGATAATTTCATTGTCTGTATATTTTATTTTTATGGGTTATAGCTGCGTGGAACCAAAGAAATCAGCATTTTCTCTATCAAAGCCCCCAATGTTCCAGAGTGACTTGTTTATACTCTGTATAAGCTTCTCCCCAATCCGTAGAAACCACTTTTTAGAACATTTACAGGACATTCCAACTAAATTTCTCACCTGGATCACTGTACCTTCTTTTGTAGTATATTCGAGTCCAGTATTCCTTGCAAGTTTCTCCTGATGTTGTTTGTTCACTAGCTTTTTTTCTTTTTCTCGATGTTTTCATTGTGACATCTTTAATCCTAGGGTCAGTTCTGTTGCGATCCCTTTCATTCTATTAAAAAAATATGTTTGAATGGATAGTGTAATACTAAAAAATTGCTGTTAACCAATAAAATGTTAACATCAATGATAAGATGAATAAAATGGTAACCCACAACTACGAGAAAATTTCTTTTTGTAAACATCCCATGATTTACAGAGGACAATGTAGTTGCATTAAAAGACGTGTTGACTCTATCTTCATATCAAGATCTTTTAAAAAATTTGAATATGGAAATAAAATGGTAGCCTGACTAGCTAGCACAAAGATAATGGTAACCAGCAAATAACAATATGATTTAGAAAACAAAACTTACTTGACTTGCAGTACAATTAATATAAGTAGAATCTTCCATCTCCTCGTTTAAATTGAAATCTGGATCACTGTCATCATCGAAACTGTCAGAATCACTGGAATCACCACACAATTCACTTAAAATTACAAAAATATCACATCTTCGCTCACTACAATCTGCTGTTGCCTCCATTTCGAATTTGTGGGTTACCATTGTTTCTCACCAGTGTATGTGGGTTCCCACAGAAACAAATCAACATTGTGCTGCCATCTGTCATCAATATGATGAACTCGTTACACCACCTAGTGTAGTCCAGGTTAGCTATTGTCTTACTGTACTTGGTTTGAAAAATTCAAATTTGAGGGTTACCATTGGCTTTCCCCATGCCCTTCAAGTATGAAACCGGAATTTAGGGGCAATAATTAAATGTCTGTTGTTTGAAACTGATAAACAATATTTCAATAAAAATTATCTCCATTGCTATTTCTGCAGTTCTTCCACCACTCCGGCAGGCTATCAACAACAGGTCAAGAAACAGTTCTTCTTTTCTAGCGAACCAGTCAGCGAGCCATTTTCGTACATTTTCAGCCATTGTTCAGTGAGAGCGAGAGCGAGAGCGTGAGCGTGTTCCAGCGATGCAGATAGACGATAATCGAACAGAGCCAAGTCTGGAGAATAAGCCGCATGCTCCAGCATTTCCAAACTAAACGCATGACTTTGATTTAAATCGAGCATTACGTGAAAAACGACCGGAATATGGACAAAGGCAACACAATCATTTGCTGTTAGTAGAGATCGGTGTTAACGGTGTCATCAGGTTTCAGAAGCTCATGACAATGCTCTGATTTTGGTGGGATGAAAAGCGTGTCATCTGTCTTCCTACCAAAGCGGTTTGGTCTCGCAGTGGATGTCGATAGTTTACTTTGATTCAGGCATGATTTACGATGCTTAGGATCCATTTTTCATCACCTGTCACTATTCGATGGAGAAAGCACATTCTTTTGTATTTGGCGAGCAGCATTGCACAAGTGATCTTTAGTTTTGTTATCTGTCTTTTATTCAGTTCATGCGGAACCCATTTTCCGACTTTCTGCACCTTTGTCATAGCTTTCAACCGAAGACAAAAGGCTTTCTTCGTCAGTTTCTGTTGGTCCATTTCTTCCTGTTGAGTTTGAGTATCATCTTCATCCAATACGACCTGCAATTCGCTGTCATCGAACTTTTTCGGTGGTTTCCAGCGCTCGTCGTCTCTCACGTCAAAATGGCTCTGAGCACTATGGGACTTAACAGCTATGGTCATTAGTTCCCTAGAACTTAGAACTACTTAAACCTAACTAACCTACGGACATCACACAGCACCCAGTCATCACGAGGCAGAGAAAATCCCTGACCCCACCGGGAATCGAACCCGGGAACCCCGGGCGCGGGAAGCGAGAACGCTACCGCACACCCACGAGCTGCGGACTCTCTCACGTCAAAATCGCCACTTTCGAATTTTTTGAACCACTCGAAGTACTGTATTTTTTTCCAAGAGCATGTTCGCCGAAAGCTTCGATAAGCATTCGGTGCGATTCTGCAGCAGTTTTTTTCAAATGATAACAGAAAACCAATGCTCTGCGCAAATCGTAGTTCGTAGGCACAGAATGCGAAATGCTTACGGGTTTGAAACAACACCGATGTATGGAACTTGGGTTACTGCGTGTTGACATTCGTCGTCAGCCGTTACAGGAAGCAGATGGCCCTGCAGACGCGGTCTCACGGGTCCTACACTGAGGGCCAACACTATCTATAGGGAATTTCCGGTTTTATACTTCTACACCTGGTATATCTCTCCAGCAAGCGATACGCTCTACATAGGGGACATTAATCTTAAGACGGATGCGGCAGTGACCTACTCAAAGAGCACTTGTCCGCCAGTACTTCTGTCTATCTTTATTCAGCTTCTTAAGGTGCTACTATTTTAACAAATTTTGATCCTACCACAAACGGTTTCTCTTAGGTAGTGGGACTAAATGTTATTTACTCATCTCCGAAACACTCCATACCCACAATAATTTTGGTTTTTGTATTCCGCAGCTTATATATCTTGCAACGTTCACGTGTGTTAACGTACCTCTGCAATGCCTGTGCCACGTGGTTATCGTCGCCGTTGGCGGCGCAGTGTTTCTGTGTACAAGTCATTGAAGGCAATAGACATTGATCTTGCTGGGCAGTTCAATAAGCAGCAGCTTATTGTTGGTCCAAATGTTTTTCGTGGACTAAGAATGCAGTTCACGTGTGTCAACTGTGTTTGGAGGCAGTACATGTTTGACCTTGGCTGTTGTGTGGGGGAACCATGCAGACTATGGTGGCCTTGAAGTCTTCCCTGATGCAAACATTTTTGCTTGGAAGACACGGAGTACAGCGGAGAAGTTCAGGCCTACTGGCTAAGGATCCCTACGGTCGTTTGTGGCCAGACAAGCCTTTTAATACGTCTACAAGAAGACAGAAGAAGCTGAATGCAGGCGAGTATCTGTTTATATGGGCTGAAGTAGGCAACAACAATTGTAAAATAAAGATAACTTGTGACTGCATGTTGTATTATAGACAATAAAAGTTCCTTACCTCTTTCCGTGTGATATTTCTGGCTGTGGCCGCCAGTATTTTATCTTGCTAGAAGCTCTTTTTTTTGTTTAGGGCGCTCTACTTCTAAGGTCATTAGCACCCAGTCACAAACGTTAGTGCACTAATAGCATAGAAAAAACGCAAGGGGGCAACACCAGAAAGTACTTATAAAAACGCAGATAAACAAAATAAAAGAGTTAGATCTGTTTGGACAAGTCCGTCAATGTAATAAAACTAAGGATACGAGCAGCTGCTCGAGCGTCATCAGCTAAATGTTCCTGTAAGGTAGATGGCAGAGACAGGACAACACGAGAGTGAATAAAACTTGGACAGGATAATAAAATATGGCGCACCGTCAATGGATGACCACAGGGGCACTGCAGAGCGGGGTCACCGGACAACAGGTACCGGTGGCTAAATCGGCAATGCCCAATCTGCAACCTGGCCAAAATGACCTCTCGCCGGGAAGGGAGTGAGGAGGTCGTCCAAGCCGTCGGGATCGGTTTGATGGCCCTAAGCTTATTTTCATGGAGAGAGGACCATGCCTCATGCCACAACGATGAAACGCGCCGACAAAGAACCCCACTAACATCAGTTGATGGGACACAAAACGAAGCTGTCCGAGGCCGGAGGACAGCAGCCTTGGCCGCAGCATCAGCAGCTTCGTTCTCAGGCACACCAACGTGGCCAGGAATCCACCAAAAAAGGATACGAGCGCCGGTATCAGCTAGCGGCTGAAAGGACCGATGAATTCGTTGCACGAGAGGGTGGTCCGAATAAGGGTCACGGAGACTCTGAATGGCGCTCAGAGAATCAGAGAAGATGGCATAGAGAGAATGACGATGGCGGCGGATATACTGAACAGCCTGATCAAGAGCAAAAAGCTCACTGTCGTTAGGGATGATACCTTTCAATACCGGCTCCTTGACCAGTGTTCAAGGTTTACAAAGGCACATCCGACGCCAGCAGTAGTCTTGGAACCATCTGTGTAAATAAAGACGTTATTAGCGAGCCTCTAACGAAGTTCGACAAACCTTGAGCGGTATATCGAATATAGGAATGGGTATGCGTTGCGTCCGAAAGGAAGGTAGGATCACCGGCATTTAAGCAGACTAGATTGAGGTGGTTGAAAAGGTCTGCCAAGAGGGAGCCTCGCGGACAGGATGCTGGAGAGCCCCAAAGGGGATGGTGGGCATTAAAGTCTCCAATCACAAAAAAGGGTGTAGGAAGCTGAGCAATCAGTTGTATCATGTCTGCCCTAGTAAAGGCAGACGAGTGTAAACAGCACAAATGGAAAATGTGAAAGTGGGGAGAGTAATTCGGACGGCAACTGACTGCAGATCTGTGTGCAATGTGACTGGATCCTAGTGGACATCATCCCGAACCAGCAACATGACCCCTCCATGAGCCAGAATACCTGGCACAGGTGGGAGGTCAAAACGCACGGAGGTATAGTGTGCACTGCTGCTGCAATCTATAGGTGGTGATCATGGTCCATCAACTCAACAGTTGCGCCTGCCACCTTCCTGAGCTGGTCAGGAGGGACAGCTTCCTCCTCCAGTGAAAGGCCAGATGACAGGCTACCAGCGGTGCGGCCTGGCGAAACTGAAGATGACCGGGGACGGCAACCGCTGGGTGGCGCAGGAGGAGAAACTCGCCTCGGCGGAGATGGAGCACTCTTTTTTTTTCTATGAGCCTTCTTTGAAGAATTACGTTTTGTCGAAAGAACACTTGACGGCTGTGAAGTGTGTGTACGCAAGAAATAATCGCGTGTCGGTTCGTTTTTGAAGGTCCGAGCACCTGATTTAGAGGTCCTCGTCTTAGCAGTACCAGATGATGATGTTTGACCCTTAGGGTTGGTAAGAGGAAGAGGAGACGTTGATCGGGCGATCTTAGCACTGTCCGATCTGACGACCGAATCCCTAAACGTTAGATCGCATGTCTGTGTAGGTACCTCCTTGGTAGACCAAGGAGAGGCGAGAACGGTACTGTAGTTACCTGCTGGAAGCACAGTGGGCGTTCTGCTATTGAATAACTTGCAAGCAGCCGAGGTCAACAGCTTCTCTGTCACTCGAATTTCCGATACACTTTTCTCATCTATGTAGACGGGGCAGTCGCGAGAGGAGGCAGCACGGTCGCCCATACAATTGATGCAACGAGGGGACGGAGGTGGACATTCACCCTCATGGGCGTCCCTGCCACAGGTATCGCATGTATCCACACTTGAATAAGACTGCCGCCGGCCTGTGTGGCCGAGTGGTTCTAGGCGCTTCAGTCTGGAACCGCGCGACCGCTACAGTCGCAGGTTCGAATCCTGCCTCGGGCATGGATGTGTGTGATGTCCTTAGGTTAGTTAGGTTTAAGTAGTTCTAAGTTCTAGGGGGCTAATGACCTCAGATGGTTCAAATGGCTCTGAGCACTATGGGACTCAACATACGAACCGACAAGACTCCCGAGTATGGTTAAATCGCTGACATTGGCCATATGTACCCAGCCCTACACGGTGTTACCAAACAGAAATGATCTCATAACCTGCTTTAATTCGTGAAGGCAATAGCACATTGTCGAATGTCAGGAATATGGTTCGAGTCGGTATGAGGTCCTTGTCGGCCCTTTTTACGACCCAATGGACGGCCGTCACTCCCTGATCAGAGAGGAGACACAGAATCTCCTCATCACTTAGTCCGTCGAGTGACCCTGTATACACCACGCCACGCGACGAATTCAATTCAAGGTGCGGTGGGCCTCCACCCGTACAGGAAATGTGTGTAGGAGAGTGGCTTGAAGTAATTTTTGGGCCTGGAAGGTGCTCTCTGTCTCCAACAGCAAGGTACCATTGCGCAACCGAGTACAAGAATTCACTGGTCCTGCAATCGCATCTACACCCTTCTGAATGGCGAAAGGGTTGACTGTTGAAAAACCGTGACCATCAGATCTTGTGACAACAAGAAACTTCGGTGCTGGTGGTTGAATTTTCGGAACGGGAGTTTCACTTAGCTTTCTTTTTTGAGCAGAAGGCAGGGAAGAAGAAGAAGAGAGATCCATTGCGGATGAATCCCCCATGATTGCCAGCGTCTCCGATTGCGCGCTCCTTTCTTGTGGGGCCCTCTCAGAGGGTACTCCCGCCTTAGGTGATTGTTCACACCTCAGGTCACACCTCCCGAGAAACGGACGGAGGGACCAATAGGCATGTTCGGAAGGTAACAGCTCACGCAATCACCCCTCCCTGGGCCTGGCCTTTACCAGGGGGTACGTGCGTGCCTTACTTGTCTACCCAGGGCGGGGAATTACGCGTTACCCCGTCACCAGCTACGCTTGCGAACGCATGGGTCGGCCTTCAGACACGCACAGGGAGGAAAGAAGAGAGGAAAGAGAGAGAGGGATCGAGGGGTAGAAGAAAAAATCTCAAACGCCGAAGCAGAGAATAAGACACAGAAAAGAAGACAAGGAGAATAGGGCAAGGAGAATGAGGCAGAGATAGAAGTAAGGGTATGAAAGCAAGAAGAGTGAATGTAGGGAAAGACCAATAGAGGAAGAAAGCGTGAGTATGCAGAAAAACAAAGGAAACAGGATCCTGGAGTTTTCAAACGTCCGTCTCCAGATGAAGGCTCGATACATTACTCCCAAGAAGAGGGAGTATGAAGGGGACGAGGAGGGATGGGGAAGATGTGTAGGGCAGTCCGGAAAGGAAGGAGAACTGCACTAGCTCGGGGCCCCGTGCTCGCCACGCATGTATCCACAAAAAGTGTTGTAGACCCCCTGGGGGGGGGGGGGGGGTCGCTAGAAGCTCGCTTTGATGCAGCTTCATACACGTGAAATAGCATACGGTGCAAAAGTGGAGGGAGGTGCAGCAACAGATGGTACAGTATGTACCACTCCCGTGGGAGAGTCCGCCAATTGTACTGAATTGCTTCTGGTTGGTCGGCAGATTCGCGGGTTAGGCGCCAAAACGCCCAACTTCTCTTATTAATTATTTATATGCTTTTCAGTGTATTTAACGCAGTTTTCAGTATGACAATCTCTTGTGGTTACCCTACGAGTCCACCGTTTTTGTTTATTAAATTTCACTAGTTTTGAGAAACATAAGAGTAATGATAATACAACCGAAGTGCTTCGGACACCTTCGGGTCGCTTTGACTAGCGCAGCCGAAGTACTTTGTCTCCGAGGCGCGCCAGACCGTTTCGGGCGTTCGGAAGGTCCGGTCATGCAACTCTATTTAAAATATAAACAGAGACACACGTCTAGCTCTGAAGACTACCCGAAATAATCACTAACCAGGGCAAGTGGCATCCCATAAAAAGCTCAATCGCAGGTTCAAGTTCGAGACGACAGCATAGCGGCCTCCGCCGAAGAAGGTCCCACGACCGACGAGAGCTGTCTTCTGCGTTGGTGACACAACTTAAAAAGACGACAGGTTGGTGGAGAGAAAGGTTAGGGACTCTCATTCAATCTCTTCAGATGTCTCCAGCTTCCAGATCTGACTTCCAACACGACACGGTATAATTTTTTACAAGTGCCCACTGACTTCCTATCCGCCTAACGGAAGACCATGAAGAGCAATGAAGGTCCATCTGTGCGAAACTGCTAGTGAATTAGGAGGCTGACGGTGAGAGTCTCTTGTAGAACATCGCCGCAGGCGTGGCGACGGCCTTCGGGAACTCTGAATGGGGTATGTCGTTTGATGTCCTTCCTCATGGTGCAACAATCACCTGTGAAGTGTCTTTGCTACCCTCAGGAAACTTAAGGAACCATTTCAGCGTGTCCGTCGCCACAAAGACGCAAACGAACTTCTTCTCAACCATAGCGCTCACGGAAGTCTGCGCAGCCGAGAATGGCACATAGAATTTCATTGAACTACACTCCTGGAAATGGAAAAAAGAACACATTGACACCGGTGTGTCAGACCCACCAAACTTGCTCCGGACACTGCGAGAGGGCTGTACAAGCAATGATCACACGCACGGCACAGCGGACACACCAGGAACCGCGGTGTTGGCCGTCGAATGGCGCTAGCTGCGCAGCATTTGTGCACCGCCGCCGTCAGTGTCAGCCAGTTTGCCGTGGCATACGGAGCTCCATCGCAGTCTTTAACACTGGTAGCATGCCGCGACAGCGTGGACGTGAACCGTATGTGCAGTTGACGGACTTTGAGCGAGGGCGTATAGTGGGCATGCGGGAGGCCGGGTGGACGTACCGCCGAATTGCTCAACACGTGGGGCGTGAGGTCTCCACAGTACATCGATGTTGTCGCCAGTGGTCGGCGGAAGGTGCACGTGCCCGTCGACCTGGGACCGGACCGCAGCGACGCACGGATGCACGCCAAGACCGTAGGATCCTACGCAGTGCCGTAGGGGACCGCACCGCCACTTCCCAGCAAATTAGGGACACTGTTGCTCCTGGGGTATCGGCGAGGACCATTCGCAACCGTCTCCATGAAGCTGGGCTACGGTCCCGCACACCGTTAGGCCGTCTTCCGCTCACGCCCCAACATCGTGCAGCCCGCCTCCAGTGGTGTTGCGACAGGCGTGAATGGAGGGACGAATGGAGACGTGTCGTCTTCAGCGATGAGAGTCGCTTCTGCCTTGGTGCCAATGATGGTCGTATGCGTGTTTGGCGCCGTGCAGGTGAGCGCCACAATCAGGACTGCATACGACCGAGGCACACAGGGCCAACACCCGGCATCATGGTGTGGGGAGCGATCTCCTACACTGGCCGTACACCACTGGTGATCGTCGAGGGGACACTGAATAGTGCACGGTACATCCAAACCGTCATCGAACCCATCGTTCTACCATTCCTAGACCGGCAAGGGAACTTGCTGTTCCAACAGGACAATGCACGTCCGCATGTATCCCGTGCCACCCAACGTGCTCTAGAAGGTGTAAGTCAACTACCCTGGCCAGCAAGATCTCCGGATCTGTCCGCCATTGAGCATGTTTGGGACTGGATGAAGCGTCGTCTCACGCGGTCTGCACGTCCAGCACGAACGCTGGTCCAACTGAGGCGCCAGGTGGAAATGGCATGGCAAGCCGTTCCACAGGACTACATCCAGCATCTCTACGATCGTCTCCATGGGAGAATAGCAGCCTGCATTGCTGCGAAAGGTGGATATACACTGTACTAGTGCCGACATTGTGCATGCTCTGTTGCCTGTGTCTATGTGCCTGTGGGTCTGTCAGTGTGATCATGTGATGTATCTCACCCAAGGAATGTGTCAATAAAGTTTCCCCTTCCTGGGACAATGAATTCACGGTGTTCTTATTTCAATTTCCAGGAGTGTATTTTGAGTGCTGTTTAAATGAAACTAACCGATAGAAAAGATGATGTGATTAAGTTGTTAAAGTCCAATTTGCCAGCATATGTTAAGGTTGGGTTGTTTGGGGCAAGAGACCAAGCAGCAAGGTCATCGGTCTCATTGGATTAGGGAAGGATGGCGAAGGAAGTCGGCCGTGACCTTTCAAAGGAACAATCCCGGCATTTGCCAGGAGCGATTTAGGGAAATCACGGAAAACCTAAATCAGGATGGCCGGAAGCGGGATTGAACCGTCGTCGTCCCGAATGCGAGTCCATTGTGCTAACCACTGCGCCACCTCGCTCGGTGCATACGTTAAGGAGAAATTCATAACTGTACAGAACGGTAACGTGGAACAGTTCCGTGTCAATACTGAATTTGCTGGATCTAATACACGAGGACACGAAGGGCAGTTTTGGCGCGCTGGAGACATCTAGTAACACCATCGGCAACCACTGCCCTAGCATCGCCTCGCGCGGCAACTGCGGGCAATCCCACGTCGGACCTATAAACAACAACAAACCCCCAACATAGCAATAACACTCACTATAATAACAGCAGGAGGAGGAGGAATGCTAACAGATAGTACTAAGGTTTCAATGGTAATGGCAATCCACGGGGAAACAGTAATCAAAACTGGCAAAATCAGCGAGAGAGCACTTGGGAGCAGAAATACGACGGTAATGCATCGACCCATGCGATTCGAGTAAATAACGACAAAAGCAGACAAAACAGTAACCAGAACTGGTCACGGAAAAATAGTCAGTATTCGATATCACAATGAAACCATTTAAGGAAGAATAGTGGAGGTGACAAACGAGTAGCCGGCCGAAGTGGCCGTGCGGTTAAAGGCGCTGCAGTCTGGAACCGCAAGACCGCTACGGTCGCAGGTTCGAATCCTGCCTCGGGCATGGATGTTTGTGATGTCCTTAGGTTAGTTAGGTTTAACTAGTTCTAAGTTCTAGGGGACTAATGACCTCAGCAGTTGAGTCCCATAGTGCTCAGAGCCATTTGAACCATTTTGACAAACGAGTAAACCAAAGCGATTGACAAACTAAAGGCGTCACGTCTTAGCCCTCCATTACGTATCGGGAAATGGTGTGAAGACAGTATGAAAATCGAAAATATAAAAATGCTGCGGTAGAATGATGACCTGTATATTTGAGATGAATTGTGTAGAGATATAGGCACGTGCAGTAAACAAATGGGAGATTCAGTACAAGCAGCTGTGAGTGCAAACATAGGATTTTCCACTGTCATAATAATTCGTACCGAGGCCATAACCAAGGTTGTGGATAACAAAAATGGTTCAAATGGCTCTGAGCACTATGGGACTTAACATCTGTGGTCATCAGTCCCCTAGAACTTAAAACTACTTAAACCTAACTAACCTAAGGACATCACACACATCCATGCCCGAAGCAGGATTCGAACCTGCGACCGTAACGGTCACGCGGTTCCAGACTGAAGCGCCTAGAGCCGCACGGCCACACCGGCCGGCTGTGGATAGCAACTTTTATAATAAGCTCAGTGATAAAAAGCGAATGCCAACTTTCCCTCTGGTAAACTGCAAGGTTACATCCACTATTGATGCTAAATCGCAGACTGTAAAATGACAGGCGCAGATATGTGCAACTTACAGTTGCATTATGTAATAGTAAAGGGCCTAAATGTGAGCTGCACCCTTGAGGTAGAATGCTTGGGAGAAGGGAACAGTGTAATTGACCTTTCTCGTGGTGTGTGGATTTTAAATATTGATGACGAAGAAATAGGTGCAGAACTAACTCATCCAGTGGAAAAAGCTTGGGGCTGCACAAAGAGAAATAATGAAAATGCTTGACTGGAGGGCACTAGAACCGTCGATTTTGCCGTATCAAGATCTCCTAACTACATAAAAATGTTACTGCTGCTATTGTTGTTAATTAATTGTGTACGTAAAATCATGTATGTGTTACTGTAAACCAGTAGTAATAGTGGACATGCAATTCGTCTACTTTCTGAAGCATAAGTATCTTACGTTATGATTCATTAATGTGTGAACACAGATAAAAGTATTAAGGACATGTATAATGTTAAGTTGTAATAAGTCTGTGGTGCTGTACCAAGCAACCAATAGCGCAAAATAATTTTCAGTGAACGACAGTGAGTTACGCGTACTGACACTTGGATTTCTGCATGTAATTTGTTATAGTAAGAAACATTTTATTTCCATGAATATGTGTAATTTCAGTATGTATGTTTAGTTTACAGTGTATTCGGAACATGTGTACGCAGAAAAACCATACTGATGAGCACGAGAACTTATATCTGTAGCACACTTTATAAATCAATAATTTTATTATTGTTATTCTTTTTGTATACGTTGCAATTACACATTTTGTCATTACTTCAGTATTGATCATTATATACTTACTAACTACAGCTTTAAACTTTTAACAAAAGCGATGTATCTATGAGCTAGCGACTGTAATTTGCGAAGGAAGCTGAAGTAGCTAAAGGACAAAGTGATCTTCACTACAGAGCAATAAAGAAACAATATGTACCTGTATGTAAGTAGTAACTTGTAAACTGTATTTGTAAATATGTAGGATAAGAGAAAATTTTAGCTGGTAGACAATTAACACTTGTATTATCATTTTTCAAGCAAATAATAAATGAAACTACATACAGATGGGCCAAGGACAGCATACCTCTAGACTTTAAGATTCATTGACACACCAAGTAGGTTGTGGCATGTTTGTGCTATCGTGATATTTTTCTAGGGCGCACTGCAGCATCCTGTTATTCCTGAATGCTATTTTCGCGGAGGTAAGGGTTTTTGCAATTGTTTGGCTAACCAAGAATGTCTCACTCATTCCCTAAGAATTTCTTGAGACGTATATATGCCTTTATCACAAAATCACAAACTAAAGATAAATAAAATGCGATGTAGGAAGTATGGCATACGTGTTGGACCGAACGATTGTAAATAAAATGCAAAGATCTCTGATCAGTAGTGGATAGTAATAAAACAAGATTTGCGAGACGAAACTTTAAAATGAACACCAAGTGCTACATTACAAAGAGGAAAACAGGTCATGTCTGACCTGAGTGCGAGTGCAGTGATTGTGTTACCACGCGAAAGGACAATCATGAACGCCCGAGTGAGTGCTAATGATTCATGGAGATTAGAATTTCTAGGCAAAGCACAGTGAAGAATGCAAAGCAATATAATGTTGACTTACCTTCGCTGAATTGTAGCTTGTGATGTTCGAAGTTAATTCAGGTGCAGATTCTGCAACGGATGAACTCTTCGAATAGAAGTGAAGCACGTCTGACGACGGTAATGCTGTACACCACCGAACTGTGAACACTACGTACTGCTGTGCCAACCACGTGCAGATAGGCAACGCCGTAAGCTCTCAACGATGGAGTTACCAACGCTCGGCAATTGGCGCATTCGAAATGTGGGAAGTGTGTAAACACTGTGGCAAGGACGCTTGTAAATAGTGCTTGTGACAGAGAATTCAACGTGCTTGGACGCAATCTGGCTATGGACATGACACCTCGTACAAATAAAGAGCTAGACAATTTCTCTATTGAACGTTCATTTTCTTTTACTTTCACAAACGTATTAATAATGATAATTATAATAATAATAATAATGAATACTTAATGCAATTCCCGAGCGCCAAAACACGGATCAAAAGTAAAAAAATTAGGCACGTAAAACCAATATATTAATCTATGGAAAGAATGGCAGTATCATTACTACATCACTTTCTTAGATCACAATGTCATAAGTCTTGTTTCGTAGAAAACGAATGCTTGGAAAATTCATATAGCAGTATCAAACTACGGGGGACTCGATCTCAACACGAAGCTGAACCATCCGTCAGTCTGTCGCTCGGGCTGAGTCGCGACCATGTCTGGCCGCAAGCCAGCACCCGACCCCTCGCCAGTCAGAGAGCGGGATGACCCCACCGGGGCGCGTCAGTACACGGCGTCGATACGCAACGATGCTTTGTTCTTCAGAACAAGGAAATATTGATTGCAAAAGATTAGTTATCGAGAACACGAAATATATACTGAATCTCTGTTGATCCATGCTTCCAAATGTAAAATTACATTAACTATTTCGCTATAATACGACAGACATTTCGAGAATATAGCGGACCCCTTATTCATGAGACAAAGAACATAAACTCACTACGAATTCTCGAGCAAATGGTAATAATTGTTATAACAACAAAAGTGGAGAATTACTTTTGCTATTTCATATCTAGTTGCTGCTACAATAGTCAACCTCCTGCTCATTAAAGAAACATTTTATTGTAATATTATTACTACTACATTTGTGTGTAAATATGTTCATTATAAGACACAACCGAGCGAGGTGGCGCAGTGGTTAGCACACTGGACTCGCATTCGGGAGGACGACGGTTCAATCCCGTCTCCGGCCATCCTGATTTAGGTTTTCCGTGATTTCCCTAAATCGCTTCAGGCAAATGCCGGGATGGTTCCTTTGAAAGGGCACGGCCGATTTCCTTCCCCATCCTTCCCTCACCCGAGCTTGCGCTCCGTCTCTGATGACCTCGTTGTCGACGGGACGTTAAACACTAATATCCTCCTCCTCCTCCTCCTCCTATAAGACACATTTTGTGAAAACAAAATCCGCTCCCGAGTGGGCGAACGCAGCAAATGTTATTGGGCCTTACATAAGTTTCAGACTACTCGAGACTGTTAGTTAAACGCTCAAAGCACGAGGGCGTTCGAAAAGTCCGTGCAAAAATAAAATCTACTTACGTGTTTGGGGTAAACCTTTATTTTTCGACATAGCCTCCTTTTAGGCTTATACACTTCGTCAAACGCTGTTTCTAATTTGTTGATCCCTTCCGAATAATAGGAATTGCCCAAGTCTGCAAAACAGCTATTAGGTGCTGCAATCACCTCCTCGTTCGAATAAAATTTTTGTCCCACCAGCCATTTCTTCAAATTGGGGAACAACTAATAGTCCGAGGGAGGCAAGTCTGGAGAATAGGGGGGATGAGAAACCAGTTTGAATCCTATTTCCATTAATTTTGCGGCCACAACTGCTGAGGTGTGTGCTGGTGCATTGTCGTGATGGAAAAGGACTTTATTGCGGTCCAATCTCCGGCGTTTTTCTTGCAGCTCGGTTCTAAAATGGTCCAATAACGATGAATAACTTGCACCTATAACAGTTTTACCCTTTTCCAGATAGTCTGTGAGGATTATCCCTTGCGAATCGCAAACGACAGTCGCCATAACCTTTCCAAACCGAAGGAATGGTCTTCGCCTTTTTTGACGAAGATTCTCCGTTGGTAACCCATTGTTTACATTGCTTTTTGGTCTCAGAAGTATAGTAATGTATCCATGTTTCATCCACAGTGACGAAACGAAGCTTACAGTCCTGTGGATTCTTCCTGATCCTTGCAACACTTCACACGATTCCGTTTTTGGTCAAGTGTGAGCAATCGTGGAACCCATCTTGCGGATAGCTTTCTCGTGTCCAAATGTTTATGCAGAATATTATGTACCCATTCACTCGAGACGCCCACAGCACTAGCAATCTCATACACCTTAATTCTTCTGTCATTCATCACCATATCATGGATTGTAGGAATGATTTCTGGAGTCGTAACCTCCACAGGACGTCCAGAAAGTTCAGCATCACTTGTGCCCATATGGCCACTCTGAAAATTTTCTAACCACTGATAAACTGTTCTAATCGAAAGTACAGAGTCACCGTAATGTTTATCAAGCTTCTCTTTAGTCTCCTGAGGCGTTTTGCCTTTCATAAAGTAATGTTTAACCACCAGACGAAATTCTTTTTCGTCCATTTTTTGACAACAGTCGACTTCCTTGATTCACATGAATGCCGAACACAAAGAAATAGACAAATATGCCTGAAACTTGGTGTGGGTTCTTTCCAAAGATGCTACTAACTAAATATGACATCGATACGTGCCGGTGGTGCCATCTCTCGGACTTTGCATGGACTTTACTAACGCCCCTCGTATATGGTCCAAAGTGACAACTTGTTCATTTGAACTGATATCACATTTACTCTTTGCTGTGTACACGTTTCGTAAATTAACAAGTACCGTCGAATTAGTTACTCTTCGCTCAACCCTGGAAGTGAGGTCGTGTGTAACTGTAAGCTGCAAGATTCAGGGAAGGGTGGGGGGGGGGGGGGGGGTGTGAGGGGCGGGGGCAATCAAGTGTATGAAATAAAATACTGTGACATTCTTTTTCATTTATCCATAATAAAACGCACACCCATCGAGGTTAAGATAATCAGAGAATTGAGTTTTCAATTTAGTGAAAAGGCAAGGTAAATAACAAACTGTCAGTTGTTCAACAGTAGAAGTTTGTTGTTGGCAGAAACTCCTTCCCGTTAATCACTCACGTTTGTTCGTCCTCACAAAGCAGACGTAGGTATGAGCAACTGGCAAACCTTGTACTTCACATTATTCTGAATAATAAATAGGCATGTTCACCAAAAGTGTCTACCATTAATGTGGTCACCTGTAGGTCCCTCACGTATGCTTTCATGTTGTGTGTTATGCGTTTTAATGATGATGCCTCTGGAAGGGCAGCGTACATTGTTCGATAGCAATCGGACCGATCGCGAATCTCATCTTCCTGTTTGAGCATCGTATTTAAAGATGCAGGTTCTATTCGGAATACAAAGTCCGACTCAGTTTTGCTACCACTATTTACTGTAGACATTTAAATAAGGCTTTTCAGGGTCAATCTGCATATCGAACAATGGCACTTTCACAAGAAGCCACGGTGCGATACAGTCAGTACTTTATAAGCGATAGCCATTTCATTTTTTTTTCTTAGAGGAACTCATATTAATACTCAATGAGATAATATGTTTGGTTCTAAATCTTATACGTCGTACTTTCCTTCTGTGATGTGTCCTTTCGAAGCCAAACCTTTAAGTTAACTGAATCTGCTCAATAGTATGCAGTGCGTGAATTAATCATTTACACAACTGCTCAACTGCTCAATCTGCTGCTCAAGGATACTTAACAGACACCTCTGCTTGTTATCCACGGTTTCCTTACAGAAAAATTGTATGACGACGATATTCTACGCCTCGTTTTCTTGCCCTTCAAGGCATGCTAATCTGAACATCCATTTCGACTAGGTAATGGCCGAACCTTCAATGCGGGAATTTGTACTGCTTATGTTCGTGGTCGCCAAACCCTGCCTTTGCCAGCGAGGTCGCCATATCTCTCCCTAGTTGAGAAAGTTTGCAGAATTATGGGCAGGCCGTGCAACCACCTCTCTTTTTTATTTTATTTTTTTACAGTCTGACGTGCAAAGTGGACAGAATTTGGCCTGATATCCCTCAGGATCACATTCAACAACTCTGGCTGACAACGTCAGGTTGAATAACTTTTTGAGCATAGGAAAGAGATGGACCATTGCGTTATCGATTTGTTCAATTTGTGAAGCTCTTTCTGTTGAATAAATCATCCAGTTTTTCTGAAATGGTAATAATTTTTTTTATCTGTACGTGTACATCACACCTACCGATCTCCGTCTTACTCGGATGATTCCTTCGTGGTGCGACCTTTTCTTAGTGTATATGCAACGTTTCTGGACAAACGTGCACAACCACAAGTTCCTACAACTCCAGATTTAATTCCCTGATCCATTCGATCGCTTCATCCGGTGCTTGGTGTTGACAGATGTGAAAATTATCGAACTATCAGTTTAATAAGCCACTGCTGCAAAATACTAACACGAATACTTTACAGACGAATGGAAAAAACTGGTAGAAGCCGACCTCGGGGAAGATCAGTTTGGATTCTGTAGAAATGTTGGAACACGTGAGGCAATACTGACCCTACGACTTATCTTAGAAAATAGATCAAGGAAAGGCAAACCTACGTTTCTAGCATTTGTAGACTTAGAGAAAGCTTTTGACAATGTTGACTGCAATACTCTCTTTTAAATTCCAAAGGTGGCAGGGGTAAAACACAGGGAGCGAGAGGCTATTTACAATTTGTACAGAAACCAGATGGCAGTTTTAAGAGTCGAGGGACATGAAAGGGAAGCAGTGGTTGGGAAGGGTGTGAGACAGGGTTGTAGCCTCTCCCCGATGTTATTGAATCTGTTTCCTTTACTGCTTGATCAATATACAAAGTTTTTATTTATTCTCCATGGATTTTAATTCCTACTCCAAATTTTTCTTTTGAGGTTTGCCAATGACATTGTAATTCTGTCAGAGACAGCAAAGGACCTGGAAGAGCTACTGAACTGAATGGACATGGTCTTGAAAGGAGGATATAAGATGAACATCAGCAAATTAAAACGAGAATAATGGAATGTAGTCGAATTAAATCGGGTGACGCTGCGGGAATTAGATTGGGAAATGAGACACTTAAAGTAGTAAATGAGTACTGCTATTTGGGGAGCAAAATAACAAATGATGGTCGAAGCAGAGAGGATATAAAATGTAGACTGGCTATCTTAAGGAAAGCATATCCGAACAAGAGAAATTTGTTAACATCGAGTATAGATTTAAGTGTCAGGAAGTCGTTTCTGAAAGTGTTTTTATGGAGTGTAGCCATATATGGAAGTGAAACATGGACGATAAATGGTTCAGACAAGAAGAGAATAGAAGCTTTCGAAATGTTGTGCTACAGAAGAATGCTGAAGATTAGATGGTTAGATCACATAACTAATGAGGAGGTACTGAATAGAATTGGAGAGAAATTGACTAGAAGAAGGGATAGGTTGGTAGGGCATGTTCTGAGGCATCAAGGAGCTGGTACCGCGCGTCGCAGACTTTGAATCCGCCCCAGACGTCATGGACCCCCCCTGCGGGTCCGGGGATTAGAATAGGCCCGAGGTATTCCTGCCTGTCGTAAGAGGCGACTAAAAGGAGTCCCACCCCCTCAAGGGGGTCGTTAGCGCCTGCGTCCGGAGACGGACGGTTCCACGACCTCTATTTGCGGTCATTTTGCTTTTTCACTTCTCGTTTCTTCCTTCCTTTGGTTGGTTCCTTTCTTTGCTCTTCTCCACCTGACTGTCTTCCTTACTCTTTCCCTTGTCTTCTTCTCCTTGCCTTCTCATTGCCTTCTTCTCCTTGCCTTCTCATTGCCTTCTTCTCCTTGCCTTCTTCTCCTTGCCTTCTCTGGTCTCCGCCTCGCCGTTTGAGACAGTCTGTCCTCTCTCTCCCTCTCTCTCTTCTTTTTCCTCTTCTTCCTTCCTCCCTGTGGGTGCCTGAAGGCCGACCCACGCGTTCGCACGCGTAGCCGGTGACGGGGTAATGCGTAATTCCTCGCCCTGGGTAGACATGTAAGGCACGCACGTACCCCCTGGTAAAGGCCAGGCCCAGGGAGGGGTGATTGCCTGAGCTGATACCTTCTGACCATGCCGATTGGTCCCTCCGTCTGTTTCTCAGGAGGTGTGACCTGAGGTGTAAACATTCACCTAAGGCGGGAGTGCCCTCTGAGAGGGTCCCCATAAGGAAGGAGCGCGCCATCGGGGATGCTGGCAATCATGGGGGATTCCTCCGCAATGGATTTCACTCCATCTCTCTCGACTTCTGCCCAAAAACGGAAACATGACCAGCCACCAGTGACAAAAGTACTACGGCCTGCCCCACAGTTCCTCATCGTTTCTCGATCTGAGGACGGAAAGGATTTTTCCTCTGTCAACCCTTTCATTATCCAGAAGGGTGTAGATGCCATAGCCGGATCTGTCAAATCTTGTACCAGGTTGCGTAACGATACCTTATTACTAGAAACTGAGAGCGCCTTTCAGGCACAAAAACTGCTTCAGGCCACACTCCTGTACACGTTCCCTGTCTGGGTGGAGGCTCACCGAACTTTGAATTCGTCTCGTGGTGTAGTTTATACTAGCTCCCTCGACGGATTGACTGACGAGGAGATTCAATCTTTCCTCGCTGAGCAGGGCGTGACGGCTGTCCATAGGGTCATGAAAAAGGTCAACAATGACCTTGTACCGACCCGGACACTTATCTTGACCTTCGATAGTGTTAAGCTGCCATCGCGCATCAAGGCAGGCTACGAGGTTATTTCTGTTCGCCCCTATGTCCCGACACCTACGCGCTGCTACCAGTGTCAGCGTTTCAATCACACTCGACAGTCTTGTTCCAATGCGGCTAAATGTGTCACTTGTGGCAGGGATGCCCATGAGGGTGACTGTCCACCTCCGTCTCCTCGTTGTGTGAACTGCCAGGGTGACCATGCCGCATCCTCCCGCGACTGTCCTGTCTATAAGGAAGAACGCTGTATCCAAGAAATTCGGGTCAAAGAGAAAGTGTCCACCTCGGCTGCTCGCAAGCTATTGGCTAGTAGGAAGCCCACGCTGCTCCCAGCGGGGAAGTACAGTACTGTCCTCGCCTCTCCTCGGACTACCAGGGAGGTGGCAACCCAGACATGCGATCTGACCTTCAGCACCACGGTCGTCCGTTCGGCCAGTGCTAAGATCGCGCGGTCGACGTCTCCTCTTCCTCCCATCGCCCCACAGACACCAGCCCCTTCATCAGCTTCTGCTAAGACGAAGACCCAGAAGTCATATGCACGGGCCTTCAAGAAGGAACCGTCCCGTGCCGACTTCCTACGTACCTCAACCTCCCAGCCTTCGACCGGTACTTCCACCAAACGACCTTCCAAGAAGGCTCATAGGAAGCACAGTTCTCCTTCTCCGCCACGGCGCATTTCTTCTCCTGCGCCATCCGGCGGTTGCCGCCCCAGGCCGTCATCCGTTTCGCCTGGCCGCACCGCTGGTAGCCGAACATCTGGCCGTTCACCGGCGGAGGAAGCTCCACCTCCCAGCCATCTTACTAAGATGGCCGATGAACCTATAGACCCAATGGACGATGACTATCCGCCTACTGATAGCGGCGGCAGTGCTCGCTCGAAGCCAGGCCCTCAGCGGCCTTCGAGGTGACCCCTTCTTTCATCTTCTTTTTCTTCTCACGATGGCACTTATTCACTGGAATATTCGCAGCGTTTGCTCCAACCGAGACGACTTGAAGTTGCTGCTCTGCTTGCACCGTCCTCTCGTCGTAGCCCTCCAGGAAACGAAGCTACGCCCATGCGATCAAATTGCCTTGGCACACTACACCTCTGTGCGTTTTGACCTACCCCCTGTGGTAGGTATCCCGGCTCATGGAGGGGTTATGTTGCTGCTCCGGGATGATATTTACTACTATCCCATCACGTTGCACACTGGCCTGCAGGCAGTTGCCATCCGCATTACTCTCCCCACTTTTACATTTTCCATTTGTACCGTTTACACTCCATCGTCATCTGCCGTTACCAGGGCAGACATGATGCAACTTATTGCTCAGCTACCTGCACCATTTTTGTTAACTGGAGACTTCAATGCCCACCATCCCCTTTGGGGCTCTCCAGCATCCTGCCTGAGGGACTCCCTGTTAGCAGACCTTTTCAACCAGCTCAATCTTGTCTGCCTCAATACTGGCGCCCCTACTTTTCTTTCGGACACATCTCACACCTATTCCCATTTAGACCTCTCTATATGTACTCCCCAACTTGCACGCCGGTTTGAGTGGTATGCACTTTCTGATACATATACGAGCGACCACTTCCCGTGTGTTATCGATCTCCTGCAGCATATCCCCTCTCCGTGCTCATCTAGTTGGACCATCTCCAAAGCAGACTGGGGGCTCTTCTCTAGCAGGCCGACCTTTCAGGATCAAACCTTCACAAGCTGCGATCGTCAGGTCGCACACCTCACGGAAGTCATTCTCGCTGCTGCTGAATATTCCATCCCTCACCCTACTTCTTCTCCACGTCGCGTGCCGGTCCCCTGGTGGACCGCAGCATGTAGAGACGCTTTACGTGCTCGTCGACGTGCTTTACGCACCTTTAAACGCCACCCTACAGTGGCGAATTGTATCAATTATAAACGATTACGTGCACAGTGTCGTCTTATTATTAAAGAAAGCAAGAAAGCCAGCTGGGCTGCTTTCACAAGCACCTTCTACAGTTTTACTCCTTCTTCTGTTGTCTGGGGTAGCCTGCGCCGGCTATCTGGCACTAAGGTCCACTCACCAGTTTCTGGCTTGACGGTCGCGAATGACGTCCTTGTGGCCCCTGAGGATGTCTCCAATGCCGAGGTTTCGAGCTCCGCTCATTACCACCCTGCCTTCCTGCCCCGCAAACAAGCAGAGGAGGCTAGGCCACCTAACTTCCGCTCCTCGAATCATGAAAGTTATAATGCCCCATTCACCATGCGGGAACTCGAAATCGCACTTGGCCGATCACGGTCCTCCACTCCAGGGCCTGATTCTATTCATATTCAGATGCTGAAGAACCTTTCTCCTGCGGGTAAAGGTTTTCTTCTTCGTACTTACAATCGCATCTGGATTGAGGGACATGTTCCCGCATGCTGGCGCGAGTCTATTGTTGTCCCGATTCCTAAGCCAGGGAAGGACCAGCACTTGCCTTCCAGTTATCGACCCATCTCGCTTACCAGCTGTGTCTGTAAAGTGATGGAGCGAATGGTTAACTCTTGATTGGTTTGGCTGCTCGAGTCTCGACGCCTACTTACCAATGTACAATGTGGATTTTGTAGGCGCCGCTCTGCTGTTGGCCATCGGGTTACCTTGTCGACCTTCATTATGAATAACTTCTTGCGGAAGCGCCCGACCGCGCTGTGTTCTTTGATTTGGAGAAGGCTTACGACACCTGTTGGAGGGCGGGCATTCTCCGCACAATGCATACATGGGGCCTTCGCGGTCGCCTCCCTCTTTTTATTCGTTCATTTTTAATGGATCGACAGTTTAGGGTACGTGTGGGTTCTGTCCTATCAGACACCTTTCGCCAGGAGAATGGGGTGCCACAGGGCTCAGTTTTGAGCGTCGCTCTCTTCGCCATCGCGATCAATCCAATAATGGATTGCCTCCCAGCTGATGTATCAGGCTCCCTTTTCGTGGACGATTTTACCATCTATTGCAGCGCGCAGTGTACACGTGTCCTGGAGCGCTGTCTTCAGCGTTCTCTTGACCGTCTTTACTCCTGGAGTGTCGCCAATGGCTTCCGTTTTTCTGCCGAGAAGACGGTCTGTATTAACTTCTGGCGCTACAAAGAGTTTCTCCCACCGTCCTTACGACTCGGTCCAATTGCTCTCCCAATCGTGGAGACAACAACATTTTTAGGTCTTACATTTGACAGGAAACTTAGCTGGTCTCCACATGTGTCATATTGGGCTGCCCGTTGTACCCGTTCTTTAAATGTCCTCCGTGTTCTCAGTGGTATGTCGTGGGGAGCGGATCGAACCGTCCTGCTTCGTCTATATCGGTCGATCGTCCGCTCCAAGCTGGATTATGGGAGCTTCGTATACTCCTCTGCACGGCCATCCATCTTACGCCGCCTCAACTCCATACAACATCGGGGTTTACGACTTGCGATCGGAGCGTTTTATACTAGTCTCGTAGAGAGTCTTCATGCTGACGCTGGCCAATTGCCACTCACCTACCGGAGCGATATACTGCTTTGTCGGTATGCCTGTCAGCTACTGTCAATGCCCGACCACCCGTCTTATCGTTCTTTTTTGACGACTCTCTTGACCGTCAATACGGGTTGTATGTCTCTGCCCTGCTACCCCCTGGAGTTCGCTTTCGTCGCCTCCTTCAACACCTTAATTTTTCACTCCCTGCAACCTTTCGAGTGGGCGAGAGCCACACGCCACCTTGGCCCAGGCTCAGGTTCACGTTCACCTTGACCTCAGCTCGCTCCCAAAAGAGGTTACCCCCGGTTCGGTCTACCACTCCCGTTTTGTTGAACTTCGTTCGAAGTTCATCAATATGACCTTCATTTATACAGATGGCTCAAAGACCAATGACGGGGTCGGGTGTTCTTTTGTTGTCGGGGCACAAAGTTTCAAATACCGGCTCCATGGCCATTGTTCGGTCTTCACAGCTGAGCTCTTTGCCCTCTACCAGTCTGTTCTTTACATCTGCCGCCACCGACATTCTGCTTATGTCATCTGCTCCGATTCCCTGAGCGCCATCCACAGCCTCAGTGATCCGTATCTGGTTCACCCTTTTGTGCACTGGATCCACGCTCTCTTCAGCAGCTGGTGGACGTCGGTTCTCCAGTTAGCTTTATGTGGGTCCCTGGCCATGTCGGTATCCCTGGGAACGAAGCTGCAGATGCCGCGGCCAAGGCTGTGGTCCTCCAGCCTCGGACAGCTTCTTGTTGTGTCCCTTTGTCGGATTGTAGCAGGGTAATTTGTCGGCGCATTTTATCGCTGTGGCATGCCGATTGGGCTGCACTTACAGACAACAAGCTTCGGGCCTTGAAACCTCTTCCCGCGGCTTGGACGTCCTCCTCCCGCCCTTCTCGGCGGGAGGAGGTCGTTTTGGCCCGGTTACGCATTGGACACTGCCGGTTCAGCCATCGCCATCTGCTGACGGCAGCGCCGGCGCCGTTCTGCCCATGTGGGCAACTGCTGACGGTCCGCCACATTTTAATGTCCTGTCCGGATTTTAACACACTTCGTCTTGATCTTAACCTGCCATGTACTCTAGATACCATTTTAGTGGATGACACATGAGCAGCTGCTCGCGTTCTTCGTTTCATCAATTTGACAACCTCTCTAAGGACATTTGATGATACTGTTTTTTAATCCTATGCCTGTCAGTCTGTCTTTTATCGTGTTTTCCCTTTTAGTTGTTGTTTTAAACTTGTGCCTCACGGTGCATTCTTAACGTAGTCAGGGCGCTAATGACCATTGAAGTTGTGCGCCCTAAAACCACAAAAAAAAGACGTCATGGACGTCGAAGACCCATAGAGGTCTCTGCACCATCGCGCCGTAAGCTGTGGCGGCACGTGCCTCCTGGCCCGCTTTTAGTGTGAGGGCGCCACAGTGGAACACGTGGTTCCAGCAGCAAATAGTGGCGCCCCCAAAAGAGTACTTAAGCGCCTGCCTCTCACTGAGGCAGCTCCCGCCGTCTTGATCCCCCTTACCCCATGGATGCTCCTTTCCTCTCCCGTCCCCGCCCCCCTTCCACGCCTTCACTATTGTGTCCCCCCTACCCTCCATCTCTACACCCTTCATCTCCTTTCCCAAGGTGGCTTCCATCAACTCCCCCTCCCAGATGATGCCCTCTCTCCCTCCATTTATCCCTCCTCCTCACTTCCCCTCCTTTCCTCTGTCCTTTTCCCAGGCTCCCTCCCCCCTTCCATCCTCTTTTTTCCCCACATACCCTCTCTCTGCCTCCTTCTTTCCCCCGAGTCCTTTTGCATTTCTCTCCTCTGCCTCTTCTCATTCCCTCTAGCGTCTGCCCTACCCCTCTCCCCCCTTATGAGTCCTCTCCCCCCTTGGTTCCCCCCCTTTCGTTATTTCCCTTCCTCCCTTGTTGTTCTTCCCCCTCCTCCAGGCCCCTCCACCCATCTGCCTTTGGCTCGGGAGTGTCATCTTCGTGCCACCATTTTCGTGCAGTGTTTTACAGTGAGTGTATTACAGTGAGTGTTTCGTGTTGTGTCTTTTGGGAAGAGTTGCGAACGGCCATCACACTGTCGCTGGGTGTGATTTTTTTTATTTCTTGCGAACAGAAACCAGACTGTTGCCATGTTTTTTATTTGTGTGTCTACTATGTTACTTTTCTGATTCCTGTGTATTTTATTAACATTGCCAACCGCTTTTGCTTTCTGGTTTAACTTTCCGCATTTTTCCGCCATAAATGTCTGTAGGCTGTAGAGCAGCTTACTAAGCTGCTGCCAGCCTGTCCCCTTTGGGGGGAATTGAAAATCAATAAAGAAAAAAAAACTGAGGCAGCTCCCGCCGCCTTTATCCCCCCTCACCCCCTGGTTGCTCCTCTCCTCTCCTGTCCCCACCCCCCTGCCACGCCTTCACCATTGTGTCTCCCCTACCCTCCATCTCTACACCCTTCATCTCCTTTCCCAAGGTGGCTTCCATCAACTCACCCTCCCGGATGATGTGCTCTCTCCCTCATTTATCCCTCCTATAAACTCTGATCCTCACCCTCCCCCCCTTTCCTCTGTCCTTTCCCTGGGCTCCGTCTTCCCCCTCCTTCCATTCTGTTTTCTCCCCGCATACCCTCTCCCTACCTCCTTTCTCCCCCCCTCTTCGAGTCCTTTTGTATTCCCCTCCTCTGCCTTTCCCCACTCCCAGTCACGTCTGCCCTTATGGGTCCTCGTCCTCCATCAGCTCCTTTCCCCCTCCACCCCTCTTCGTTTTTCCTCACCTTCCCCATTTTTATTTTTTCCATCATCTGTCCACGTTCCCCTCACCTGCCCTCGGCTTTGGTATGTCATATTTGCCAACTTTTAGTGCAGTGTTCAAGCGAATGTTCAGTGTTGTTCGTCTTTCCAAAGTGTTTCGAACAGAGATCATGCTGTCGCTGGGTGTGAATTTTATGTCTCGTGCGAACAGAAACCAGACTATCGCTGTGTTTTTTAATTGTCTCTCTATTATTTTATCTGTCTGCTTCATATGTATTTTATTAGCATCATAATCCCTTTGTTTCTACGTTTTAAGTTCTACGATTTTTTCCGCAATGTTACCATTTAAGTCTCCGATATTATCGCCTGTTTTTATTAGTTATTATCTTCATCTTTTTAAAACAAATTCTGTAGGCTGAAGAGCGGCATACTAAGCTGCCGCCAGCCTGCCTCCTTCAGGGGTAATCGAAACTCAATAAGCCAGCCAGTCTAATCTCGCGTCCGTCTGTGGACCCATCGCCTAGCGTTAGGCAGCTCACTTACTTCCTTGTTCTGTGTACGAGTGGACGTGTTTGTTAGGTTTCCTTGTGTCTCTGTTGCCCGTTCTTCTTGTTGTCGTAAGGTCCTCCGTTGGTCGTGTCCCTCCTCTCCCGTTGTGTTGTTGTTCGTGGGCCTCTCCGTGGGTCCCGCCGCGCTTTCCGTCATTTCAACCCCGCGACCGTCCCGGTCGCAGCTACAACAAAGGGATCACCAATTTAGTATTGGAGGGCAGCGTGGAGGTTAAAAATCGCAGAGGGAGACCAAGAGGTGAATCCACTATGCAGATTCAGGAGGATGTAGGTTGCAGTAGTTACTCGGAGATGAAGAAGCTTGCATACTATAGAGTGGCATGGAGAGCTGCATCAAACCAGTCTCTGGAATGTAGACCACAACAACAACAACAATATTTTGATTACGAAACATATTCAGAGATATAACACCGCAAGACTTAGATGAGGCCTCACTTATGATTTAAAATATTTTCAGTTAATTCAAAGGATTAAAAGTTAACTCAATTGTTGAAGAAATAAAGTTAAAAAATTTCTTTGCAATGATTTTAAAATACGCAGTTGTTTGTACCATTCTTTCTTTCTGGTTAATATTAGAGGATGAAATGATCTGTTTTCCCAGCAAAGTAATCTGTCTTATCGCTGGTTAGTTGCAGGTTACGTTACGTTGTCATTCGTTGAAAGAGAGCGTAACATTTCCATTAATAATGAATAACTCTTTGCCCGCGGATCGAAATTAAGTGACGGTACGTATATTTAAGACGCATTTCCACGCGCTCACAATATGCGTGGCGTTCCAAAAACAATATACAGATTTGAATTGCTACGTTACATTATCGCCGTTGTAGGTTGCGACTGACGGCTGCGCGCGTATTTCAGACATCACGTAGCAGTCTGCAGTGACTATTGCGGAATAACTAAATTAATTGAGCTCCACGACATTTACGCAGAAAGAAGGTAATGGCGCAGCTGTTGCCACGACAAAGTAATTATAGGCTGCACTAAACGCCCGAAATCTTCAGCCGAGGTTTACAACACGCATTACATCACCGAGAAAGATTCCCATGTGGGCTGATAGCGATGACGTGACACCTGAGGACACACCACCGCTACAAAAGAGCGTATCGGGAAGTAGGAGGCCCCTTTGAAGGACAACTTCAAAGAACAGGAATGCTCCATCAAGAGAAGGCCTTCCTCCACTCTAAGTGGGTGGCCAGTTTTTCAACAAGACATCCCCGGTCACTTCCCTAGAGCCATTCCGGCGAGTGGGATTTGCCATAATATGCGCGCAGACGCAACGGCGTTCGCGAACTTCAAAGGGAGCGTACGGCTCAGCTTATCTGCAGGACAGACAGAAAGACTATAGAAGCACCGCCAACGCTGGCTGTGAAAAGTTAAAAAGACTTTGCAAACGCGTTGCGCATGTTGACGGCACAGGGACGGCGAAAAGAGAAGGGGGAGAGACTGCACGTATTTACAACAGCATGTGCAATTGATGGAGAAACGAAATACAGAGTATTTCACATTCAGCAGAAATGAAATGTCAGGCGTTGCACTGGAATCGCTGCCGGAGGGCAGTCACCTCATGCATGGACTCTGGCCGACGACGCCTTACGTGCAGCCGAGGACGAATGAGCAGCGGCCTCGAATGAAAGTTGGAGATAATAGTGGCGCCACTTAGCACTTCACTTAGCTGTGCCAGTAGCAGCTACTCACAGAGCTGAGTACAAACAGAAACCGAAACAAAGGGTACCAACAGAGCATAGACTGAACGTTGCATATACTATGCGACAAGTGTCAAGCAAGTGGCAGTTGCAGACTGTGCATGAAGGAAACATGGAACCTGAAATACTCTTTCTTCCTTAGGAATCATGTCAACATTTACCGGAGTACGTCAAGTTGCAGAGCAATCTGAGAACCTGATCGCTTACATCAAGGTCCTTTTTGTAAAGTGAAAACAGGAGTGAGGAGTGTAGTTAGTGCAACACGAATAACTGGACAGATCTTTTACAACAAAACCGTAGCTTCCGATAGACTGTGAACGATATACTGCAACTTTTTTCTTTTGAGAGAGAGAGCGAGAGAGAGAGAGAGAGAGAGAGAGAGAGAGAGAGAGAGAGAGGGGGGGGGGGGGTGAAGAGAGAACTAACACCTAACGAAAACACTTGTGGATATGGCATGCAGCACCGATTAAGAGCACACGCCAGCAAGGCGTCTATGAAAGTATCATAAGGTTATTCCATATTAAGTTCCCTGTAGTAAAAGAAACACATCGTACTTACGTAAGTTATAGATCTTGCAGACGGTACATACACTACTGGCCATTAAAATTGCTACACCAAGAAGAAATGCAGATGATAAACGAGTATTCATTGGACAAATATATTATACTAGAACTGACATGTGATTACATTTTCACGCAATTTGGGTGCATAGATCCTGAGAAATCAATACCCAGAGCAACCACCTCTGGCCGTAATAATGCCCAGGCGTATCAAGGCCGTTGAGTCAAACGGAGCTTGGATGGCGTGTACAGGTACAGCATGGCATGCAGCTTCAAAACGATACCACAGTTCATCAAGAGTAGTGACTCGCGTATTTTGACGAGCCAGTTGCTCGGCCACCATTTACCAGACGTTTTCAATTGGTGTGAGATCTGGAGAATGTGCTGGCCAGGGCAGCAGTCGAACATGTTCTGTATCCAGAGAGGCCCGTACAGGACCTGCAACATGTGGTCGTGCATTATCCTGCTGAAATGTAGGGTTTCGTAGGGATCGAATGAGGTGTAGAGCCACGGGTCGTAACACATCTGAAATGTAACGTCCACTGTTTATAAAGTGCCGTCAGTGCGAACAGGAGGTGACCGAGACGTGTAACCAATGGCACCGCATACCATCACGTCGGGTGATACGCCAGTATGGCGATGACGAATACACGCTTCCAATGTGCGTTCACCGCGATGTCACCAACCACGGATGCGACCATCATGATGCCGTAAACAGAACCTGGATTCATCCGAAAAAATGACGTTTTACCACCGTGCATCCAGGTTCGTCGTTGAGTACACCATCAAAGGCGCTGCTGTCTGTGATGCAGCGCAAGGGTAACCGCAGCCATGGTCTCCGAGCTGATAGTCCATGCTGCTTCAAACGTCGTCGAACTGTTCGTGCAGATGGTTGTTGTCTTGCAAACGTCCCCATCTGTTGACTCAGGGATCGAGACGTGGTTGCACGATCCCTTAGAGCCATGCGGATAAGACGCCTGTCACATCGACTGCTAGTGATACGAGGCCTTTGGGATCCAGCACGGCGTTCCGTATTACCCTCCTGAACCCACCGATTCCATATTCTGCTAACATCTCGACCAACGCGAGCAGCGATGTCGCGATACGATAAGCCGCAATCGCGATAGGCTTCAATCCGACCTTTGTCAAAGTCGGAAACGTGATGGTAGGCATTTCTCCTCCTTACACGAGGCATCACAACAACGTTTCACCAGGCAACGCCGGTCAACTGCTGTTTGTGTATGAGAAATTGGTTGGAAACTTTTCTCATGTCAGCACTTTGTAGGTGTCGCCACCGGCGCCAACTTTGTGTGAATGCTCTGAAAAGCTAATCATTTGCATATCACAGCATCTTCTTCCTGTCGGTTAAATTTCGCGTCTGTAGCACGTCATCTTCGTGGTGTAGCAATTTTAATGGCCAGTAGTGTACTTTCCAGTTGAAAGTAGGACTGTTTATCGAAGGCCACTCCTAACCCTCCTTCACTGGGGATAAAACCACCACATGTCTATTAAATCTAACCGACTTTTTCCACTCTGTATTTACTTAAATTAGTTCATTGTTCCACAACTACAGGGGCTGCACGAAAAATACGGAAACATCACAAACACAACAGTTCACCATGCTTAATAGGGCGTAGGAATACCGTTGGCAATCAAAACAGCTGTCAGTCGTCCCGCAGTGGATAATTACAGGGCCTGAATGACTTTCAGGGTAATCTTACTCCATTCTTCCTGCAAAATAGTGACCAGTTCAGGTGACGACTATAGAGGTGGATAGCGATCACAAAGCCGTCTCTCCAAACTACACTGGTGTCTGGTGGCCGTGATCGAAAGGGGACACAGAAAAATTTACCATCGGGCTCACAAAACCAGTCTTGGACGATGCTAGTTGTGTGAACAGGAGCCCTGTCGTCTTACAACACCACTTCAACATTTCAACACTGGGGAACACACAGTGTACCTTGGTCCGGAACTTACCAGCCAAAATGCTCACAAAACAGTTGGCAGTAATACGACCTGAAAGAGTAACCATGGGGCCCATGGAATACTACGATATGACTGCCCAAATCATCATCGAACGCCCTCTATGTGAAATATCTGTTGATTCGTACTGTTTGTCACTCTTCAGACGTAAACTATGCCACTCACCTGACCAAATGACTTCCCTTATTAAAGAAAACTAATGAAAAAAATCATTTAATGCCTATCCCGCAGTTTTCAGTAGGCAATTAAAGCACGATCGCTAGTTTCGGATGTTTTCTATAGCCCTCGTTAGATCATTAAACTTGTAATAACACGGTGAACAGGCACTGAAGAACATTAAATCAGTCAAAAAGTTTACTGCTATCATTCACTGTTTTATCTCCATGACGCGTTTCAAAGGCTTAAACCTCCATTATCAGGTGGATTTACATTTGTTACTGCGTCGTGTGTGTGTGTGTGTGTGTGTGTGTGTGTGTGTGTGTGTGTGTGTGTGTTGCGTTAAGATTTTTTGGAGGAACTTGTGGGACTGGCTAGTGGAGAAACAAAAAACTATTTCAGAACAAGGTTTTGGATTTCTTTTGACAAAAATTAACGTATATCTAACGGTATAACTAAAATAGAATACCTCTAGTGGTCACACGTTCCGTTCACTGTCGTAACACATCACATTCATACTGTCATATTTTGTGAACAAATATGGCGTCTGGAAACAATTAGGTGCAAGGATCATATAGCAGAAGAGAAAAATTTCCACAAAGTACAATACGATCCTTGCACCTAATAGCTTCCAGACGCCATGTTCGTTTACATATGCATATAACGTGCTACAAAAGTGAAAAGAACCTGTGACCACTAGAGGTGCTCTATTTTACTTACGTCATTTTTACCGTTAGATATACGCTAATTTTTCGTCAAAAGAAATACAAAACCATGTTCTGAAACAGTGTTTTGTTTCTCAACTAAACAGTGCGTAACATGACACACACACACACACACACACACACACACACACACAAACGCGCGCGCGCTCGCGCGTAATAGTAACAAACGTAAATCCACCCGATGATGGAGGTTTAAACCTTTCAAACGCGTCGTGGAGATAAATAAACAGCGGCTGGTAACAGTAAACTTCTTGTTTCACTTAATGTCAACAAGACACGGCAAAGACTAACCTAAAAGTGTTCGCATTTGAAATTGAAGAATATCATTAGCTGTAGGCATGCAATGACATGCATTCCTATTATGGGCCAACAAGATGGGCATTTCATCACATAACTACAGCCAAAGATGTTCTCTGGCGTACGTTCATCACTTTTTTACGATTTGACTGATCTGAAGATGGATTGCAGTAAACAACGGAAACCAATAATTATGCATTAATTGTATAGTAAAAATTGTGGTCTAGTCAAAAGTTTTTTTTTTCATCAAAAACTTATTATTTAATAAATAATATTAAGACCGCCGTCTCCTCCATGACAAAGTCAGGCTCCACTAACAAATGAGTTTCTTCAATTGATCCATAGTCGAAGGGGCTTTGACACTTCATTTTCCTGTTACGAACATTTAGGCATTTTCTTCAAAATGGTTCAAATGGCTCTGAGCACTATGGGACTTAACATCTGTGGTCATCAGTCCCCTAGAACTTAGAACTACTTAAACCTATCTAACCTAATGACATCACACACATCCATGCCCGAGGCAGGATTCGAACCTGCGACCGCAGCAGTCGCGCAGTTCCGGACTGCGCGCCTAGAACCGCTAGACCACCGCGGTCGGCGGCATTTTTTTCACTGTTATCGTTTTGCATATCCAGTTCGCTCGGCAATTCTAAGTTCATTGATCTCCTTCCATGTTGTTTCACTGCTGACAGGGTTCGCGAATGCCTGATTCAGCCCAGCAGAGAAATCAGCAGCTGTGGTCTTATTTTTCGTTACTATCAATCAACACAAGAAAAGTGCCAAGCCGTTCGGTTCATCCTCTTTCATTCACATTTGATACGGTATTTCGACCATACAAGAGTTGAACTAGATAGAATCTGCTACTATAACACTTCAGACGGATTAATAGATTACAGTGATTGCAAGCACTATTTTCTTATTCTTTTTAACATTCTTGAATAAGCCAGTAACAGGTTAAGTTAAAGTGCTTTCTAGGTAAGCTTTAGAATTCAGAAGTGCTGAATACACGGGACTGGTGATTCGCAAGTGTGTCACACCGAAACCAAACCCGTGTGGTGCGAGTGAATGTTACGTCTGCACAACTTCTAATGGGGGACTGACAGGTAGAAGCTGCCCGCTAGTTATCTTGCGGAAAGTTCCCTTCGCCCCTGGCTTAATGCTTTTAGCTCGACCGTCCGAAGCGGGTACGAGAGATAAACTGCACAATAACTCCGGACAATGGAATATTTCCGACAGGAGACAGCTGTCTGGGCCGTACCAAGAAAAGGGTAGTCGACTGATAAAGATTTCCCAGCGGTCCAAGGAACATCACGAAACACCTCTGACCTGTTACACGTTCAGGAGAAGTGGAACAGCTGGCGGACAGCCTCAACCTATTTCTACGGCCAGTAATGAGAGGTCAGATGCTGCTTCAAAGTGCACCGATTGGTGAAGCTGATGTGGTGTCAGGAGAATGTAACACGTAGCGAAGTTTTTTAAAAAAAAAAAAAATGGGGAGGAAATCGAGATTATTGGATTTTAAGATTTCTCCTCTTAAGGAGAAAGATTTTGTTTCTCGGAAACAAATGCACCATTGGAAGCCCAATATAATTTAAAGAGGATTGGTTGCCAAGATTCTTGGCTGGAGTAAGAGTGCAGTTGGTTCTTTACTGACTAGAAAGGAGGACTTCGTCTCTGGACTTCACGCTGAACGTATTGGTTCTCCACTCTTAACTCTAACGAGAGCTTCCATTAGCTGATTGAATTCCAGTGTTCCAGTCAACGGCAGAGTGGTTCCTGCAACGTACTGGATGCCAGCAAGCATGGTGTCACCGATCTCCCATAATGGTGAACATATCTGCCAGCTTGCGTGCTAGTCGCACCGCGAACTAGAAGTTCAGAATTGTTTTCGGATTCACTTTGCCATGTTCGTCAACACATTCTCATTCGCATGGGATCCTTCGTTTCTCCATTGTAGTTAGGTCAGGTACAAATTCACGTGTTGTTGTGTTTGGCTGTGAGCTAATTCGGACCCCCACCAAGTAACTTATCTACTTCTCATAGTTAATACTCCATGTATGTAACTGTCGTGATTTTATGACATACTTAGATGATTGTTAATTCTCATGCCTCTTTTGTAATAACCTAATGAGTATACTTAAAGTATGTCGTTGATTCGATTAGATATTGATTCCCAGATCATATTTAATTTTTTAATAATAGAATGTATATTCCCAAACTTAGCACTCACTGATAGGGATAGTGTTAATCATTCCGTTGCGTACATTTATTCCAGCATTTGGTACTAACGGTGTGCATCGCCATTAGTTCTGTTGGAGATTATGAAGCTCCAGGTGCCTCATTAATTCGTACCACTGATTTGCCCAGTTCAGGAGTGCATGACTGTCCGAAGAGACTGTCAGATGCAAATTCTCTCTCAGCACACTTTTACTTATGACTATTACTTTCTTTTTCAAATGTTGTATATACTTAGGTTCTTATGTTGTTGCATATGTTCACTGTGTACTCAACACTTTTAGTTACCACATGTAGAATATTTTTGAATTAAGGATTATAGTCCATAAAAAAAGTGTGTAAGCACAAACAATAAAACAGAACTATTCCCTAATTATCGCACATGGGACTACCAGTATTTCCTAGGTTTATCATATGATGTTCAATAATAATAATAGTAATAATAATAATAATAATAATAGTAATAATAATAATAATAATAATAATAATAATAGTAATAATAATAATAGAATGCCCGTCCACAATGGTAACGCCACTGCTAGCCACACGGCAAATGATTTGAATCCAAATAGAGGTGTTTTGCAGAATATGCTTCCTGCAACCACCCTAGAAGGAAAACAAAGACAGAGGATGAGATGGTCAGATGAAGTTAACTGACACGTCATGTTCTGTTATTACCAAGCAACAAACTTAGGAACCAACACAACTGGATACAGATCACAAGTATACACAACAGTTATTACCAGATACCCAGAATTAAAATTTTTAACAGAACAACGACTAGCTGATCAGATCCGTGTAATAATCAAAAATAACAGGATACCCCAATCAGAATTAGAAAACATCAAACAACAAGTACAACAAATACTGGAAGAAAATAATCTGCAATCAGAAGAAGAAGAAAATACAGTAATAGACTCAAACATCCCAGAGCAAACAAACCAAGAACAACACACATCAATTAAACAATCAGAGGAAAACGAAATCTTAAGACAGTCACCAGAACAAGCACAAATAGAACACGAAGTGACACACATGTTAGATATAGAAGAAAAATTTCAGCTGACATATATAGAATACAAAGACACAAATACAGACATTAGACCATTCTTGCATAGACCATCAAATAACCCACAAGTCGAAACAACAATAACAACTATCAACACAATCATACACAACAAAATAAATGAAAATACAACTATGAAAGGGTTACAACTACTGGTTTATATGGGAGCACTCACTACACTAAATATACATACTAGGCAGAGATCAGAACAAACCAACACACAGAAGAAACCCACAAAACCAGCATGGCAACACAGGCTACAGATCAGAATAGAAAAACTGATAAAAGACATCGGACAGCTAACACAGTTTATAAGAAATGAAATATCAGACAAAAACCGAAAAAGGTTAGGTAAAATCTCACAACAAGAAGCGATAGAGCAATTAGATGAAAAGAAGGAGAAATTACAAGCATTGGCCAAACGACTTAGAAGATACAAAAAAAAAAGTGAAAATAGAAGGAAACAAATCCAAACATTCAACACAAACGAAAAATTTTACCAGACAATAGATAATACACACATTAAAATAGACAATTCACCAAACATAACAGACATGGAACACTTCTGGAGCAACATATGGTCAAACCCGGTACAGCACAACAGGCATGCACGGTGGATACAAGCAGAAACAGACGCATACAAGATGATTCCACAAATGCCTGAAGTGATAATTTTGCAACATGAAGTCACCCGAGCAACTAATTCTACTCACAATTGGAAAGCATCTGGAAAAGGTAAAATAGCAAAGTTCTGGCTAAAGAAGTTCACCTCAACATATTCACATCTAACTAAATCATTTAACAGTTACATAGCAGACCCATACACATTCCCTGGTACACTTACACATGGAATGACTTATCTGAAACCTAGAGATCAAGCACACACAGCAAACCCAGCTAAATATCACCCCATAACATGCCTACCAACAATAGACAAAATATTAACTTCAGTCATTACACAGAAATTAATGACACATACAACACAGAACAAAATTATAAATGAAGAACAAAAAGGCTGTTGCAAAGGACCACGAGGATGTAAAGAGCAACTGATAATAGATGCAGAGGTGACATACCAAGCTAAAACTAAACAAACGTCGCTACACTACGCATACATTGATTACCAAAAAGCTTTTGATAGTGTACCCCACTCATGGTTACTACAAATATTCGAAATATACAAAGTAGATCCTAAATTGATACAGTTCCTAAACATAGTAATGAAAAATTGGAAAACCACACTTAATATCCAAACAAATTCAAATAATATCACATCACAGCCAATACAGATTAAGCGTGGAATATACCAAGGAGACTCATTAAGTCCTTTCTGGTTCTGCCTTGCTCTGAACCCACTATCCAACATGCTAAATAATACAAATTATGGATACAATATTACTGGAACACACCAACACAAAATTACACATTTGCTACACATGGATGATCTAAAACTACTGGCAGCAAGAAATCAACAACTCAACCAATTACTAAAGATAACAGAAGTATTAAGCAATTATATAAATATGGCTTTTGGAACAGACAAATGTAAGAAAAATAGCATAGTCAAGGGAAAACACACTAAACAAGAAGATTACATATTGGATAACCACAGCGACTGCATAGAAGCGATGGAAAAAACATATGCCTATAAGTATCTAGGATAAATACAAAAAATAGGAATAGATAATACAAGTATTAAAGAAGAAGTAAAAGAAAAATATAGACAAAGACTAACAAAAATACTGAAAACAGAATTGACAGCAAGAAACAAGACAAAAGCTATAAATAGCTATGCTATACCAATATTGACCTACTCATTTGGAGTAGTGAAATGGAGTAACACAGACCTAGAAGCACTCAATACACTTACACGATCACAATGCCACAAATATAGAATACATCACATACATTCAGCAACAGAAAGATTCACATTAAGCAGGAAGGAAGGAGGAAGGGGATTTATCGACATAAAAAACCTGCATTATGGCAGGTAGACTATTTAAGAAAATTCTTTCTAAAACGAGCAGAAACTAGCAAAATACACAAAGCAATCACTCATATAAATACATCGGCTACATCACTGCAATTTCATAACCACTTCTACATAGCATCAACAGATACGAAGAAAGCAAATTGGAAAAAGAAAACACTACATGGCAAGCACCCGTATCATCTAACACAGCCACACATGGATCAAGACGCATCCAACACATGGCTAAGAAAAGGCAATATATACAGTGAGACAGAAGGATTCATGATTGCAATACAGGATCAAACAATAAACAACAGATATTACAGCAAGCATACTATTAAAGATCCCAATACTACAACAGATAAATGCAGTCTTTGCAAACAACAAATAGAAACAGTAGATCACATCACAAGCGGATGTACAATACTAGCAAATACAGAATACCCCAGAAGACATGACAATGTAGCAAAAATAATACATCAACAACTTGCCATACAACATAAACTAATAAAACAACACGTTCCCACATACAAGTATGCACCACAAAATGTACTGCAGAATGATGGATACAAATTATACTGGAACAGAACCATTATAACAGATAAAACAACACCACATAACAAACCTGACGTCATACTCACCAATAAAAAGAAGAAATTAACACAACTAATCGAAATATCCACACCCAATACAACAAATATACAGAAGAAAACAGGAGAAAAAATTGAAAAATACAGCCAACTGGCTGAGGAAGTCAGGACATGTGGCATCAGGATAAAGTTGACATTATACCAATTATACTATCAACTACAGGAGTCATACCACACAATATCCATCAGTACATCAACCCAATATAGCTACATCCAAACTTATATATACAACTACAGAAATCTGTAAGTACTGATACATGTTCAATTCCCCCAAAAGTTCCTAAATGCAATGTAACATGTGCCGTACAGTTAAAAGGAAGTCATGCTTGATCAAGGTCCACGTCACTTTCCATTTTTAACCAACATAACGTCTGAGACAGGATAGAATAATGATAATAATGCCATATTTAGTGTCTGTTTATCTTCCATGTTTTCAATTTCACAACAAAGTGATTGCACACACCATATTTTTATATACTTTCCAGCTAGTTTTAGGTGCATCATTAATTTTCTGGCGTTGTTGTTTATTATCAATCCATAGATACGACAAGCATCACACCAACAAGAAACACTGGTAGCTCTAGGAACACAATTTATGGTTTTGCATAATATGTGTTAAAGGGTTTGTTATGTTGTTTCCAATTAATTACAGTATCAAAATATTAGTGTGTAACATCATGTCATATTTCAGAATGTTTATTATAGTCATCACAATTTGTGATTGGTACATAATTGGCAATATTTGCTTGTGTAACAATATTATTTTTAATAACAAGTTTATCAATGTTGTGAAACGTGTATTCCTTTATGAACATTTATGCAGCAGTAGTGATCAGTAATATATGTAATTGCTGTGAGTCACATTAAGTCAATTGCTGATTTGATACGTCACTTCGAGATTTATCAGGGAATTACAATTTGAGTATGGGCAGTTATCAAAATAGTATTGTAACACGATTTCACCTCTAGCCTGGGTAGGGGGATGAACGATTAGACCAACTGGATATTTAATATTCAATTTCTAAAGTTGTTGATAAACGCCAGTCTGCCATAACAGAAATTAGTAACTGCCTTCATCAACATGACCATCTTCAAGGATAACAGTGTCTCTTAGTATCCCGATGGATGTTTTTTGACCTTTATTTCCATGTTCTGGATGGCGAAAATACCTTTTATTCTTTATCTCTTCTCAGCTAACAATGGGCGACTTGGAATAATACTGGTCTTGGTCAGGAGTCTCCTGTAGACATCCTAAGTGAAGGTGCTGAAGTCCTCCGTACAGCAGTTTTTTTCGGTATTCACTCAGGACCAACGCGTCTGACGTCCCAACTACCTTATACATCGGTGGATCACGAATGCATGAATGCTGGTTGTGTCTGAGCTGTAAGACTTCGGCGTTGGGTATTCTCTCTCTCTCTCTCTCTCTCTCTCTCTCTCTCTCTCTCTCTCTCTCTCTCTCTCTCTCCATCTCTCTGTCTCTCTCTCTCTCTCCCATGAGATATGAAGGAACCTCCAGAAACAGTGGAGATGGAATCTGTTCAGTCGAGATTCGTGTTCAGCTAGTGTTGTCCATATCTCATAGCTATAGAGAAGGATGACGACGACAGGAGCGTTGTATACTTGAAATTTAGTTTTTATTGTGAGCAGTCCATTGTTCCATACTCCCTTTTTCAATCTAGCCATGGTCGATAATGCTTCTACAATTCTGTTAATAATCTCAGTGTCAATAGGCAAGTCGCTATGTGTTGTAGATCCATAGTAAGTGAAGACATCAACTACCGGGAGAGAATTGTCGTCAGTTCTGATGGCTGGACTGTTGGTGGTCCTGTGTGCCATGATCGTATTCTTTTTGAAGCTGATGGTAAGACCACAGGTATGTGATAATTTGTTAGTTACAGACTGCTGCTCATCTTCGGCTTTTTCGTCTAAATATAACAGCCATCGAATAAAAATTGTATTTACTATGGTCTTGGCCTTGAGGAGGGCAATACTGAAAAGATTTCCGTCGGACCCAGTACGTAAATACACTCCCTGCTCACAGCCTTCAAATACAAGTCGCAGCAGAAGGGAAAATAATATGCTAATTAGAGTAGGAGCTAAGACATACTCATGCTTTACACGCTATTAACAGATAATGCTTCCGATATTTTACCGGTGTAGCAGATTGTTCCTTCAGTTTTCTCATGGAAATAGAGAGTTACTTGTATAAGTTTAGGTGCGCATCGAGTCTTCTGCATGAACCTGATGGGACCATTTCTGCTCTCTAAAACAAATGTATAACATGAAAAATAAAAGCAATATAAAATGGCCTCTGCAGTTTGCGGCACTTACCTCGCAGCTGTCCTAGAGAGATCGTCATATTTATGGTTGATCGGCCAGGTCTGAAGCCACGTTCAGATTCTTAGTGGATTCAGTAAGTTAAGATTTGTAATCGCGTTAGGATGACTCTTGCAAATGCCTTCCCAGATACACTTACAATTGACTGCAACAATTACAGAGGCATTTCACTCCTGTCCCCATTGTGTTTATACAAAGTAACAATCTTCCAATTCTGCATATTCACTGGGACGTAAGCTTCCTCCCAGCTACACTACTGGGCATTAAAATTGCTACACTAAGAAGAAATGCAGATGATAAACGGGTATTCGTTGGAAAAATAATATTATACTAGAACTGACATGTGACTACATTTTCACGCAATTTGGGTGCATAGATCCTGAGAAATCAGTACCCAGAATAACCACCTCTGGCCATAATAACGGCCTTGATACGCCTGAAAATTGAGTCAAATAGAACTTGGATGGCGTGTACAGGTACAGCTGCCCATACAGCTTCAACACGATACCACAGTTCATCAAGAGTAGTGGCGCGTATTGTGACGAGCCAGTTGCTCGGCCACCATTGACCAGACGTTTTCAATTGGTGAGAGATCTGGAGAATATGCTGGCCAGGACAGTAGTCGAACATTTTCTGTATCCAGAAAGGTGCGTACAGGACCTGCAATATACGATCGCGCATTATCCTGCTGAAATGTAGGGTTTCGCAGGGATCGAATGAAGGGTGGAGCCATGGGTCGTAACACATCTGAAATGTAACGTCCACTTTTCAAAGTGCCGTCAATGCGAACAAGAGGTGACCGAGACGTGTAACCAATGGCACCCCATACCATCACGTCGGGTGAAACGCCAGTATGGCGATGACGAATGCAAGCTTCCAATGTGCGTTCACCGCAATGTCGCCAAATAGAAACTGGATTCATCCGAAAAAATGACGTTTTGTCATTCGTGCACCCAGGTTCGTCGTTGAGTACACCATCGCAGCGTCAAGCATAAACGCAGCCATGGTTTCCGAGCAGATAGACGACGTTAGCAGTAGCATGGACTAACTGTTCGTGCAGATGGTTGTTGTCGTGCAAACGTCCCCATCTGTTGACTCAGGGATCGAGAAGTGGCTGCACGATCCGTTGCAGCCATGCGGATAAGATGCCTGTCATCTCTACTGCTAGTGATACGAGGCCGTTGGGATCCAGCACGGCATTCCGTATTACCCTCCTGAACCCACCGATTCCATATTGTGCTAACAGTCATTGGATCTCGACCAACGCGAGCAGCAATGTCGCGATACAATAAACTGCAATCGCGATAGGCTACAATCCGTCCTTTATCAAAGTCGGAAACGTGATGGTACGCATTTCTCCTCGTTACAAGAGGCATCACAACAACGTTTCACCAGGCAACGCCGGTAAACTGCTGTTTGTGTATGAGAAATCGGTTGGAAGCTTTTCTCATGTCAGCACGCTGTAGGTGTCGCCACCGGCTCCAACTTTGTGTGAATGCTCTGAAAAGCTAATCATTTGCATATCACAGCATGTTTTTCCTGTCGGTTAAATTTCGCGTCTGTAGCACGTCATCTTCGTGGTGTAGCAATTTTAGTGGCCAGTGGTGTAGTTGTGAGAAGTGAGTGTAGGTTTCTGAGAAGGACAGACTTGTTACATTTAATAAGCTCTGCAGGGGATCTATCTTTACATGAAAAATTCCCATTACCAAGGGAACCTGTTGCTCTACTGAATTCTTCCATAGTACGCAATCCATTTACTTTTTCCCTAACAACCGAACGAGGGGCATAGTGGTTAGCAGACTGGACTCGCATTCGGGAGGAAGACGTTTCAAATCAGCGTCGAGCCATCCATATTTAGGTTTCCCGTGATTTCCCTAATTCGCTCCAGGCAAATGTCGGGGTGATTCCTTTGAAAGAGTACGGCCGAGTTTCTTCTCCATTATTGACACAACTCAAGCTTGTGCTATGTCTCTAATGAGCTCGACGTCGACGGGACGTTTATCCCAGTCTTTCCTCGTTCCGTTTTCTTCCGTAACTGACATTTGTTTGATTGCGTCAAGTTCATTCCTGCTCACAGCCTCTCAGCTACATACAACTCGACGTAGTGTTCATCCCAGCGTCCCATTTGTTTGTTTTCATCAGTAATGACGTCAACTGTCTTGGACTTCAGAGAAGGTTCTGCCAGTTGGACCAATTTCTTTCTCAGAGCTATCATACATTAACTTAGTGGCCCCAGAATCGGTCGTTTTCTGTATACATGCACATAAATCCAGGCAGTAGTTACTTGTACATCTTCTGGATGTTTGATATGCCCTGTTCTTTGCAACTCACAGGTCACTCCGAGATCTTCCACTTGCGTCTCTTTTGTAAGCAAGCAAGGCTCTCTGCCTAGCTTGAATAGCTGGCTTCTTCTCTGCAGAAACTTTGCCTCTGCCAGGCCTTGTTTCTATATTGTTTTATTCCATAGGCCGATACTGCTAAGTTGTAGATGACGCCAGAGAGTTGTGCCCATTTGTTATGAACATTCCTTTCTCCTTGTACAGTTCCTGATAAAGCACATTCAAAATTCTTCTCAGATTCCTGTTTTCGTTGTGAGTCATAAAGATGCGAAATGTGTTGATCCGTGGAAGACCTATCGCTTTGGCGTGGTGATATTTCTTAGGGATGATCCTCATTGTGCGCGCCACAAGAGCGCGCACTATGATAGCTCCGTGTCAGTAGGACATATCTAGGCATGCAGGTCTCAGAAATGACAAAGTTGATGCCAGTGATGAGAACGGAGGTGTTCCCAAGACACCTTCTTCGATTATGAAGTTGAAAAAGTGTGTTGGCGGCTTTTGTGGACTATGCATTACAGGATTCCAGCAGACACTGCCATTTTCATTCATTTTTCCCACTTCATGATGACCTAGGCAAGTCGGCCACATGTCATCTGATCAAACTCGAGCATTAAAGTCCCCCAGATGTATAATGATTCGGAGCCAGGTGCTTTTGCAATCCTGTCGCTGAGTAATTCATAAGGCAGATCCTTGTCTTTCATGCTCTATGATAGTGTGGGAGCATACACATAGTGACACTAGAAGAGCACATTTGTAAATAAAAATCCTCACTGTTCTACCTTACAGTAGCACAATACATTTCAGGAAGATGTTTTTAAATGCGAATCCTACGCCGTGAAGTCTCGGCTCGACGTGAGACTTGCTCTACCAGAATAACGTGTAGCTTGCCTCTCTGATACAGCGCTTTCCGAGGGACGGCAGCAGACGCCGCTTCCAGTGTCCAAATTCAAGCTATGGAACTCTCTGTCATTTATAGGAGTGTTACAAACGAAATCGATCTCTTGGGTATCGTCAATGTACATTAGATACATGGGTCTAACAATCCAGGTGGCAATACATCTCTTGGGTATCGTCAATGTACCTTAGATACGTGGGTCTAACATTCCAGGTGGCAATACGAAATGGTGCAAGCTTTAGTAGTCCCTTTTTGTTTTTAGTTGGTGTGCTATGTCAAACTGCCTGTCGAAGATTACTTGTAAGCCCAAAGCACCTCTGAAGCAGTTGGCTAGTGGCGGGACAGCACCTTATTTGCTGAGGACTGCATAGCTTGCGGCGGGTGCTAGCTGTCTCATGAGATGTAAAGATCTCTCTCAACGTCGGAAGTGGCAATTAGCGCTCGTGTCTTACGCCATTCGGACAGAACTTATAACCGGTACCTACCACCTCCCGTGTTGTGCCGATGTCCTTCGGACGTCGCTGAAGTGTCCTCTACATCATGTTAGACGCTTGAGCGATAAATATAAAGGCACTTGTGTCACCCGATCATCACGATATCCAATTCTACCTAAATGACAGTGTCCAGAGGAAAGGCATGCCAATACGTCTGGTGTCACTTTGGTTAAAAGAGCTCTCGAGAGGGGACATAGAATGCGTTCAGCCAGCTATGGCTGCCGCTCCAGATTTTCTTTCAGGGTCCTATCCTTTACTCTCCGTACCTCCCGAGGTAATGAGAGGAGGAAAAGGATTGATAGTTGACGGAAGTGTGCGGAACGGGATATGTAGGACACAAGATGGGTTGTTGTGGGGCAAACTTACTTGTATTACACCTAATTAAAAATGTACATTGTTGATTTCTTCCTAAATCGTAGAGACGTTTTTCCAGAGGATCAGTTAAATGAAACCTATGTATTATAGATGTAATCACAATCAGGTCTACTCTAAACAAGTAGTTACTGCAAAATAGGGTATCTTTTAGAGTGGTGGTTGCATCTAAGCTATGCGGAAAAGAGAAAAAAATAGTCACGTATCATAGTGTACTGTGTAGTTAACTTAGGTACCTCCTTACAACACAATGAAGGGTCATAAATTTTCTTCGGCTTTCCACCACCCCTTCGACAAAACCCTAAAGATGTTAACGTGCTCATGTTAAGTGTTCGCTCAATTCGGTGTGAATTGCATGTTTCTACAAGAGCGCTTCAGATTGAGCTGTAGAACATGTGCTGGGCTTCAATACGTTAACTTATTGTTGAAACCGAACTACTTATTAGTAAGAAACAACGTGCAAGGGGTAACAAAGTCGTGGAAATACCAAAAACACAAGATGTTACCGTAACAAATTCGGTCTACGAAAACCTTTGTCAATCAAAACAGCTTTCAGTCGTCTAGGAATGGATGAATACAGATCCTGCATAGCTTTCAGTCCAGTCTCATACCAGTATTCGTGTAAAACAGGGCAAGTTGAGGTAATGATGCGAGAGATGGATACCAATCACGCAGCCTTATCTCGAAAGTAGACCATAAAGGCTCAATAATACTGAGATCTGGTGACCATCGTGGCTATAGGAGGTGCAACAGTTTATCCTCGTGCTCACAAAACCAGTTCTGGACGCTGAGAGCTGTGTGAACAGGGGCCTGTTGGTACAAGCACCACCAGTGGAGAACTAATATTGTAGCATGGGATAGCATCTGGTCTGTCGAAATGGTCACATAATCCTTGGCAGTAATACGAACTTGCATGGAATACCACTGTATGCCCGCCCAAATCATCCCCGAACCACTACCATATTTCTCTCTTTGGACGTAGACTCGGCCAGAAATTGGAAACATTCGACCAAGTGACATTCATCCATTGCTCCGTAGCCATGCTACTTCTAGTACCTTCCGCCGCGGAAGTCAAACACGCGCCAGAACAAATGGACGTGGTCAGCCCATAGAGGGCTCCGCCTCCGCGGCGGCTATTCCGCGCATCGGCCACGTGCAGACAGCGGCCAATAGCCGCTCCCTTCGGTTTCGTGTATAGGGAACCGCTCTGCCCTAGTCCAGCATTCGAGGGTTGGATTCCCTCACTTCCTCATCGAGGACTTGCACTGCCTGGGCTACTCTCAGGGTGTATCTTCGACGTGGAAGAGCTCCACCATTTCCTTGCTGCGTCGTCTGCTCGCCGTCACTACTGCTCGGCGTCCGGTCCTCCTCGCCGCCGCTGCCGCCGCCGCCTGCCGGTGCTCGCCGGCGCCTGGTCGCCGCCTGCCGGTGCTCGCCGCCGCCTGGTCGCCGCCGTCGCCGCCGCCGCCTACCGCCGCGCCGCCGCCACCTGGTCGCCGCCTACCGCCGCGCCGCCGCCACCTGGTCGCCGCCGTCGCCGTCGCCGCCTACCGCCGCGCCGCCGCCGCCTGGTCGCCGCCGTCGCCGTCGCCGCCTACCGCCGCGCCGCCGCCGCCTGGTCGCCGCCTGCCGGTGCTCGCCGCCTACCGCCGCGCCGCCGCCGCCTGGTCGCCGCCGTCGCCGTCGCCGCCTACCGCCGCGCCGCCGCCGCCTGGTCGCCGCCTGCCGGTGCTCGCCGCCGTCGCCGTCGCCGCCTACCGCCTCGCCGCCGCCGCCTGGTCGCCGCCGTCGCCGTCGCCGCCTACCGCCGCGCCGCCGCCGCCTGGTCGCCGCTGTCGCCGTCGCAGCCTACCGCCGCGCCGCCGCCGCCTGGTCGCCGTCGCCGCCTGTCGCCGCCTGCCGGTGCTCGCCGCCGCCTGGTCGCCGCCGTCGCCGTCGCCGTCGCCGCCTACCGCCGCGCCGTTGCCGCCTGGTCGCCGCCGTCGCCGTCGCCGCCTACCGCCGCGCCGTCGCCGCCTGGTCGCCGCCGGCGCCGTCGCCGCCTACCGCCGCGCCGCCGCCGCCTGGTCGCCGCCGTCGCGGTCGCCGCCTACCGCCGCGCCGCCGCCGCCTGGTCGCCGCCTGCCGGTGCTCGCAGCCGTCGCCGTCGCCGCCTACCGCCTCGCCGCCGCCGCCTGGTCGCCGCCGTCGCCGTCGCCGCCTACCGCCGCGCCGCCGCCGCCTGGTCGCCGCCTGCAGGTGCTCGCCGCCGTCGCCGTCGCCGCCTACCGCCGCGCCGCCGCCGCCTGGTCGCCGCCGTCGCCGTCGCCGCCTACCGCCGCGCCGCCGCCGCCTGGTCGCCGTCGCCGCCTGTCGCCACCTGCCGGTGCTCGCCGCCGCCTGGTCGCCGCCGTCGCCGTCGCCGCCTACCGCCGCGCCGCCGCCGCCTGGTCGCCGCCGTCGCCGTCGCCGCCTACCGCCGCGCCGCCGCCGCCTGGTCGCCGCCGTCGCCGTCGCCGCCTACCGCCGCGCCGCCGCCGCCTGGTCGCCGCCTGCCGGTGCTCGCCGCCGTCGCCGTCGCCGCCTACCGCCGCGCCGCCGCCGCCTGGTCGCCGCCGTCGCTTTCGCCGCCTACCGCCGCGCCGCCGCCGCCTGGTCGCCGTCGCCGCCTGTCGCCGCCTGCCGGTGCTCGCCGCCGCCTGGTCGCCGCCGTCGCCGTCGCCGCCTACCGCCGCGCCGTCGCCGCCTGGTCGCCGCCGGCGCCGTCGCCGCCTACCGCCGCGCCGCCGCCGCCTGGTCGCCGCCGTCGCGGTCGCCGCCTACCGCCGCGCCGCCGCCGCCTGGTCGCCGCCGCTCGGTCGCCGCCTGCCGGTGCTCGCCGCAGCCGTCTGCCGCCGCCGCCGCCGCCGCCCTTCTCGCGCGCCGCCATCATGTCCCAACCCACTACCACTAAACATTTTCACCCCTCCCTCTGCTGCTCCAACCACTATCACTTGGAGCTCATCCTCCACCCCCCTTCCCGTCCTTCCTTCTCTTCCCACTCCCCTATCACTGTCGCCCCATCGACAGCTACTGACTTTCTGCCACTCCCTGCACGGCCTCCGATGGGCTCCAAGCCAGCACAGATTTCGGCTCGACGTTCCACAGTCTCTGTGACACCCACGCCCCCTCCCTCTGCGTCATCCGCTGCTGAGGGTGGTACTGCCCCCCGCCATCTCCCCCTGCAACCCATCCCCCAGCCCCCTCTCCACCTGGTGGTGACCACGAAACCTTCAAAGCGCCCGAGTGTTGACCCTTCCCCCGAAATCTCCTCCAAAAAAAACCCCGATCCCTGTGACCCACCCACCCCCATGGACGCCACCCCGACCCCCGCCCCCACCACGCCTGCCACCCACACCTTTGTCCTCTCCAATCCTGACTCTCAATTCCTTGATGCCCGCTCCCTCACCCTCGCCATCCGGAAATACTATCACAATGCCTCATCTCCCTTCTGATTCCTCGCAAGAACTCGGTCCTCATTAAATCCCCCAATGCTTCCTTCCACACCGATCTCCTCTCCCGCATCCCCTGTATCCAATTTGGCCAACATGCAACCCTCACCCCCTACCACACCCCGTCCTCTCCGCGTCAGCCTCAACCTCCCCAATGTCCGCCAACCTTTACCGCTGTGATCACGAAGCATAGCCCCATGATCACGGAGGCTGAGGTGTTGGCGGAACTCAACTTCCAGCCCGGCATTGAAATCCGCTCGGCCCATCACATCTTCAATGATGCCGGGCCGACTTTTCTCATGCGGATATTCACCGAATCCTCCTCCTCCATTGAACGCCTCCTCACCGACGGGGCCCTCATCTACAATCGCCCACATAAGGTGGACCACTCCCGTTCCCCAGTCCAGACATACCGCTGCCACCGCTGTCTCACATACAACGACCACGTTACCTCTGCCTGCAAGAACCCTCCTGCTTGTCCCCACTGCAAAGCTTCACACGTCCTCAAGAATTGCCCCAACCTCACCTCTCCCCCCTCCAGCAACACTTGTAATGAACCACATCCTACCTACTACTCGTAGTGTAAAGCGAAACCTCCTTCTGGTCACCCCTGAGCTCACCCCCCCCTGTCCGTCCTGTTGATGACCCCATTCACCCAAACAACTTGCTCCACCCTCCACCTACTGCAGAGAACATCATCCGTTTCATCACCATTGTGCTCCAAAACATCCACCCCTTCCAGCGCTGCCACACCCTTTCCCAAATCGCCCTCGCTGCCCATTCCATCTTCCATCTTACCACTTATTCCACATACTCCCACAACCAGGCCCAATTCACCTTCACCCCCCTCACCACCCTCGTCTAACTCTCCCCTCCCATGGTACAACAACCCTATCGTATCCTGTACCACAACATTTGCTCCCTGCCCAGCCACAAACTCCTCTTCCTCCACACCCTCCATCAGTATCACGTGGATGCCTTCGTCCAAAATGAAACCTTCCTTCAATCCTGTATCTCCATCTCCACAGCTCCTTACACCCTTCACTGCACCGATAACCTGTACCCTCTGGCGTGTGGCAGAGTTGCTATAGGCCACCTCAAGCACCTCCCTGTCCAGCCCCAAGCTCTCCTTAACAATCCTGCCGAGCATCTCACCCTCAGCCTCTTCTTCCCCACACTTGCCATCACCTGTGCTTCCATTTATGTCTGCCCTCGCACACCCATCCCGTACAATTTCCTGGCCCACATTGACCGCACCTTCTCCAGCTACGTGATGCCGCTGACCTCAATATCCACAGCCGTGATCCTGCGGACCTCCAGCAGTGGCATCAGTTTCTCACCACCCTCCAGGGAGACGTGGTTCGCCTGCCTCAGCACACCTGACCTGAACCCAACACCACTCCTAATGTGGTCCTTGCCTCTCCCAACCTCCTTGGGCGCATCACCGCAGATGTCCTTGACCTCACTGGCAGTGACCATGCTCCTGTTCTCCTCACTATCTCTAATGGTCGCCATCCCCGCAATGCTCCTCTCCCTGACATCCCTCCTAAACTTGTCCATGATTACTCCCGTGCCAACTGGGATGCCTACCGGGACTCTACTCACACCCACGTTGACGGCCATGACCTTACCCTCCAATCTCCTGATGACATCTCTCGCACTGCTGCCTTCCTGCACCAGACCTTGTCTGTCGCCGTCGCCACCCATATCCCCACCAAAGCCGTCCACGCTCACCACCTTACCGGGACTCCATTCACACCCATGTTGACGGCCACGACCTTACCCTCCAATCTCCTGATGACATCTCTCCGCCTCTCCCTCCAGCTTAACTCCCGTCGCTCCGCCATTTTTGTCTCCCCTGAGCTCAAAAAGGCCTATGATCATGTCTGGCATCCCGGTCGCCTGTTTAAACTCCAAACCTATGCCCTTCCTATCAACTACATCCGTCTGATGGCCTCCTTCCTCTCTCACCACCCCTCCTATGTTACCATCCATAATGCCAATTCCCACACCTTCTACCCCTCTGCAGGTGTGCCCCAGGGCTCTGTCCTCTCCCCTCTCCTCTACCTCCTGTACATGACAGATATGCCCCAACCCCCCCCCCCCCCAGTACACCTCTTACCATATGCTGATGACACCGCATTCCTCGCCCTCGCTCCTACCCTCCAACGGTCCCAACGCCTTCTCCAGAATCACCTTGACCTTTTTGCTGCATGGTGTAACCAGTGGCTCCTGAAGATCAATCCTTCCAAGACCCAGGCAATCATCGTAGGTCATACCACTCGCTCCTTCCGGCTCCTGGATTTCTCCCTTACTGTCTGCGCCTGTCCTGTCCGCCTCACCCCCACCCTCACCTACCTTGGCCTCATCATTGACCGTCACCTCACCTGGATCCCTCATCTCCGCTCCATCCAATCTAAAGCTCACAACTGCCTCCAACTCCTCAAACTCCTCTCTGGCCAGACATGGGGGTTGCACCCCTCTACCATCCTCCACACCTACAAATCCTTAATCCGTCCCATCCTCTGTTATGCCAGTCCTGCCTGGATATCTGCCCCCCCCCCCCAAATTCTATAAGTCCCTCCAGATCCTTGAGTGTCATGCACTCCGCCTTGCCTTCCATATACACCTCCCGTCCCCCACGCGGATCCTCTATGATCTCATTCCTTTCCCCCATCTGCTCCTATTCCTCGAACATATCCACATCCTCTACACCTCCCTCCGCCTTGATACCCCTCACCCCCTGGTTGCTCCTCTCCTCTCCCATCCCTGCCCCCTGCCATGTCTTCACTGTTGTCCCCCCCCCCCCCCCTACCCTCCATCTCTACATCCTTCATCTCCTTTCCCAAGGTAGCTCCCATCAACTCCCCTTCCCAGATGATGCCCTCTCACCCTCCATTTATCCCTCCTATCAACTCTGATCCTCACTCCCCCTCCTTTCCTCTATCCTTTTCCTGGGCTCCCTCTCCCCCCCCCTTCCATCCTCTTTTTTCCCCACCTCCCCTCTCTCTGCTCCCTTCTCTCCCCCGAGTCCTTTTGCATTTCCCTCCTCTGCCTCCTCTCATTCTCTCTCGCGTCTGCCCTGCCCCTCTCCCCCTTTATTAGTCCTCTCCCTCCTTGGTCCCCCCCCCCTTTCCGTTTTTTTCCTTCCTCCCTCCCTGTTCTTCCCCCTCCTCCAGGTCCCCCCCCCCCTTTTGCTCGGGAGTGTCATCTTTGTGCCGCCCTTTTCGTGCAGTGTTTTACAGTGAGTGTTCCGTGTTGTGTTTTTTGGGAAATGTTGCGAACGGCCATCATACTGTCGCTGGGTGTGCTTTTTATCTCTTACGAACAGAAACCATACTGTCGCCGTGTTTTTAATTGTTTGTGTACTATGTTACTTTTCTGATTCCTGTGTCTTTTATTAACATTGCCAACCCCTTTTGCTCTCTGTTTTAACTTTCCGCATTTTTCCGCCGTTTTACACTTACACCACCGTTTTATCGCCTATTTTTATTGTTTCTTTTCTTCTGTAGAGCAGCGTACTAAGCTGCTGCCAGCCCGCCCCCTTCGGGGGGAATTGAAAATGAATGAAGGAAAAATAAACCCTAGTCCAGCCAGTCTGGTACTCGCTCTGGATTTCGTTTCTATCTCGGTGGTACTGCGTTCTGGTCGTTGCTCGTTGTTGACATTTGCCTGGCTCTGGTTCCGAGTGGCTTTACGTTTGGTGTTTGGTGTTGTGGTTTCCACGAGCCTCCGTTGTTTCTCTCTTCCTTATTGTGTCGCTCATAGTTTGTCGTGGTCGGTTGTTGTCAGATGTCTTTGTCTGTCGTCCGACTCGTCCTGTGTTTACCCTGGTGGTGCTTGCTCCACCGCCGGCGGCTTCCCCGCCTGGCGGCTCCGATCCGCAGCCCAAGGCGTTTGCGCTGTTGGTTGTGGTTACTACACTACTATGCATTCAGTACCACGTTTTCCTGCTGCGGTCAGTGGTATGACTGACGAGCGATTTTGGAAATTCAGTTCACTCTGCAATTCCTTTCGTATCGACCTAAGTTCGTCTTGTTGAGGTGCTCACAGTGTTCCCCAATGCGACATTGTTATACACTGAAGCGAAACAGAAACTGAACAGGCGTGCACATTCACATACAATTGCGCCAGACCCTTGTCTTACATAGGCGTTGCCTACCGCAGCACCGTATACTTCCTGTTTACATATCAGTGTTAGATGAGTTAGTGTTGCTACAATGGCAGGTATCAAGAATTAAATGAATTTAAATATGGTGTTATAATCGGGAAACAAGCGATGGGACACAACATCTTCGAGTTAGCGATGAAGTGGGGGTTTTCCCGTACGACCATTTCACGAGTATACCGTGAATATGAGGATTTTGGCAAAACACCAAATCTCCGACATCGCTGCGGCTGGAAAAATATCCTGCAAGAACGGGACCAACGACGACTGAAGAGAATTGTTCAACGTTACAGAAGTGCAATCCTTCCGCTAATTGATGCAAGATTCAATGCTGGGCCATCAACAAATATCAGCTCGCGAACCATTCGACGAAACAACATCGGTATGGGCTTTCGGAGCCGAAGGCCCACTTTTGTACCCTTGGTGACTGCACGACACAAAGCTTTACGCGTCACCTGGGTCGTCAAAACCGACAGTGGACTGTTGATGACTGGAAACATGTTTCCTGGTCGGATGAGTCTCGTTTCAAATTGTATCGAGCGGATGGACGTGTACGGGTATTATGACAGCGTCATGAAGCCATTGGACCTGCGTGTCAGCAGGGGACTGTTCAAGCTGGTGGAGGTTTTTTAATGGTGTGGCACATCAGCAGCTGGTGTGATATGGAACCCCTTTTACGTCTACATGCGGCTATAACAGATGACACGTACGTAAGCATCCTGTCTGATAACCTGCATCCATTCATGTCCATTGTGCATTCCGACGGACGTGGGCAATTCCAGCAGGACACTGCAACACCCCACACTTGCGGAATTGCTACAGCGTGTCCAGGAAACTCTACTGAGTTTAAACACTTGCGGTGGCTACCAAACTCCCCAGACATGGACATCATTGAGCATATCTGCGATGCCTTGAAATGTGGTGTTCGGAAGTGATTTCCACCCACTCGTACTCTTACGGATTTATGAACACCCCTGCAGGATTAATGGCGTCATGTCCCTCCAGCACTACTTCAGACATTAGTGGAGTCCACGCCAGGTCGTGCTGCGACACTTCTGCGTACTAGCGGGTGCCCTACACGATATTGCGCAGGTGTACCATTTTTTTGGCTCTTCAGTGTACAATGACTTTAGCAGCTCTCGTCCACTTATTCTTCATCACAATCCTCTTCAGTAATGACAGTCCTTAATGATCAATCTACACACACTTCCGTCCTCGTTATGACTTAGCAGGTGATGATTATCCACTTTCCATGCATGCAGTATAAATTTTCGGAGTGGTGGTTCTTGAAACAGATCCACCAGACGTAATTTCCGCTCAACATCCCGACGAATAAATACAGCGAGGCCCAGTTTCATGTCATGTTTCTTGATTGTCGGTGTCTTCGATGCAGTATCGCACTGCAGACTGGCGTATGAAATTTGTGCTTTCGAATTATCGCAGCAATTATGTGAATGGATTGATTTTTACTTAACAAACAGAACGTCACTTGCGTGCAGAGAGACCGTAGCAACGAGAGTACTAGAAAGAAAGCGATTAATCTGAATGTGTGTGTGAGAGAGAGAGAGAGAGAGAGAGAGAGGGAGAGAGAGAGAGAGAGAGAGAGAGAGAGAGAGAGAGAGAGAGAGAGATAAAATTATCGGAATTTATTTCAAGTTGGGTGGCATACCACCCGAAAAAAGGAAGAAGAAGACTAATACGACGGTTGAATGAAAAGTAATGCCTTCGCCTTCGGTAACTGGGTCTGAATGGGAATATTTTAATAAATCTAACGCAGAAATAAACGTTAGAATGTGATCTTTAATTACAAATATTCACTTTTCCACATAATTCTCAGCAAATTGGATACATTTCTGCCAACGATGAACAAGTTTTCTGAAGCCGTCACGGAGGAAGCCAACACACTGTTTCCACAACCACAGTTCCACAGTTCTCTCAACGTCTTCAGCAGAAGCATAATGATGCTCCCGCAGATCGTCTTTCATTATGGGGAACAAATGGAAGTCAGACGGTGCTAAATCTGGACTGTATGGAGGATGCCGTACGGTGGTGAGATTTGTCTCTGAAGTTCAGCTTTCGTGACACGAGAAGTGTGTGATTTGCCATGCAATGCAATAATGTGACCCCCACGTTCTTCTGAAATGCTGATTTTGCTTGCAATTTCTCTCTGAGTGATTCGATGATCGTCTTGATTCAGTCTGTCAACATTTTGCTTGTGAAACTCCGTGGTTCCTTACACATGACGTCCAACCGTTTGTTTGTCACACAGTTTAAATGTTCCCGCCTCAACATCTGTAAACTTACTTGTCAAAAGACGCACAGTACTCACATCAACACAATCATCATAACTGCTTTCATTCCCTGATGAATCTCCTTTTTGGGTGACAGCCTCTGCTGTCAAGAATTCAATGACTGCACGTTGCTTAAATCGCATTGACCGACCGTCTGCGCAGGGTTCCGTACTATACATTGCAACAACACAACCGTTCAATGCTAAGGCTTCCCGCCAACTGGAGGTGTGGAGAAGAGGATACGGAGCAAGCCAGTACCTGCCACATACCAATGCTGCCAACTGTTGAAGAGTTACGAAGGTGGAGGCAGTACTTTTCAGTCAACTCCCGTACTTTCATCTGGCGTCTGTTCCTGTAAGGCTGTGAAAACTGGACGCTGTTGAATATGGACAGAAACCAAGTAATGGAAATGAGTCCATGGAGAACGCTGATGAGGACAATCTGGACAAACATAAAAACCATCGAGGAGGTACTGAAAGTGATACGTGAGTAGTGAAACATGGTAACAAGTATCCGAAAAAGGAAAAAATAAAGTTTTGAATATTAATCGAGAGACGATAAATTTTTAATAGCCATGTTGGCAGGGAAAATTTTGAAGATGAAGTCAACGGAGAGTCCAAAAAATCAAAGTAGTAGAAGATCTACTTAGTGTTAGAAACTAAAAAAATAACCAAGTACCAACGACGACAGCAGGAAATAGGGGAGAATTATTGCAGCGACCTGATTTAAAAGCAGACAAGTTGTCTAGAACGTTAGAAAATGACGATGACAATGGAGGAAATATTTAACAAACTGTAAAAATGTGCTGATATTAATAACGCAAAATCAAATGGTTCCAATGGCTCTGAGCACTATGGGACTTAACTTCTGAGGTCATCAGTCCACTAGAACTTAGAACTACTTAAACCTAACTAACCTAAGGACATCACACACATCCATGGCCGAGGCAGGATTCGAACTTGCGACCGTAGCTGTCGCGCGGTTCCAGACTGTAGCGCCTAGAACCGCTCGACCCCGGCCGGCATTAATAACGCAAACAAAAAGAAAATGTAATTGGAACTTATTCGTAAGTACACGAGAATTCCAAGCAAGCGAAAACAGGAGCACGCCAGTTAGCAAACAGCGGGTTTCACAGTAGTGAAAAACTTAGAGAATAATGTTCAAAAATTTTAAAGTATCTTTAAATACTGGTATAGTTCAGTAGGTGAATCAAGCTGTAGCTTAGTAACGAAAATAATGAAAATGTGGAAGTAAATCCGTTTATAGTATAAAGAAGGGAGAGCCACTCGGAGATAATTGAGTCACTAACAGAAATCGTTAAACATAAAAGAAAAGCAGTATAGAATGAGATGGCGAAATTGTTCCCAGAATGTCTTCGGGAAGAGAAGTACTGCAGACGGAGCTGGTAAGTGGGTGAGAGCAACGAGTCTCGGCGGACTGGCCATCTGAAGAGCAAGTGGTCAGCTGAAGGAGCCACCGGCCAAGAGGGCAGCGCGTCGCTTCCACCACCTACGTCCGACGACCGTGCGTTTTAATTCCCTCCCCGCCGCAGCCGCCTGCTGTTTACAATGGAAATGTAATTAACGGCGAGCGTGTAGCGAGGAAGCGAGCAGGGGGACCTCACGTGCAGTCCCGTCCCACGTTACGCGCTGAAAGTTTGCCCATCGCGGAGAACACGCTCCGCCCTGCGCTTTGATGAATTTGCCTCTGCAGCATCTGGTGGCGAAAATGCAAATAAGTCGTCTGTCTACTGGACTCGTCACACGCGACACGGCTTGTGAGAGCTGTCTCTCTGTAGCGTCCACTTCACTCCTACAACTTAGAGCCGACCAGTGAAGAATGTCGAAAATGAGCACAGAAAAAAATGTTGGGAACAGTAGTTAGGTTACTTTCATTGTTTCGGCGATGTCTCTGTATCCTTTAAGAGGGCTATTGGAATGGTTCTGTGTACTAGAGCACGATACGTTTTGTGTGTGTGTGTGTGTGTGTGTGTGTGTGTGTCGTTTACTATGGGTATCGGATAGGTTCTTTGTACTGAAGCACGATACATTGTGTGTGTGTGTGTGTGTGTGTGTGTGTGTGTGTGTGTGTGTGTGTGTGTGTGTGTGTGTGAGGGGGGAGGGAGGAGGTTCAATTGTGAAGTTATCGCCAGCGCTAGAATAATGGAGACAAATTGGTTGAAATGTGTAAGATGAAAAAAGAAAATCATGTAAAATATAAACAGTTACAACCTCACATGGTCTTTGCCCTTTCCTCACACACACTCATACCATCGTATATGTGAAAAATTAGATACGGTAAAAAATTAATAAAATAACAAAATGAAAGCTACAATAAAAACTCAAGCTATTGTGTCTTGTTGAATGCCTACAAAACTGTACACCATAAATATCTGGATGAATTAGTAATGTTGTTGCAGGTCGTAAATTTAACAGAGTACGTTCGTCTCATCGTGTACTAAAAAGGAGTGGGGAGCAAGACTGCAGGTGAACTATGCTTGCCATAATACAGCGTACAGTCAGTTAACCATTCAAGATGGGGAAGTGGAAAGACTGGAGTCGATTGCGGCTCAAATCTTTCCAACCATCCAAATTTATTTTTTGTGTGGTCTCACTTGGAAAGAGCATTCACTTGGAAAGATCATGCCTTGTCATATTCCACGTTCATCCTTCATCCTCGCTTGTCCCCCCAGCGACAACGCCTCGACGGTGCTTAAAGCTGGGATTCATTTTCAACATTATTTCTGGTTCGTATAATTTTCACAGCAGTCCTTATTCACCTGCAGTATCAAAGTAGCAGAAGTGGGTCAAAACATCAATCACGAAAATGTGTAATCACAAGAGTGGTCTAAGGCTATCTGTTTGCACCACTCACCGTGACAGTCTACTGAATTGCATCGCCCAACGAGAACATTTAAGTCGCTCGCGACCATTGCGTTCCATTAGACATTCTAGCGTACTCGTAGTGACACTTGTCCCTTGAAGCGGGGAGAGAGACCACGTTACTTTAAAGATGCAACACCACAACTGCAGAAGATTCATCAATCATTTCCCCTGCCAAAGCATTTTGGTGTTGCATGAAGAGCCGAAATAATACAGAGTTGAACTCCAAAAAGAAGATAAAAACTTTTACAGTCCAATAAATAGATGCAACAAACGTTTTCTGAGTAATGCGATTTCTTTTAAGTTCATTTCTCAACATTTCAGTTCTTAAAATGAAAGTACTACGCTGCAGCAGCTGAAACGTATACGACAAATGGTCGTTTTCGCACTCGACAGCGAAGCGAGCAGTGATTGTATAAAATCTCTTACGGGACGCGCGCAGCTAACAATAACAAATTCAACATGAGTGAATAGTAAGAAAAGTTCCCTAAAACAGCTACACACACACACACACACACACACACACACACACACACACACACACACACACACACAAACAACAGTGACTGTTCAATTTATCACTTTGTTGCGGTTGAGCTCAGATGGAGGATTGGTTTGATCTACATGTACATCTACATATACATCTACATCTATACTCCGCAAGCCACCTGAGGATGTGTGGCGGAGGGTACCTCTATCGGTTCTCCCTTCTATCCCAGTCTCGTATTGCTCGTGGAAAGAAAGATTGTCGGTATGCCTCTGTGTGGGCTCTAATCTCTGTGATTTTGTCGTCATGGTCTCTCCGCGAGATATACGTAGGAGGGAGCAATAGACTGCTTGACTCCTCGGTGAAGGTATGTTCTCGAAACTTTAACAAAAGCGTGTACCGAGCTACTGAGCGTGTCTCTTGCAGTCTTCCACTGGAGTCTGTCTATCATCTCTGTAACGTTTTCGCGATTACTAAATGATCCTGTAATGAAGCGCGCTGCTCTCCGTTGCATCTTCTCTATCTCTTCTATCAACCCTATCTGGTGCAGATCCCACACCGGTGAGCAGTATTCAAGCAGTGGGCGAACAAGTGTACTGTAACCTACTTCCTTTGTTTACGGACTCCATTTACTTAATATTCTTCCAATGAATATCAGTCTGGCATCTAATTTATCGACGATTAATTTTATATGGTCATTCAATTTTAGATCACTCCTAATGTCTACTCCCAGATAATTTATGGAATTAACTGCTTCCAGTTGCTGACCTACTATATTGTAGCTAAATGAAAAAGGATCTTTCTTTGTATGTATTCGCAGCTCATTACACTTGTCTACATTGAAATCAAATTGCCATTTCCTGCACCATGCGTCAATTGGTTGCACATCCTCCTGCAACTTTCGATGTCATCCACAACGTCATGTGAATAGCAACGGTCCTACGACACTCCCCTGCGGTACACCTGAAATCACTCTTACTTCGGAAGACTTCTCTCCATTGAGAATGACATGCTGCGTTCTGTTACCTAGGAACTCTTCAATCCAATCACACAATTGGTCTGATGGTCCATATGCTCTTACTTTGTTCATTAAACGACTGTGGGCATCTTTTCATGCTAGTCTATCCTGTACAAGCCTCTATCAGTGAATAACTATTGCAACTTGAATCGGTTTCTAACTGCTTACCGTAATCATGTCTAAGTCTCCCTCTATAGCTTTCACCGTTCATACTTCCCTCCAATAGCTAACTGACTATTCATCGATGCCGCAGGATGTGTCGTGTTACCCGACCCTTCTGAGCATGGCTAGCACACAGGAAACGACATGACATCACATGACGAATGGAAACGACTGTTGGTTATTTGACCGCCAATTTCCAACAATTTCTAGACTTTAGCTACGAATTTAACTAGGATAGTATAGGAAATAATTGATTTGAATGTCAAGAGCGAGATAACAGCTAGCATGGAAATGACACATCGTGTCTCTTAAAGTTCCCTGTAGATCTTCTTGGTCTGCTCGCTCGTTACACCAGGTTCCCACGTGCCCTAGTACTCAAGGCAACAATAAAAGTTTCTCTCCCTTTTGAAGGAGGAGTGAGTCTGGTATTCACTGAATAATTTTCCCAGTGGGTACATTTGCTGTAATGCTTGTAGCACATTTTCATTAAGGGAAACAGAGCAGCTACAATAATTTTTGAATTTACGACGCTTCATCTCTTAGAGTGCTTTCAGGATTCCATGCATTACTGGACTAAATACAACGTATTTATTGGGAAAGTGAATCCTGAAGGCAAGAGCCGCCAGTGTATGCTGTATAAAGTTGTGATTGTTGTGGACTGACAAGACAGCCAGTCCACAGTGACGGGTAACCGAAAGGCACGCGCTTAAACTCACGCAGGCTGGCGTGAGGTCTGAAACAGAATACGGAATGAATGCTATAAAGAAAAGTACGTAGCTGTTGGAATACTTAACTTTAATCCATCATTTGTATACATCGTTCTTGATGAGACATGCTTCATACGATAACTATCAATTGCTATGGCGCCTTGCTAGGTCGTAGCCATTGACTTAGCTGAAGGCTATTCTATCTATCTTCTCTGCAAATAAACGAGGCTTCGTCAGTGTTGCATCGCTAGCTAAGTCGTCCGTACAACTGGGGCGAGTGCTAGTAAGTCTCTCTAGACCTGCCGTGTGGCGGCGCTCGGTTTGCAATTACTGATAGTGGCGACATGCGGGTACGACATGTACTAATGGACCGCGGCCGATTTAAAGGCTACCACCTAGCAAGTGTGGTGTCTGGCGGTGACACCACAGTGATGCCTGTCTAAAATGTTGTAAAATAAGTTTTGTGCCGTAAATGGATACAAACTAAATCGTGTATTTGTGTCAACAAGATACGAGCGGGAGAATGGGGTCATTTGAGGAAGTGCTTTAACTGTTAGCAACTTCATTCACCACTGTCCGATATAGTAACGACAACGGTGGACGGTACAGCTGTAACTTGTTCTTACTACAGGTCACCCTCTAATCTTCTCCCGAGGTGTACAATGTTGAAATAACTTATGGGAATACAGGTAGGTGAGTCTTCGAAATCACCTATATTTAGACTCTGTCAGTTTTATAGGGAGCTATGTGCAAGGCAACTGGAAAGGTTTTAGGATTTTCTGCATTCTTATCTTGACTGTGACAGGCTTTCCACCTGCCAAAATGTCGTCCTTTGTCGAAGACGTCAGCCGGCTGCATTCCCATACGGCATTTGAACGACAACTCGGCATTTCATAATTTGGTTTGCGAAATAGGTTGATGAGAAAAGTTTTCACTTTTCTAAACCTAAATGTTTTGGATTGCCTTTCTCCATTATCATCATATATTAAACAGTCAGTTTTTAAGATAAAAAATTAGATGTTATCAGTAGGCCTCGCGTTATGCTTATCATATAAATGTAATTAAGGACACTAAGAGCCATGAATATCTTAGACTGTCCATTAACACAGAAGTTCCGTCGGTCCGTCTCTCTTCATACTGTAAAATAAGTCTTGAATGAAACCGACGTTTCTACCACAGGTACAGTGGACTTCCGCATTGCGCCATTAAGGATATACACTTGCGCTAAGAATACGGCGAATTTAACACACCGTCATTCCTGTGAAAATAGAGCACTGGTTGCACTTGCCGCCTGCTATAAAAGAAATGAGATCAAAGAGTAGCCGGATTTTTTTTAATTTCGCTGGCTTCACACCTCCGATTTGCAATTTTTTGTTGGGACATATCTTGCCGATGTATGTCAACATTTTCAGCTGTTTCGAACATTTAGTTACACGTATTTTCGAGTACTCGGCGAATTTTTGCTTTTGAAAAATATGGCTCCAAGACTCTGCAATAAATTTTGCTTGAAATATGGAATAATGTGCAGCACCACATTGAAAGTGTTGACTACGGCTTTTGCGAATCTGATTAAGACGAGACTTTACGAGTGGTATAAACTTTTCAAACAGGGTGAGAAGATGTTGAGGACGACAACACTAATCACTGACGACAATGTGGAAGAAGTAAAGAAAATGGTTTTGGAAAATCGACGAATCATCATCAGAGAGATTGTTGATGATGTCGGCATGTCCATTGGCTCATGCGAAGCAATTTTCTCAGATGTTTTGGGTATGATATGTGCAGCAGCAAAGTCTGTTCCGAAATTGTTGAATATCGACCAGAAACTACCTCGCATAGACATCGCTCAGAAATTGCTGAACAAAGTCGACAACAATGCATAACTCCTAAAGGCGGTTATAACAGGTGATGAAACATTTGTATGTGGGTATGACGTCAAAACAAAGTCCCAACCGTCCCAATGAAAACTGTCTGAAAGCAAACCCGAAAAATTTCGAGATGTTCGATCACTTGTGAAGGTTCTTCTCACTTTTTTATTGTTACAATGGCATAGTGTATCATGAGTTCCTGCTTTATGGTCGGACGGTCAACAAGGATTGCTACCTGGAAGTTACGCGCCGTTTTCGTGACGCAATGTGAAGAAAACGACCAAAACTGTAACAAGACCACTCGTGGAAATTGCGTTAGATAATGCTCCTGTTGACACCTCATTGCTTATTTGTGATCTTTTGGCGAAACAAAACCACTCTACTGCCTCAGGTATCGTATTCGACGGACATGGACCCCTGTAACTCGTTGCTAGTTCCGAGGCTGAGGAGAAGAATGGAAGGACGTAGTTTTGGAGTCGTTGATGAAACGGAAACAAAATCGCTGAGGGAGCTGAACATCAAACGAAAAGTGTGTTCCAGAAGTGCTTCCAAGACTGATAAAAGTGCTGGCGCGCAAGTGCATTATATCTCAAGGGGATTGCTTTTAAAGGGACAAAGTTGTTGTTAATCGATAAATAAAGATTGCATCTGTTGTGTATGAAGCGGAACTATGGGCCTCATGGAAAAAGGATGGCCCGGCTGAGTCACGTAATTTGACTCATAGACTGATCACAAGGAGTGACATTTATTGCACGCGTTGATCACGGAGGCTGACGTGAGGATCAATGAACTATACTTGACGGGATGTATCTGGAACATCTTAGGTGATTAGAAAGTAGTGGACAGGAATACAATTAAATACTTAGTTTTAATTCAGCATCAGCGGTGAACGTCGATCTTGACTTTGTACAATAATATTTACAAGTGCAGTTATAGACTGAACTGCGAGTATCGCTTTACAATTCTGTTTGTTTCACACATACAGATCAGTTGTCAATGCATAAACAGTACGTGGGGCCTGGCTAGGTCGTAGCTACTGACTTAGCTGCGTCTCTGCAAATGAGATCTCTGAAACTATAACGAGTGAACCATTCCTATTAAAGTCGGCTGTAGATCTGGCCAATGCGCTAGCTTGTCTCGTAAGACCAGCCGAGTGGCGGCGATCGGTCTGCTAGCGTCGACAGTGGCGACTCGCGGGTCCGATGTGTACTGACGACCGCGGCCGATTTGAAGCCTACAACCTAGCCAGTGTAGTGCCTTGCGGTGACACCACAGTATGAGAAAAGCAAAAGCTCACGTTTCGTTTCGATCACACCTTGTAATGTCGATTGACAGTGCAATTTTTCCTCTAGCGCTCAGTACCCAAGCGATAAGCGTACTCGCCTAGCCACCTCCTGAACAAGCCCGCAAGTATTTTCGCTTATCGAATGCGTAGTATAAAGTTACTTTCAGTCATTTGTGTCCTTCATTGTGAGGCAGTCTTCGCACGTATAGACTCAGGCACACGTACAGCCTGGAATGGAGCCGTTAAGAACCGGAGGAGCCGGTCGCAGGTTGCACCGGAGTGGCGCGGCGCCTGCAGGGTGCGCTCGCCCGCGGTACGCTCCCTGGGGCCAGCCCAGCCCAGCCCTGCACCGCCGACAGTGACTGATGAGCGCGGCGCCCTCCAGTGATGATGATCGATCGCACCTAAATTGATACAAACCCCTCACTGCGGCGCCGCCCCGCCCCAGGCATCGCGATTTCTCGTGCACAGACAGGGGAGTGCGCGTTTTCTTTTTCGAAATCATCGCGTCTTCAGATAATGGAGGAGTGCAAAAAGAAACAAAGTACATATCGATGAAAACACAACAGACGCCCTCAGGTTGCTAGTATCGTTTGGAGGTACACGAGTCTAGACTACAATCGTGTGGAACACATTAACCTTACTGAAGACACAGTGAACATTACCTCACGTACCACAGGAAAGATGTCAAAAAGTAACATTGTTCCTGCTTCTGAACTACTGTATTATTTATATTTCTGTGACCAAAGTGAACAAAGTGAAACATGATGTTAGTGATCTACTTAAAAAGGTAATCGCTAACATCAGCATAGATTGACGTTTAACTGCAATGAAATGAAATACATATCTTCTGACGCATATGTCTTGTGAGAATGAACATATATTGTCCCAGAGTGGTCAAACAGTTAGTGAAATCCACCATTTTAAATACGTAGTACTAAGGGTACACATAAAACCGTCTTGGAACTGATACGTTAGGAAAATGAATGCTGCAATCTTCACTATAAGAATAGACTTTACACTCTCTCACACTGAAAAGCGAAGGATATTTACCTTGATTAAGCGCGGGGGAATACATAGTTTCTTTCAGCGTGAACAGATGATTGCTTTGCTTATTTTATTGTTTAATATAGCATCGTACCTTTCGGCAAGTAAGTTCACTCACCAGGAATTTGCTTAAACCGAAAGAAGGCAGCCGCACATATTTGCTGTGTCACTTCACGAACTTCCTGTAGGCCATTAGTTTAATTGCGTCGGTACTCTACCTCTGCCATCCCTGCACAAAACAGGAAAAGAATTTGTGAGGTTTCGAACTTCTAACACCTCGAGCACATCGCACATCAGGCTGAGGAGATGAACAGTCGGTAGGTCTTTGTGGAGCCGATAATGACAACTTCAGGAAAGGATGACACAAAACGTGCAAGCATATTTCTCTGTTAGCATTATTATGATTATATGTGTATATACGAACCATATTATGTCTTAATGCTATCCTCGAAATTTCACTAAGATCCGGATAAACTTTTTCAGTTGCTCCTGACTATTAAAAATTTAAATAAAACGAGACCCACTAGGTAGCTCAACAGATAGAAACACCACACATTCACTGGCACGTGAGACAAGACCGGTCCTGCTTTACACCCTTGTCATGTGCCCCACAAGAGGCCACAAATCTCCACCTTTTTCGCACTGTTCGCGTGACAGTTTCGGCTCACCGCTCCGTCTGGTGTTAGGAAATCGACAACGCTTTGTCGCCGTGGATTGCTGGTGGCTTTATCGAGAGTGAAAATTTGTCGATGGAAAATGTTGCCTGCATCCGTCTACATTGCAAGGAACCATCAAGACTCGTGTGCAGAGCCGAAAAAAAAGTCATCACTTGATCTGTGTTGAGAAGTGCACAGAAATCAAACAAGATCGCAGTGTAGCAAGACTCATCACACAGCTGTAGAGCAGAGGTTCCAAACTCTTGCTCTGACGGAAAACCTTTTTTATCCTGAAGCTTTACAAAATTAAAAAAAAACCTTGTTTTATTCAGTGACTACCTGAATTTGCTATCTTAACTATTAACACAAAAATCTTAATAAAGTAAAAGGAGGCGATTCGTATCGTCAAAATGTCGAGAAAACGAATTGTTGTTAATAGTTTATCGCGAGGTGGAACGCTAGTGTCCAGCGGAGAACAATTTGAGAAATCCTGTGCACATGAACAGATGGATCCCTAGACACCCATCGTTAGCCAGAACTGGAAAACAATAGTGGCATGAAATGTGAAAATATCAGTGGTTTATTCTCAACGAAAAGTTCAGAGACTATTAAAGGAACTACATCACTAGTGACATGGGGCGCAGTGAGCAAAATGACAAATCAAACGCGTTTGTTCTGTTGCGCATGCGAGGTCACGGTGGAACGTTTAGCGCTCATTATTGTGCGTGGTAGGGTCACATTAATGTGACCACCGCCTTTGTTGAACGTCAACGCACAACAACCACTTGTAGATGGCAGGTGGCAGCTCTTGCAATGGAGGGTTTGTAAAGTTGTTGGGGGTATGTGGTCAACAGTGCAGTCGTTTTCAAAATGGGAAAAGTTAATGATTTATCTGACGTCAAAAATGGCATAATCATTGGCTTTCGAGTCAAGAGTGGAAGCATTTCCGAAACGGCTAAGTTTATAAATTAAAGCCCTTGCAATATATGATGAAAAATAGTTGTGTCCACATCTATACGTTCCAGTAGATGGCGGTTAGTTTTGTTGTGATCCATGTGGTTTTGTAGCTCGATGTATATGTTCTTCAAGTCCACAAAAGCACTCGTATTGTAAATATGTTACTGTGCCTCATTCATAATATTCTTAAATTGCGCGTAGGCCATCACACGTTACACATTTGATGTTTTTCTGGCCGGCCGGAGTGGCCGAGCGGATCTAGGCGATTTGGTCTGGAGCTGGTCTCAGGTTCGAATCCTCCCTCGGGCATGGATGTGTTTGATATCCTTAGGTTAGTTAGGTTTAAGTTGTTCTAAGTTCTAGGGGACTGATGATCTCAGATGTTAAGTCCCATAGTGCTCAGAGCCATTTGAACCATTTGATACTTTTCTTTGCAATGCAGAGACTATCATTAAGCAAAGATACAAAGGTATCATTCATTAAATATTGACGGAGGATGTAAACATAGCAAAGATCATGTGTGGGATGTGCAAAATATAACATGTTAATAACAGAAAAATATTTTCGCTTTAAGCATAAAGTTAGAATTATAAGAAAGTAGGATGAGTTGTTTTTAGTAGGTTTCTTTCTTAAGATTTTCTTTCCTTCCGTCAGTGGTAATTATTGACGAAATACTTCAAAGCTATCTGATAGCATATGATTAAATGCTTTGACACCCAAACATATGTATGTATACATTTATTATACATGTACGTCTACTTTATAAGTTAACTGCAGGAAATACAAAATTAAATAGTTCATTTGTTCATCATGATAGTTTATATTTATAGAAATATGTACTGGTATCTCAGACCGTAGTGGTGTGACTGTTAGGGATGCAATTTGTGCTCTATTTCTGAGAACAGCCCAAGGAAGTTATTTAGAAAATTTTTATTGGCTATCTCCACCTGTTCATTTAGAATGTGTTGAGGAAAGTTGAGGGTGTGAATATGCGTTTCTAGTTTCTCTAAGATGTCCATTTTGTTGCGTTCCTTAGTGGTGTGTAATATCTGTAAGTTGTTATTAATGGTAGAAATGTCCATATTTGCACATGTGAGTGGCTATTGCGGATTTACTTTAATTTTTTAGTCTAAAGTGATCCCTATGTCCTGATGTCTTATACTGAAACTTCTGCCGCTCTGTCCAATATAAAAAGTTTGGGCAATTGCGCAAATAGTTGTGTAAACTACTTATTTTTATAGGCATAGGCTGCTCGTTGATGCTGTGATTAATATTATGTAGCACAGTTTTACTGGGGAGGAAACTCATTTGAACTCTTGTCCTTCAGAAAAGATTGGCAGTTTGGTATGAGATTGTAGCTAGGAAGAGAAAGCATGCAAATCGTTCCTTTTGTGCTGCTGGTTGTGAAATTACTGCAAGTGATTTAATACTGGAAGAAAATGATAAGAGGAAACTGGACAAATGGAACGAACACCCAGCTTGAAAGTCTTAAGGGAAGTCAATAAAGAGAGGAGATTGTTAAAGGAGATGGAAAAAAGAGAAAAAAAAATGGAAATGTCACGAGCCGTAACGCTTTCGTGATTAACAGTGCTGAAGGGAATTGCTGTGATAGAAAGGGAAAGGAAGACCTCCGAAGAAATACTTGGAAGACGTTGAGAAGAGGACAGGATGTGACAATTATTTGGAACGGTACTGAAGAGATTGGTAGCATCGACAAGGAATTAGACTTGTAAATATGTACATGTGTAAAGGAAAACGGTAGAGAACCCGCATCATCATTTCCGGATGGGATTATGTAATGAAGAAAATTAAAACTCAAATGAGAAGAGAACACTGTTTAACGATAGGACAGACTCTGTAATTATCAACCACAAAGTCTTCTTTCTTTCCATTCGAACTACGTGGGGATCAATCCTGAGAGCTTGAGAACGGAGTGTGAGATGCTTTGTATGACAGGCATTTAATTCCGCGCGTGATAACAAATATATTCCTCATGCTCATCTCATTACCAGCAAGATATTTTTCGTACGTACACGAATTTCCTAGTATCTCCAGCAGCTTGCCCCGTGGACCCCAGAAGCGGAAACGCATTTCCCATTTAGTGGATTGGGGTGTGCGCGTAAATCAGTGGGCAGTCGGGCCGCTGGTGGCACTTAGCGGCATGCCGCGGCCAACACCTGCGGCCCGCCAGCAATGCCGAGTGGCTGCCCGCTGCACAGGGACCCAGCCCCTGCCTGAACGCCTGGGGAACACTGAGGAAGCTGCAGGCTGCAATCGCTGCGCAACTCCTGCAGTGCTTCAATACGTGCGTACCAGGAGGGTACGCTGAGACAACTTTATAATAAGTAATAAACGTAGTAAAAGTGGGCTACCCTAAGACCAACTTGCAATGAAATAAGGTGGAAGGCACAGTCAGGGTTCCTTTAGAATTACTGAAATCATTGGGGCTGTTGGAAACCAAAAGACTGTTAGTTTGTAGAAGCTATGGGTTTATAGACATGTCGTCAAGCGTATGGTGAAATATCATTAATGCAAGCCAGTAGACAGCAAAGACTGATATGTGTAAGAACTATTGTACAGTCAGTCACAAGTGTGTTTTTCGTAGCCATCCTCCGAATCAAGTACAGAAATACTTGTTTTGTAAATAAAACGTTCTTTTCCAGCTGCCACTTAATTTATTTTTCCCAGACGCGTTTCGCTTGTTTATTGTTCTAAGGCATCATCAGTGGTGTCTATTTTGAGATTATCAAACAGTTCACGCGGTGATTTTTTATGTAAAAAAGTAATTACTTACGATTTGCTGTGATATGCGTTTCCTCTCATCTGGTCTGGAGGTCGCATTACCACTTTATATCTGAAATATGAGCACAATTTTGAATTCCGGCCCATTCCACACCGTTCGCCATGTTTTTCCTTCTTTTTTTGTGGTGTACTATTGTTCTTTTGCCACTCGATATAACTATTTCTTCCGACACTGCGCTTTTATCAATGTAAATGTTGCAACTTCATTACGTGTTTCTTCCTCTTTGGTGCGTGTACCTACTTATTGCCAACTTAATGACGTTTATGTTCAAAACCAACATCTATTCATCAAATCGAACGAGGTGGCCCAGTGGTTAGCACACTGGACTCGCATTCGGGAAGACGACGGCTCAATCCAGCGTCCGGCCATCCTGATTTAGGTTTTCCGTGATTTCCCTAAAACGCTCCAGGCAATTGCCGGGATGTTTCCTTTGAAAGGGCACTGCCGACTTTCTTCCCCGTCTTTCCCTATTCCGATGAGACCGAAGACCTCGCTGTTTGGTCCCTCCCCCAAACAATCCTATCTAATCTATTGATGAAGCTCATATCGTGTAGGTTTGTGTGAGACAGAATGAATTGAAGAGTGTGTATGTGTTTTTTTTTTGTTTTGTTTTTGAACTGTTTGATATCATAAAAATAACAAAACTGTATCGTTATTGACCCCACTGACGATGCCTAAGAAATGCGTCTGGAAAAAATAAGTTGAGTGGCACCTGTAAAATGCGGTTTTATTTACAAAACAAGTATATTGTAAAATCAGCTTAACCTCTAATGCAGCCAAGTTGCTGACAAGAATATTACACAGAAGAATAGAAAAGAAACTCGAGGTTATGTTACAAGACGGTAAATCTGATTTTGCTTTAAATATACACTCCTGGAAATTGAAATAAGAACACCGTGAATTCATTGTCCCAGGAAGGGGAAACTTTATTGACACATTCCTGGGGTCAGATACATCACATGATCACACTGACAGAACCACAGGCACATAAACACAGGCAACAGAGCATGCACAATGTCGGCACTAGTACAGTGTATATCCACCTTTCGCAGCAATGCAGGCTGCTATTCTCCCATGGAGACGTTCGTAGAGATGCTGGATGTAGTCCTGTGGAACGGCTTGCCATGCCATTTCCACCTGGCGCCTCAGTTGGACCAGCGTTCGTGCTGGACGTGCAGACCGCGTGAGACGACGCTTCATCCAGTCCCAAACATGCTCAATGGGAGACAGATCCGGAGATCTTGCTGGCCAGGGTAGTTGACTTACACCTTCTAGAGCACGTTGGGTGGCACGGGATACATGCGGACGTGCATTGTCCTGTTGGAACAGCAAGTTCCCTTGGCGGTCTAGGAATGGTAGAACGATGGGTTCGGTGACGGTTTGGATGTACCGTGCACTATTCAGTGTCCCCTCGACGATCACCAGTGGTGTACGGCCAGTGTAGGAGATCGCTCCCCACACCATGATGCCGGGTGTTGGCCCTGTGTGCCTCGGTCGTATGCAGTCCTGATTGTGGCGCTCACCTGCACGGCGCCAAACACGCATACGACCATCATTGGCACCAAGGCAGAAGCGACTCTCATCGCTGAAGACGACACGTCTCCATTCGTCCCTCCATTCACGCCTGTCGCGACACCACTGGAGGCGGGCTGCACGATGTTGGGGCGTGAGCGGAAGACGGCCTAACGGTGTGCGGGACCGTAGCCCAGCTTCATGGAGACGGTTGCGAATGGTCCTCGCCGATACCCCAGGAACAACAGTGTCCCTAATTTGCTGGGAAGTGGCGGTGCGGTCCCCTACGGCACTGCATAGGATCCTACGGTCTTCGCGTGCAGCCGGCCGAAGTGGCCGTGCGGTTAAAGGCGCTGCAGTCTGGAACCGCAAGACCGCTACGGTCGCAGGTTCGACTCCTGCCTCGGGCATGGATGTGTGTGATGTCCTTAGGTTAGTTAGGTTTAACTAGTTCTAAGTTCTAGGGGACTAATGACCTCAGCAGTTGAGTCCCATAGTGCTCAGAGCCATTTGAACCATCTTGGCGTGCATCCGTGCGTCGCTGCGGTCCGGTCCCAGGTCGACGGGCACGTGCACCTTCCGCCGACCACTGGCGACAACATCGATGTACTGTGGAGACATCACGCCCCACGTGTTGAGCTATTCGGCGGTACGTCCACCCGGCCTCCCGCATGCCCACTATACGCCCTCGCTCAAAGTCCGTCAACTGCACATACGGTTCACGTCCACGCTGTCGCGGCATGCTACCAGTGTTAAAGACTGCGATGGGGCTCCGTATGCCACGGCAAACTGGCTGACACTGACGGCGGCGGTGCACAAATGCTGCGCAGCTAGTGCCATTCGACGGCCAACACCGCGGTTCCTGGTGTGTCCGCTGTGCCGTGCGTGTGATCATTGCTTGTACAGCCCTCTCGCAGTGTCCGGAGCAACTATGGTGGGTCTGACACACCGGTGTCAATGTGTTCTTTTTTCCATTTCCAGGAGTGTATTTAATTAACCAGTTAAAGAAGGGTCAGTTCTGCAAAAATACATTGCTAAAAATTTTCCGAAAGACATTACGGCGGTGATAGAATAACCCTTTGTCGTGAAAATCGTCCTAAGTCTATTTGTGAATATGGTATCACAACAGTAGCCGTTTGGCGGTGTTCATATATCTACACTGCAGAGAGCTTCTATTCCATTTACACAAAACAGCATCTTCAATGTCAGCGTTTATAGAGTTGCATTGTCGTCCTAGATATGAAACAAGAATCCACGACAGTGAGCATAGTGTTGAATTGGTCTGGTCTTGGCAAAATAGTTTCAACGTGGAAGCCAGTGCGTTTCAGTGATTTCATTAACTCAACCGACCTTCTCATCGTTTTTTTTAAATTATTTTGATATACCGATGTCAGATTTACTGTCTCTTTTCCTCCACATACGGCACATAAACGGCTCAGTTTTCTGTTGAGAGTGAATTAAAGTTCATGTTCTCGTCGCATATAACTATAAAAACTACATCCAAGAAATACGGCGACATGATAGATTTTGCTGTATAAGCAATTCACTGCAGTGAACACGGGACATTACATCAAAGTGACTCTGTCGATACAACAGAATACTGGAAATGTTTCTTTCAATACTCACAGAAATGTTTTTATCACACACCAAAAAATGTTTTGCATCACCTCGGTTCCCAGAACTCCTGAACATAGACGTTGACCGTGGGTATTGTATCACAGACACAGTCCCTTTAATTGTACAGTGATGTCACTAAACCCGCCCAAAGATGTAAACAAGCATGCATGAGCAGCTCCTATTTGGCGCAGGGTGTCCGACAGCCGATCAGTTCCAGCCATTCCACTAGGGAGGAGGTACACGGCTCGTGTTATCTGTAGTTCAACAATGCCTAGGCGGTCAGTACCGCAGTTCGATCGCGTCCGCATTATTACTTTGTGCCAAGAAGGGCTCTCAACAAGGGAAGCGTCCAGGCGCCTCGGAGTGAACCAAGGCGATGTTGTTCGGACATGGAAGAGATACAGAGAGACAGGAACTGTCGATGACATGCCTCGCTCAGGGCGCCCAAGGGATACTACTGCAGTGGATGACAGCTACCTACGGATTATGGCTCGAAAGAACCCTGACAGCACCTCCACCATGTTGAATAACGCCTTTCGTGCAGCCACAGGACGTCGTGTTACGACTCAAACTATGGGAAATAGGCTGCATGATGCGGAACTTCACTCCCGACGTCCATGGGCAGGTCCATCTTTGCAACCACGACACCATGCAGCGCTGTACAGATGGGCCCAACAACATGCCAAATGAACTACTAAGAATTGGCACCACGTTCTCTTCACCGGTGAGGGTCACATATGCCTTCAACCAGACAATAGTCGGAGACGTGTTTGGAGGGAACCAGATCAGGCTGAACGCCTTAGACACACTGTCTAGCGAGTGCAGCAAGGTGGAGGTGGCGTTATGTGGCGTCGACGTACGCCGCTGGTGGTCATGGAAGGCGCCATAAAGGCTGTATGATACGTGAATGCAATCCTCCGACCGGTAGTGCAACCATATCGGCAGCATATTGGCAAGGCATTCTTCATGGACGACAATTCGCGCCCCAAGCGTTCACATCTTCCTTCAGGACAACGACATCGCTCGACTAGAGTGGCCAGCATGTCCTCCAGACGTGAACCCTATCGCACATTACGGAAATGCTTCAGGAACTCGGGTGGGAGTCTCTAAAGAAAAGGCGGCGTTCTTTTCGTGAATTGCTACTGACGAAATTTAGAGAACCAGCATTTGAGGCTGACTGCAGCACAATTTTACTGCCGCCAACTCACATTTCGCGACTAGACCACAAAGATAAGATAAGAGAGATTATGGCTCGTACGGAGGCATATAGGCAGTTATTTTTCCCTCGTTCTGTTTGGGAGTGGAACAGGGAGAGATGATGCTAGTTGTGGTACTAGGTACCCTCCGCCACGCACCGTATGGTGTATTGCGGAGTATGTATGTAGATGTAGATGTAGATGTAGAACATGCCTGGGATAGATTGGAAAGGGCTGTTTTGGAAGACGTGACCCACCAGCCACTCTGAGGGATCTATGCAGTATCGCCGTTGAGGAGTGGGACAACCTGGACCAATAGTGCCTTAATGTGCTTGTGATAGTATGCCACGACGAATAAAGGCTTGGATCAATGCAAGAGGACGTGCTACTGCGTTTTAGGGGTATCGGCGTGTACAGAATTCTCGACCACCACCTCTGAAGGTCTCGCTGTATGGTGGTACAACAAACAAAGTGTTTTCATGGCCAATAAAAAGGGCGGAAATGATGTTGATATCTATTCATATCTATTCCAATTTTCTGTACAGGTTCCGGAATTATCGGAACAGAGGTGATGCAAAACTTTTTTGATGCGTGTATTTCATGAAAAGAAGCTCGTGGTGACATCATAATCTGTAGCGTGACCGGAGGTATGATTGGATAAGCAAACGGATCAGGTGTATTTAATTTACGCGTCTTTCAAATCACACTACCATACTGAACGTCTTTTAGTATTTATTCGTACTTCCGTTTGTGACACTACCGAACACTGATTCTTTTACTTAGCAAAAGTCCTGGTGTTCGATGTGCTGCTTGTCCCAGAATCTATAGCTATTAGTCATTACTTCACTCACCTTAGGCAGTTTTTGACAACGTAGACAGCGACTACACCGATGTGAGGAGTGTACATTAATTTCCAGCTTGTCAGGGTGTCAGGTCAGACACTGGAGGAAGAGAACCCCGTACCACTTCCAAGGAGGACCATGCCTGGTACGGCTCTAATCAGACAGTTTGACTTCTTCTTGCTGACTAAGAAAACATCAGTTTAATTCAAGCACCGTATTGAAGAATATACGTACAGAATTCATTGTTGCTGGTACGGAAAATGTGACGTTGACGGATAAAAGTGTTATAGTACATCATTGCTGTAAAGACCTGGTCTCACTAGTAGTTCATCCTATCTTATATTTACTGGGGTGCATTTCACAGCGTGACGAAATCACTGTAACTTCTGTATTAGGTCACATATAACTGCTACTCGTGTGGGATACTACAATGAGCGTTTCCTCACGTGACATTTGGGGGCAAGTCTGACAGATATGAACTGTACTGGAGAAATTTAATACCCATAGCAGACCAAATAACGACGCCGACCTAAGCATTCGTGTATGTTCTGGCAGCAGTAAGTGGTTAGCGTCTGTTCACCAAATTTCCGCAGCAGCCACAAATCAGAGTTTATCAGAGCTTTCAGATTGGGTTTTCGAAATTCCCTCGCAACAGACAAAAAATTCCCCGAACTGACAGTGTTTCATCAGCTTTTCTTCAAATACCTTAAACGACCTATTTCTGTACACTGTCATGTATTATCAGCGCTGGAAGATTGAATATGTGAAATTATACACACAGGGCCAAAAACCGAAAAATGTAGTATATAAACTAAAATTTTTAATTTGTTAATAAACCACAGAGCCCGACCAGAAAAATAATAAGCCTTCTCTGGGGTGTCTCATTTTCTTTCTTAATGGCTTTTGCATTGTTATATTGATTTACCAACATCGCATCACCAACATCTCACTTCACTACTCGACACCACTGTCCACTACGCCACTGTGAACACACAAATTCTGTGCCGGGGGTTTTGATTTAAAACTCTGGCTGTTAACCGGCAAACTATCATTACCACAAAAGCCGATAGACAACCCAGACGTCATTCGCAAGTCTTAGTGATGTCAACGAGAGGTATCACACGCTGAGTCTAACGCCTCCTACGAAGAATATGTGTATCGATTGATTTGAAGAGAGAGTGTTGTAGATAATATTAAAAAACTAATTGTGTGTTGATCCACTAAAATGTCAGAGATGACATTAGTAATAAGTCTAGGCAGATTAACACACATCTCCAGTTTCCCCAAGTTTTGCTTTTCCCTAAAAGTTCCCTGACAAACTACTTTTCCCCAAAATAGCAGGAAAACTCAGCGTAGGTAGTTGTGGAAAATATGACTTGATGTAAACAATCAAGTCTTTAATAACTGTGATGTCCGTCAGATATCACCACAGCAATTAACAGGAAATATATCCGCGATCCCAGGCCCCCAATAAAGGCACCGGTCAGCGAATTCTGTGGGACCAGGGACATCATGAAAAGAATTAGAATCGGAGCTTCTCAAACACTTTTGGAAAATAATATATTGGCATACACTTCGTAAATAATCCGTACACATCAAAATGACAACAATTCACCGACAAAAACCACTTCAACACACAAACTACAGAATATACAAAGGAAGAACTGCTGTCAGGAGGGGATTATCGGCAATATATTGCAAGGAATATCAGCACTCAGATCAGTCACAGACAGCATATTGTATTTTGATTCAATATCAGAAAGGTTGTCCACAATAAAGTACAAATCAGGAAACGAAAAATACACAGTCATGAATGCACATGCCCCGACAAACTATCACAAAGGAGGGAAACCACAACAAGTCAAAGACTTTTCGGAACACATGGAGGAAGTAACAAAATATCATAAAGACACGTTAAACTCTATAAGACACTACAACACAAAGTTAGGAAAAAAATACAAGGAATGCACAGGACCACAAACAGCACACACAAGCACGAACAAGCGTGTGGAACATTTCATACATTATCGTCTAAATTTTAACTTAAAAATTCTGTCAATGCAATTTCAGAAGTCAGCACGAAATATCACAACCTGAGAAACACCTGAAACCTCATGGGAAGAATTCCATAGATCTTGCAGACATAACATACAAGGATACAAGAAAAATATTTAAACTTGAGAGCACCCATAAAATTCCTAGCGTCTGACCATCACTTCCTGGAAGTAAAGATTAGGCCACAATAGAAGTATTCCGGCAGATCTAATGAAGACAGTTCACAACGCAACGTGTTGGGGTCAGTCTCTCAAGAAAAGCGGCCAAAGATGGTGGAACGTAACTTGTGATCAGACCAATGAACGAAGAGATCAAGAATGGAATAAGTTAAGCAATAACAGAACAACAGAAACAAGACAGGAAACCGACAAAGTCCAGAAAGAAACGTCGAAATATATCAGAAGAGTGAATAAGGCATACTCCAAAAGTAGACGAAATCAGATGCAAAAAGAATTCAAGGAAGTTGCATGAGAAATGTCTACATAATATTAAAAGAAATGCAAAGGTTTATCTGCCACAAAATGACTGCTCCAAAAGAACAGAAAAGGATGGCAAGACACCTAAAGAAAAATTAAAATTCACGATACATCAAGTCCTGATTTGAAACCGTCCACAATCACACAGGTAGTGGAGATTATAAAACTAAAAAACAACAGAGCCCCATGAGTATGTGAAATTATAACACTGATTTGGAAACTTTTAACACCACAATGTCGCAAAGAAAATACTTAAAATTCTCCCAGAAATGTGGATTACTGATAAAATCCGACAGGATTGCGAGTTGATTCATCCACTGCACAAAAAGGGCAACAAGCAGACCTGATAGAGAATTATCTCTTTCTTACCGGTGGGTCACAAAATTTTCTACAAGGCCTTACTCAACAAACTTCAACCACAAGCTCAAACACAAATAATACCGAGAAGGCTTCAGAAAAGGAAGATCCCGTACTGAAATTGAAATGGGACCAGCGAACACTTCTGAGGGCCAGACATGTGAACAGCACTGTGGTCACATATGCCAACTTCAAGAAGTCCTACGGCTCTTTAGACAGGCAGACTCCCTTTGACACTCTAGAAAAATATGTATTAGGCAGAGAAAGTAGGGCACTCATACATCAAACACTCAAGCAAAGCACATCAAAAATATATTTTTTGGGAAAAAAACCATTCAAGATACACATAGGGATCGGATAAGGAAATGGACTCACTTATCTGTATTTCATACTCTACCAAAAACAGCTCTAGAACTGAACGTCAATTGGAGCAAAGCTGCAACTCTTAACACACAACTACGACTCAACTGTGATACTACAGTTCCATTCTTACATTCACTTATGAGACCCTTCATAACGAATATTATAATTATGTGCTGAAACAAGTAATATTGTAATACTTGAACACTTCTCGATACCATCAAAACGTATGTGGCAATTACTATTGATGTAAAATCATCAAATTTGATGAGAAGCAAGGTTTCTCTGTACAGGAAAAGAAAAAAAATCAGAGAATAGTTAATATGTAATTAAGGTCATACAGAAATATGTTTTGGCATTTATTGTGAGTTTGTCTAGCTGTTCGTCTGTAAAGATTCCTTTTTCTAAGAAATGGCTGCAGGTGTCGACTTTAAATTGATATAAAATATAAGGAGTACGGTCACGTGCAGGTGCAGCAATTTTAAGCTTCTACGTTACCATTTCTCATCTAAACCTCGAGGATACTTATCGTTGTCCTATAATAACAAAACTTGACAAGAAGCAAGATTTTCCCGTACACGAAAAGTGAAAAATCCAAAACTTGTTAATTGTATGACAAAGTTTTTTACCAATTGTTGTCCTTCTGTCTGTTCCTCCATTTGTTAAAATCCCATTCTGCCAGGACCAGATTGAGGTATCAAATTAACATTTCATTAAAAAAATACTAAGGCCTTACTCCCTTGGCGGTGCAAATAATTTAAGGTTTTAAGTTAATGCAATCGAAAGATTCCATCACAAATGTTACACATTTTGATACTCGCAAACTCACGCCTCAAAAGCTACAGATGAACTGTCTACATTCTGGTATGGATCATGCTTGAAAACCAGGAGGTCTTGGGCTTGAATCTCGGATGGACGACGCATTTTTGTGTCTTCGTTTTCACCTTGCCTTTCCGTTTCAGCGACGTGAGGAGTCGGCAGAAACAAGTGGTTTGAATTCCATGTTAAAGTGTACGTCTCATTCCGTCGGTTGCGTAACTGCGCTAAATTAGCAAGAGGCAGATAGCGCAACAGGTCGACTTGCGGAAGGCCACTGAGTCACAAGAAATTATGATTATTATCTCCGTACACAATTACGTTGGTATGGAACCGTCGAAGTACGATTCGAGTCCTAATCACACCTGAACTGTGTTTTAGGGATTACAATGTGCAATCACTCGAACAGCGCAGGTGGACGGGAGAAAATTCAGCGAATGAACTGACCCGCCTATTGCCCCGACCTAAATCCCACTTATCACATGCGGTATGAATTGTGGAAACAAACTTCAGCACGTAAACGCGCACCAACGACCCTGCAGTGGTTGTCAGCCGTGGTGGTGGAGGGATGCCACGCCCTCCATACAACAAGACCTCCCCACCAGCCTTGTAGCCGCTATGGAAGCTTGTGGCAGACAGTGCACTGCTGTCTGTAGAGATCACACACCCTATTACGAATCACGCCCCACCCCCTGCAATGTCCAGGAGAGTATCACAAATCGCTGTGATCTCAATTATTGTCTTTGAATAATAGTGTCATTTCAGTTAGTCTCACTGCGTATTTCTTTTAGTTACCATCTGTTCTGCACAGTACTGTGGGTGTTATTTCTATGTACCGTCCAAGTTTCTTGGAGTAATGTTACTTTCGTCCATACGTTTTCCACATGACTGTATATGTCACGACAAATAAGTTAGTTTCACTGTTGATTCCTCTCCGATGGGAATGACATACTGTGTTCTTTTCGCCAAAATCCCTTCACTCTAATCACGTACTTAGCATAATACTCCATACGGTCGTACGTGGGTCATTAAGCGGTTGTGCGCAAATGGACGGAACACCTTTCCGAAGTCACGGAACACGGCATCAACTAGGGCGCCGATGTCTGCACCATTCTGGCCTCGCGGAGCCGTGTTTCTCAAGAACGTTGTTTACAGAACACGTGCTGATTCCTATAGAGGAGATTTTCGAACATAATACGCAAGCACTGAACATGTTTCAGAATTCTACACGACACTGACGTCAGAGACACAGACCTGTAGTTTTGTGCGTCAGTTTGACGACCCTTTTGAAACCCGGGATAACCTGCCATTTCTTGTTATCACGAAGAATGTTTCGCTATTCCTATGAGCAATGGTACAATGCTGCTAGAACGGGAGCAAGTTCTTTCGCATACTCTGTGTAGAAAATTTTGGAATGATGCTCCAGTGGCTTTTCCTCTATTGAGCGGTATCAGCTGCTTGCCCGTCCCATGGTCACTTATCTCAGTACCAGCAGTTTTTCGTTCGTGAGCCGCTTCAGAGAAGGAATTACAGTGAGACCTGCCTGATAGTCAAGGCAGGGCAGGATTCGGTTACGATAGTGGAGGGGCCGTAACTAGGTACTATAGGTTGCCTTTCACAGTTACACACATATAATTTTTTAATTCCAGACTCAACAATAAATTTAAAAATATCGCACTTTATTAATGAAGGAATAAACATCTGTGTAAATAATAGTATTTTCAGTGTGTTACAATTTAACAAATCACCATAAAATACAGATACAAATAATGTTTAAAGAAAAAACAAGCGACTGTGACCACATCTGAAGGCCTTACACGCCAAGAATGGCAATAAATTAAGAATGTTTAAGAACTCGCTGAAATATACAGCTTGCAGGTATTGAAATATTAAAAGCTATGTGGCCACAAACACAGCAGACGGTATCAGAATCGAGGAACGGCAGTAAATAAGGTTTTAAGGCTTACTGCTAAAACACAAATATCGAATTATTTTTTCAAAGTAGATGTCCATAATCACAGCTGAAGGCCTTACACGCCACGAACGCCAATTATATAAAGAATTTGCTGTAAAACAGCAAGTATAAGCAAAGGTGAATTGAAAGAAACAAGCAATTGACCACCAAAACGGCGAAATAAGATCATGGTAATCTTGTAACAAAACCCTTACACTGCTAGATTTATTCCAGAAAGCGACAGGAACTATTCAATAGACAAACATAACCTTTAATGTAGGCATTACAAGATATGGTAATGAGCAGTACAATAATAAAACACAAGGACCAGTCACAGACCGTGCTCCAGGAATCGACCTCTGAGAAGGTCCGGCAACAAACACGTTCGTGAGCGATGAGATAGGCAGCCAAGAGTTGTATTCACTTCACAAGATGGTAACTGAAACTAGTGGCAGTCTAATGAATGACTAATGATAATCTTACTAGAGCTACCTGACGTCCGATAAACCAAATGCAACGATGGAATAATACGCCAAAGACGGAACCGACGGTCTGCACTACGTCACCAGAATACTGTGCATAGAGTGCCCAGAACAAGAAAGGGATGACTACCACCAAGTAGAAGAATCACCAACCGGCCCCCAGGGCTGGTAACTGGGGCGTTAGCTGCCACCAGGCAAGAAAAATTAGCGCTGGTTGAAGTTAACAAATAATAACGCAGTGAATAGTAATAAGAAGTCTAGGACAGTTAATCAGATCCGCCTTCCCCAAGCACTCCAATCGTTGCTCTTCGCCTCAGTGACACTACGAGCAGTAACACGAACCCAAGTCACTGGAGAATCGCGAGATGTCACAATGGTGGAGGTTTCTCTACTTGGACTGAAATGCACTCATCTTAAATCTTGCCAGATCCGGTTTACGACGATGTCGTGCACCTCGTGACCACAGCCCTTCCATCAGTCTGTCCATGCGTGCCGACAGCGCGTTTCGCACTGCGCGGACCTGGCTCCTCCTGAGAGTAATCGAAAAGAATATAATCTCGACCTTTAGTCCAAGTGAAGCGCTCACCATTACGCAGACAGAAGATTTACGTATTTAAATTACTTTTCGCAATGACATAAATGCCTAGTAATGGGGAAACGAAGAAAATTTAGGCACATTGCTAAACACCCCAGGGGTAATCACGATAACTGTACCGCAAAAGTTCTCCCCACCTATTTCACAGGAGGAGAAAACTTTACGCTTCAACTCAACATATCAGTTCACAGATGGCAGAAAACGACAGTAGCACAGTGCAAGACTTGTCACAGAGCCTAGCCGTATGTCATCGACCAAGGAGATTATTTGATTCATTTTGTCTAAATAAAATGCATAACGAGAAACTAGTGATACCACTGTATACGTAGCTTTGACCAGTGATGTGATGGTAAAGGCTTCCCGTGACGACTCCCCTTGTGGTGCATTTCGAATTTAATTATTCAGTACCATTGTTTGCTTTCATGTTTTATTTAGTTTCGAGGTATATTTCAGTCTCTCATTGTGTCACAAATGGTGCTGCTACGTGATAGAAATGAGTTTTTTATCGCTGTACAACTTTCTTTGGTAAACTAGGTTCGTTCTCTTGCTGTCGTGTTCATAATATACGACTATCGTGTTTACAACTGGGGTTGTCTTTCACGACTTAATAAAATCGCCTAATAAAAACTTCGTCTTCCATTAACAGTTCAAAATATTGCCAGAAACATTACATCATGATGAATGGGCAGTCTGATGCATATCACCATGCTCATTACACTCCTGGGCTATGTATACATTCGTATCACAATCCCCACTTATGCCATTAAAAGCCTGTCACACTTTGGGAATACATATTCGAATGCACCACGTATACACCCTCATATACAGGGTGTTACAAAAAGGTACGGCCAAACTTTCAGGAAACATTCCTCACACACAAATAAAGAAAAGATGTTATGTGGACATGTGTCCGGAAACGCTTAATTTCCATGTTAGAGCTCATTTTAGTTCCGTCAATACGTACTGTACTTCCTCGATTCACCGCCAGTTTGCCCAATTGATGGAAGGTAATGTTGACTTCGGTGCTTGTGTTGACATGCGACTCATTGCTCTTCAGTACTAGCATCAAGCACATCAGTACGCAGCATCAAAAGGTTAGTGTTCATCACGACCGTGGTTTTGCAGTCAGTGCAATGTTTACAAATGCGGAGTTGGCAGATGCCCATTTGATGTATGGATTAGCACGGGGCAATAACCGTGGCGCGGTACGTTTGTATCGAGACAGATTTCCAGAACGAACGTGTCCCGACAGGAAGACGTTCGAAGCAATTGATCGGCGTCTTAGGTTCAAATGGTTCAAATGGCTCTGAGCACTATGGGACTTAACTTCTGAGGTCATCAGTCCCCTGGAACTTAGAACTACTTAAACCTAACTAACCTAAGGACATCACACACATCCATGCCCGAGGCAGGATTCGAACCTGCGACCGTAGCGGTCGCGCGGTTCCAGACTGTAGCGCCTATAACCGCTCGGCCACACCGGCCGGCGGTGTCTTAGGGAGCACGGAACATTCCAGCCTATGACTCGCGACTGGGGAAGACCTAGAACGACGATGACACCTGCAATGGACGAGGCAATTCTTCGTGCAGTTGACGATAACCCTAGTTTCAGCGTCAGAGAAGTTGCTGCCTTACAAGGTAACGTTGACCACGTCACTGTATGGAGAGTGCTACGGGATAACCAGTTGTTTCCGTACCATGTACAGCGTGTGCAGGCACTATCAGCAGCTGATTGGCCTCCACGGGTACACTTCTGCGAATGGTTCATCCAACAATGTGTCAATCCTCATTTCAGTGCAGATGTTCTCTTTAGAGATGAGGCTTCATTCCAACGTGATCAAATTGTAAATTCTCACAATCAACATGTGTGGGCTGCCGAGAATCCGCACGCAATCGTGCAATCACGTCATCAACACAGATTTTCTGTGAACGTTTGGGCAGGCATTGTTGGTGATGTCTTGATTGGGCCCCATGTTCTTCCACCTACTCTCAATGGAGCACGTTATCATGATTTCATACGGGATACTCTACCTGTGCTTATAGAACATGTGCCTTTACAAGTACGACACAACATGTGGTTAATGCACGATGGAGCTCCTGCACATTTTAGTCGAAGTGTTCGCACGCTTCTCAACAACAGATTCGGTAACCTATGGATTGGTAGAGGCGGAGCAATTCCATGGCCTCCATGCGTATTCAAATGCAGAGATATTTAAACAGGCAGAACACGGAGCTGCGGTCGGCATCGCCTATATACACAACAAGTGTATGGCGCAGTTGTTAGATCGCTTACTGCTGCTGCAATGGCAGATTGTCAAGATTTAAGTTAGTTAGAACGTGGTGTAATAGTCGGCGCACGAGCGGTGGGATACACCACCTCCGAGGCAGTGATCAAGTGGGGATTTGCCAATGCGAACATTTCACGAGTGTACCGAGAATATCAGGAATCCGGTAAAATATCAAATCTACGACATCTTTGTGGCCGGGAAAAGATCCCGCAAGAACGGGACCAACGACGACTGAAGAAAACCATTCAACATGAAAGAAGTGCAGCCCTTCCGCAAATTGCTGCAGTTTTCAGTGTCAGGCCATCGACAAATTTCAGTGTACGAACCATTCAACGAAACGTCATCGATATGGATTTTCGAAGCCGAAGGGCCACTCGTGTACCCTTGATGACCACGATACAAAGCTTTACGCATCGCCTGGGCCCATCAGCATTCGGCATTGGATTGCTGGTGACTGGAAACATGTTTCCTGGTCGGACGGGCCTCGTTTAAAATTGTATCAAGCGGATGGACGTCTACAGGTAAGGAGACAACCTCATGAATTCATCGACTGCGCATGTCCGCAGGGTATTGTTCAAGCTGGTGGAGGCTCTGTAATGGTGTGGAGCATGTGCAGCTGGAGTGATATGGGACCCGTTATACGTCTAGAGATGATTGTGACAACTAACACGTACGTAAGCATCTTGTCCGATCATCTGCATCCATTCATGTCCATTGTGAATACCGACGGACTTGGGCAATTCCAGCAGGACAGTGCGACGCCTCACACCTCCAGAATTGCTACAGAGGTGCTCCATAGTGTTCATGTTTGGATAATTTTGTGGCCAGAGGTGATGCATATCTCAGAAGAGTGTTCCTGGAGCCAATCTGGGATGCCTCGCAACGTGCTGTTCAGAAGAGATCTCCACCCTCTCTTACTCTGATTTATGGACAGCCCTGCAGGATTCGTGGTGTCAGTTCCCTCCAGCACTACTTCAGACACTAGTCGAGTCCATGCAATGTCGTGTAGCGGCACTTCTACGTCCTCGCAGGAGCCCTGCTAGAAATTAGGTAGGTGTACCACTTTCTTTGGCTCTTCAGTGTATTTTTCGATGTTAATCCTATAATCCTTTTTGAAACTATCCATTCCGTTCAGCTGCTCTTTCAAGCCCTTTGCTGCCTATGAAGTCATCGACAGACTTCAGAGCATCTAATTTTTCTCCCTGGAATTTGACCCTCTTTGATATTTCTCCTTGGTCTTCTTTACTGCTCGTTCAGTTTGAATAAAATTATGGATAGGCTACGAAACTGTCTCACTTCCTTCTGAACCACTGCTTCTCTTTCATGTCCTTCGACTCTTATAAATGCTGTCTGGTTGTATATACGTTGCAAATGCGCTTCTGCTCTCTATATTTTATCCCCATTACCTACAAAATCCCAAAGATTGTTGTCCTGCCAACGTTGTCAAAAGCTTTCTCTAAATCTACAAATCCGACAAACGTAATCTATCCTTTATCCAGTTTATTTTCTAATAGAAGTCGTAGGGTCCTACATTTTTTCGTAATCGAAACAGATCGTCCCGAATGTCGGCTGCCACCAGTTCTTGAACTTTCAGTAAATAATTCACATCACGGTTTCGCAACTACAACTTATCAAATTAAGGATTCGATATACAGAGGTGTCAAAAAATGTATCCACTGTTTAAAAGTCCATAACTTGCAAACTAATTGACAGAGTTGTGTCATTTTTGGTGAAAGTGTAGCTTAAAGTCCAACTTAAAGATATCACTGTAGTGTTCGAAGTGGTCACCATTAACATCCACACACAAACGATGCCGCGGAACTGCAGAACGGACTACTGACTGCAAGGTGTTCAGTTCGATATTTGAACGTGAATGTAGGATGGATTGTCGAAGTTCATCCAATGTGTGTGGCTTTTGTCGATAAACGCCGTCCTTTAGTGTTCCCCACAGGCAAAAGTCCAGAGTGGTTAGGTCTGGTGAACGTGGTGGGTACTCCACAGCACCACTACCGCCTATCCATCTTCCTGGTAGATTTTCGTCGAGATACGCCTTAACACGGTTTTCGTAGTGGGCTGGGGCACCACCTTGTTGAATGTAAACTCTTCCGTCTCCATACAAGTGTCGGATGGCAGGTAAAATGGAGGTCTGAAACTTCTGAAGATACACCTCACCGGTGACTGTGCCGTCAAAGGAGAATGGCCCAATCAAGCCCCGGTAAGACAACCCACACCACACATTTACTCCTGGCCAATTCACGGCTTTGTCTACATGGACGTTCGGATTTTCGGCGGCCTAGTAGATGCAATTGTAGTGATTTACTGTACCATTGAGTTTGAATTGTGCCTCATAAGACCACACAATGATCTCTGCAAACTCTTCATCGTTGCGCACCATGTTAGTAAATCACTCGCAGTGCTCCATTCTACGGTCTGGGTCATCCTGGTTCATTGCGTGTAGCAGTCGTGGGATGTAGCACTTCCACTTAGCTGTCTTCAAAATTTGCCGAACACTTGAGCGACTCACTCCAGTTTCACGGGCGCACACGACGGGAGTTAGCTGGACTTGTACGCAAACAACGATCTGGACGACCTGTAACAGTAACATCTTTAACACAGCCTTCGGCTTCAAATTTGTCTCGATTGCAACGAATCGTTAAACGTGTCGGTGGCTCTGTTTGATACTCATTTCACCATTGCCGTTGAACCTAATTAATGTTTTCGTACTTGAAATACCACTTCAAAACTTTCATCGAATGTAAACCTTGCGCCAGCCATGTTTACTAGAGTAACTAGGTGCAACTAAGAACAAAACACTATCTGGCGACTGTCATCTGACAAAACAAACACGCTTGTGTGGCGATTGCCGGAACTACAAACAATTACACTACCAAAGATGAGACAACTCCGTCAATTTGTGTGCCAGTTGTGGACTTTTAAACAGTGGATACATTTTTTTTACCCCTCTGTATTTCGCACCTGCCCACATCTATTTTCTATGGAAACTGAATTATTACAGTGTGCTAGAAATGTGAAGTCGGTTCGCCTTTCTCATATATCATTAAGTGTTCGATAGAAATTATTGCTGTGTAATTGCCAGTTAAGACTCTAGCTTTCTGTATATGACGCTGAAACCTGAGGAAGTCTCCCTTTTCAGGTCTCGTGTTTCGGTCTAGGCTGGCACACACACGCTATTGTGGATACGCGCGGCGCGGCTCGTGTGTACAGCGGACAGCCATTATCGGATCGGCGGGCGGCTGGCTTTGCGGGATTTGCGGCCGCACCGGCCAGCGTGCCAGCGTCCGCCGCGTCTAGCCGGACAGGCCGCGTGTGTCGCGCTGCAGTGATGGGCGGCCCCTGTCAGCCCGTGTCTGGCACACGTGCTGTTTGTGCACACAGAGCTGACCCATCACCACAAATCGTTGAACTAGGGCACGTGCTGGCACTTGTGACTGGCATTCTCACCATCAGTTATTTACCAACGGATCTCCTCGTCATCCTGTTCAACGTCTTCTTGTAACTTTTGCTGTGGAGGGCTTATCTTCTTGTCGACAATGCTAGATGCCATTATACTCAGTAACCTGTACCGCAGTGTCACCAGTAACATGCACGGCCACCACAAGGCTGCACTGGGTGTCAAACAGAGAAAGAACACACTTACTTTCTGTTTACTTGTGTCCACAGTTCTGCAATTTTTTAGAAAGGCAAGCATTTTCCACTTTACTATTATTAAACATGTTTCTTCATCACGATCGAGATTTCGGTCAATTATGCCATTCTCAAGTGACACTATCAAGGACGTCAAGGCATCGATCCATGTTACTACGTTGCCTATATAAAGCGACGTAACAGATCACATAATACACTACTGGCCATTAAAATTGCTACACTACGAAGATAACGTGCTACAGACAAGAAATTTAACCGACAGGAAGAAGATGCTGTGATATGCAAATGATTAGCTTTTCAGAGCATTCACACAAGGTTGGCGCCGGTGGCGACACCTACAACGTGCTGACATGAGGAAAGTTTCCAACCGATTTCTCATACACAAAGAGCAGTTCACCGGTGTTGCATGGTGAAACGTTGTTGTGATGCCTCGTGTAAGGAGGAGAAATGCGTACCATCACGTTTCCGACTTTGTTAAAGGTCGGATTGTAGCCCATCGCGATTGCGGTTTATCGTATCGCTACTTTGCTGCTCGCGTTGGTCGAGATCCAATGACTGTTAGCAGAATATGGAATCGGTGGGTTCAGGAGGGTAATACGGAATGGCGTGCTGGATCCCAAAGGGCTCATATCACTAGCAGTCGAAATAACAGGCATCTTATCCGCATGGCTGTAACGGATCGTGCAGCCACGTCTCGATTCCTGAGTCAACAAATGGGGACGTCTGCAAGACAACATCCATCTGAACGAACAGTTCGACGACATTTGCAGTAGCATGGACTATCAACCCGGAGACCATGGCTGCGGTTAACCTTCATGATGCATCACAGGCAGCAGCGCCTGCGATGGTGTACTCATCGACGAACGTGGGTGCACGAGTGGCAAAACGTCATTTTTTCGGATGAATCCAGGTTAGGTTCTGTTTACAGCTTCATGATGGTCGCATCCGTGTTCGTCAACATCGCGGTGAACGCACATTGGAAGCGTGTATTCATCATCCCCATACTGGCGTATCAACCGGCGTGATGGTATGGGGTGCCATTGGTTACACGTCTCGGTCACCTCTTCTTCGCATTGACGGCACTTTGAACAGTGGTCGTTACATTTCACATGTGTTACGGCCCTTGGCTCTACCCTTCTTTCGATCCCTGCGAAACCCTACTTTTCAGCAGGATAATGCACGACCGCATGTTGCAGGTCCTGTATGGGCCTTTCTGGATACAGAGAATGTTCGACTGCTGCCCTGGCTAGCACGTTCTCCAGATCTCTCACCAATTGAAATCGTCTAGTCAGTGTTGGCCGAGCAACTGGCTCATAACAATGAACTGTGGTATCGTGTTGAAGCTGCATGGGCAGCTGTACCTGTACACGCCATCCAAGCTCTGTTTCACTCAATGCCCAAGCGTATCAAGACCGTTATTACGGCCACAGGTGGTTGTTCTGGGTACTGATTTCTCAGGATCTATGCACCCAAATTGCTTGAAAATGTAATCACATATCAGTTCTGGTATAATATATTTGTCCAATGAATACCCGTTTATCATCTGAATTTCTCCTTGGTGTAGCAGTTTTAATGGCCTGTAGTCTATTATTAAACATGTTTATCCATCATGATCGAGATTTCGGTCAATAATGCCGTTCTCAAGGAACACTGTCAAGTGTTCAGTGCATCGATTCATGTTTCTATGTTGCCTATATAAAGCGGCGTAACGGATCACATAATAACTGGTATCGAATTATGTCATAACTATGTATGTTATTACACACAGAGAATATGTTAATATGGTTGACAAGAGGACAGTGCCGTATTAATAGCAATGATGCATTGACGCACTTCATAGTGAGCTGTTACTTGAAAACGGTATAACATGCCCAAATCGCGGTCGTAGCGAATAAATTGACTGAATAACAGTCCAGGCGGCAAATTTTGTCTCTTTTAGGAGTAAGGACTTAGTAAAGGTCCGAGCCACATCCGCGACAATAATATCAGCAGCTCGCTTTGGTTGTACGAGGAACCGCGATGGAAGCCTTCGAGGTATTGGTCATTTCTTATTAGTAGGAGAATCAAAGCTGGAGCGTAATGTGATCACTGCAGTACTGTAATTGGCGTGCAGTTGCTAGTGTGGCAGGCCCTAGCGCTCCACCGACCTCTAAACCGATGTATTTAGTACGTTACACGAGGTCCTAGAGTTAGAGTCTGCGGTTCTTACGTTCTACGTCTATGAACGTCCTCCGAAAGCCACCAGACGGTGCGGCGCCCATGGAGCGATGGAAAAACGACTGATCACGAGCTCTGGTTTCTGTTATCTCTCCTTTGCCGTATTTACGCGAGATCAGGGTTGCTAGCTGTAGGATTGTCCTGCGGTGTCATAAATGCTGATTCTCTAAGCTTTCTCAATAAAATTTCGTGAAGTGAACGACTTCTTCCCTCCAGGGATCGTCATTGGAGTTCAGGGAGCACTACCGTCATACTCGCATGTTATTCGCATATTCAAGTGTTTATGAATTCCTAAGGGACCAAACTGCTGCGGTCATCGGTCCCTAGATTTACACACTACTTAAACTAACTGATGCTAAGAACAATACACACACACACACCCATGGCCGAGGGAGGACTCGAACCTCCGGCTGGAAATACCGCGCAATCCGTTACACGGCGCCTCAAACCGAGCGGCCACTCCGTGCAACTTATTCGCACGTCCCTGTAAGCAATCTAGCAGTATTCCTCTGTATTGCTTCGCTGTCCTCCTTTAACCCGACCTTGTAAAGATCTGAAATACTCGGGCAGTATCCAGGAATGAGCCGATAAGCATCTCTCTTATAGATAAACTACACTTTCCTAGAGCTCTTCAAATAAATCGAAGTTGATCATTCACCTTCACTACAATCGGCTCTGCGTGATCGTTGTCTTGCAACGCTAAGCATATTTCTTTAATCGACATGACTTTGTCACATAGCCCATCACCAACTGAACGGTATAAGAATGCCTTCCCAACTCATCGGCATTAAATTACATTTTACACATGTAGAGCAAGCTGTTACTGGCCACACCGATTACAAACTGCATCTAAATCATCCCCTGTCCTGCAACTGTCATACAAAGAACACAATGTCTCTCGAGCTGTAGTGTCTTCAGCAAACAGTCGCAGGTTGCATCTCATTGTATCCATCAGACAGTTTATGTACGAGAACTGTTCGTTTATTAAGATACGATCGGTCGCGAAATGGAAACTACGCTGAAACTCAAAAAGGTTTTACTAGGAACAGTTATCTACACCTTCCACCCACTTCTCTACATAGTCGCCGTTCCGATTTAGACATCTGCCACAGCTTTGTACCACCTTACCGATAGTATTGTCATACAAGGCAGCTGTGGTGTCACCGCCAGACACCACACTTGCTAGGTGGTAGCCTTTAAATCGGCCGCAGTCCGTTAGTATACGTCGGACCCGCGTGTCGCCACTGTCAATGATAGCAGACCGAGCGCCACCACACGGCAGGTCTAGAGAGACTTACTAGCACTCGCCCCAGTTGTACAGCCGACTTTGCTAGCGACGCCACACTGAAAAATACACTCTCGTTTGCCGAGACGATAGTTAGCATAGCCTTCAGCTACCTTTACTACGACCTAGCAAGGCGGCGTATTCAATTGATATTTATTGTATGAAGCATGTATCATCAAGAGCGATGTTCTACAATTGTGGATTAAAGTTAAGTATTACAGCAACTGCGTCCATTTTCTAAGATCTCATTTCCTTTTAACTGTTTCAGACCTCACGCCAGCCTGCGTGAGTTTAAGCGCGTGCCTTTCGGCTTCCACTCATTGTGTCTAGGCTGTCTTGTCTAGACACAACAGCAGCCACTTGTGCTTTCCGCCAATTCTCTAGCTGGTTTCCAGCTCGTTGGCCGTGCCAAAATGTTGTCTTCATTGCCAGTGTTTCATGTGAGCAGAGACAGAACTCAGAGGGACTAAGACCGGGCCGTACGTTGTAATGCATACATGCATTCCCTTCACGTGTTTATGCTAAGTATTACGCACATTTATGCGATTGGGAATGCTCAGTAGAAGCCTGATTACATGTAAATCTGACAGTTATGCGTCAGCAAGGAGCATTAACGATAATAAACGATAATATCATAGGAGTCAATGGTGTGCAACCTTAGTAGGGACAAGATCCGACTATTCGGGAGTAGGATCTTACAATCTGAGACAGTGTTCCGAGACAAACTTCCGTCACAATGTCCGCAAACGTGACGTCAGATCAACAGCGACCTAAACGCCCATTGGCTGAAAGTTTTAATATATATATATATATATATATATATATATATATATATATATATATACACATACATAAAACACTTCGCATCGAAAACGCTGCAGGAGCATCTTCATTGGCCTTGCAGTCTGCGGCCGAGAACTGTCATGAAGAACGAATTGTTTAAAAATTACCTTATATGGGCTGCATAAAATCAGGCGAAATCTCTCAGCAGACACTCATACTTGGCGAGAAACTCTATTTTCTAGGAGTCCTTATGTGTTCACAGTGCTCTCAGAACTAAAAATGTGACGTGACGCTATCGATAGGTACACTAGAAACACTGTCCAACACATCTGTGCAAAGCTTCATCGGATTTTCACTGCAGTTTCCATTTCGCGACCAATCGGACCTTCATGAACGAACAGTCCTCGTATGCAAAAAGTAAGAACAGTTCTGTCACACCCGCCTAGAGCACTCCTGAGGATACCCTCGTCTCGAATAAAAATCTCGCCGTCCAGGACAGCACACTGTCTACCAACACTTAAAAAGCCTTCTAGCCACTCATACATCTTGGAACCTTTGCCGTATGCTCGGACCTTTGTTGACAGTCTACAGTGTGGCACCGTGTCAAACGCTTTCCAAAAATCTCGAAATATGGAATCTACCTCGTGATTTTTATCCATGGCCTGCTGGATTTCGTACTAGAAAAGAGCAAGCTGAGTTTCACACGAGCGATGGTTTCTAAATCCTGTTGATTTGTGGATAGATGCTTTTGTTTCTTAAGGAAATCAATTATCTCCCATTTTAGAATACGCTCAAGAATGTAACAACAATAAAAGCAAACTGACGAAACTGACGATAAATATATTGGCCCGTAGTTTTGAGTATCCGTTCTTTAGCCGTCCTTATAGACAGGAGTCACTTGCGCTTTTTTCAGTCGCTTGGAACTTCGTGCTGTACGAGAGATTCGCTATAAACACAAGTTAAGTATGGGCCGTTGCTGAAGTAGGTTCTCATCTGGACTTGGCGGCTCACCTGCTTTCAGGTTTTTAAGATGCTTTTCAACACAACTGATGCATATTTCTATTTTCTCACTATGGGAATTTGTGCACTGGTCAGATAATGGAATCTATGTACTGCCAAAGTCAACGATGCCCAAAAAACTCGAATAGAGGAAAAACTCGTGTGGTTGCTGTGTTGTCGAACGATGCGACAACGTAGGTGGACGGTCTCGTAAGTCGGCACTACGAGAGAAGACGGACTACGCCGGCCAAGCACCTTCTGGCCGACGCTGTGGAGCCCAGCGAGTGCCGTCTTGATTTCTGGCCCATTTATGGCGGTGTGGGAATATCGTTTCTACTACCGAGTGGCCCAGCGAGCTATTGAGACTTTAGATTAGTTACGTTCAGTTAAAGTTTGGATAGCAACGAATATTTGTTAGCTTTGAGATTATACAGAACAGTCATCCTAACTTAACAGGATTAGACATGGACTACGGCTTCACACCTACGTGCTCATCCTAGCCAAAATTATGTATGGATTTGATATTTACTTGTGCTTTTGACTCTATTAAAAGTGTTAAAGTTACATGCAATAACGAAGTGCTTTACCTCTCCCGCTCCTGCTCGCTTCCTTCATCTGGGCCTTTATTACAGAAGCAGTTCACAGGAGCAGACCCATGCGCCGCCTATCTAGGCAGGATATAAAAGTTGCAAAATATTGTGCAGTGGTAGAAAGGAGTGTCTAGAGCAATCTACTAAAAATCCTGGTTGGTGCTTTGTGAGAGAGAGGGTGAAGGGCGGGGGCCTCTGTCACATCTTTGTATTTCTTCTTGAGTGAACTGAAAACCGAGGCTTCTAGCGTAAACATTTCTGGTACAAAATTAAATTACATTTCCTACAAAAAAGAGCTATTTATTTTTTCTCTAGGACTAACCAAAAAAAATGGTTCAAATGGCTCTGAGCACTATGGGACTCAACTGCTGAGGTCATGAGTCCCCTAGAACTTAGAACTAGTTAAACCTAACTAACCTAAGGACATCACAAACATCCATGCCCGAGGCAGGATTCGAACCTGAGACCGTAGCGGTCTTGCGGTTCCAAACTGCAGCGCCTTTAACCGCACGGCCACTTCGGCCGGCTCTAGGACTAACAGATTCCACATTGCAGACGATGGAAAAATAGCAGATTATGAAATATAGTCATAGCTTCATTATCCATCATAGTGATTGGTGGAAACACAACCATATATAGTAATAACAATAAATGAGATAGCCTCAGATTGCAGTTACGGTGTTACAAGTTTTATTGCGTGATCGATTTCGACGTCTCACGCCTGATCGTCAGATATACCTGTGCACAGTTCCCATTTCTCAGCATGGAACATGCATACCTTCTGTTATGTCCTCCGGCACTCGCTGGACGACATCCTGTGTTACGTCACCACGTCACCAGTTGCGTAAGGAGTATGTGCGGCCATTTGACAAGGTTGATGGCGACGGCCATCTTAAGAGGTTACCGTAGCTGACCGAACTACGTTGTCATACCTTTAATTGACGGTATTCAACTGCCAGAGGACATCACGTTACGCGGAGAGCCAAGAAACGAACAGCCTGTCATCACGGCCGGCAGTAGCCAATCATGCAGATCGAGTGTACTCATCCGTGTGGTAATAAAACCTACCGTCAGTATACACTCAAACCAAAGGCAGTGCAGCGAGCTGACGGAGTCCAAGCCAGAATGCAGTGGCCTACCTCCACTGTCAGTTATCTGCGAGCGGTACCCTGCCAGCGCAGTGGACACCAGGAATCCATCTCGGAATACAACTTGGTAGGAGCGGACTTGCAAGAGTAACAGTCAGGCTCCGTTCGCATCGTCAGATTGTGGACTTAGTTATTGGAAGTTACCTGCTCCGGGAATTTATTTGTGTTCACTTATACTAGAGGCCTACGATTCATCTGAGTGTTGTATAATAACGCTTATAGTACTTGTTTATTTATGCAATTGTCGCTAACGCTACACTGGCGCTTTCTTATAGAGGTGATGTGCTACTGGGCAGATAGTCATGTCACAACATCTCCATTATCTACCATAATGGTTGGTGGTAACGGAACAGCATATTATAATAACAATAAATATCCTCAGACTGCAGTTATGCAATGAAACTTGTAACACCGTAACTGCAGCTGAGGCTATTTTACTTATTGTTATTATTAAAATAATGTTTTAATTGTATAAAGTTAATGTTTATTCTTAAATGAAGTGCGTTAGCAGCTACTCTTAAATGTGAGTACCACATCTAAGTGTAGTAGAACTGTGTTAAGGGATAAATTGCTTTCTGGGAGTGTGGCGTTCTGGTGTATGTGGTGAGGGGACGGGAAGGGGGTTGGAGAGTGGGAGATAAGATGCGTGAGAGAAGGCAGGTCGCCGACTGTGTTCACGCACTTCCCTCCTACATCGGTTAGCACACCGAAGAGCGTGTCAACTAGTTCTATTCTCCCTAATTCACTACGTCTCAAGAAGCAAATACAGGGTATTTCACAAAGATGTACCAACACTTCCACAGCTCCTCACATGAATTTCCGATAAAAAGTGTGCAGACATTCCAATGGTGGTGAAGTTTATTTTACACGAAGTGCCTTCACACTACATGGAATACTTATATGAGTCACAAATAATACCAACGCAGGAAACGGATATGGACAGATGCTACGTAAATTTATTTACATTGTTCTACGCTGCTAAAGGGGTAAGTGATTCTCAGTCATCCTATACAGCAGTTTTTGCAGCCTTCTGGGAAAGGCAGCTTTCTCCAGTTAGATTGTACTTCCCCTCCATTTCGCATCCAGTTCTCTTATGTGAGTAGACAAGATAATTTCACTGAGCTCGTTTTTATATATGTGAGTACTCATTTGCAATTTTTAAGTTTTTATGTAAAATAAGTTCCTATAAACAATGGCTCAGAAGTCTACTTTGTAAGTGTAATATTGTCAGTGACCTATGCTGTGTTGGTACGAAGGCGATTTTATTGGCAAATGTGGTACTTCCCTGCTGTCTATGTTTGACAGGTTATTGTAAACCCACGTAACTGTGTTGTAGTAGCGTTGTGGTGAATTAACGGATGACTAGAAAGTTACTGCACTTACTTCGCCATTAACTGTTTTGCTAGTACACTGCATAAATTTCATTCATTCGGGAACTCTTGGCACTTGTGAAGAGGGCTGCATCGTGTGTATCCACTTACGAAACATCAACAGTGTATTTTGAAAGTGGTGTGAATATAATGGAATGAGACTGATCATGTTCAATTCTAGAACAATGACTTGCTGTAAAGCATTGCAGACTTATGTAGAAATATCTGAAGTTCCATAATCCTTAGGTGACGTAATTCTGTTGCATAGGCTCTGGGTCACTTCCGATGTCGGGAGAGCTGAGTGGGGTAATAGACTTCATATAATTCATGCTATGAAAAGTATTCTAGCCATTGATAGTGGCACAATGAAATCGACATCGTCAGATACATATTGACAATTTGTTACTCTTGGGGCAGTCCCGTCAGTGTGGTAGATTGCTGGCAGTTCCAGCAATAGATCCTTAACAACTGCAAATAAGTACTAATTTAGCAAAATGTAAATAACTCCACTATACAAACAGAAGCTGAGTGACTTTAATTTGTTTACTTACATTAGAGAACTGGACAGGAAAGGCTGTGGAGGTGTAGTCCGCACAACGAAAAGCGAGTAGTGCTCGTGCTGGGTGTGTAAAGCGGCAGGTTTTTGTCACCATACATTTAATATTCTGATAAATTTATATTAGGTCACTGTTTACTATGCGCAATTGGATTATTAATCATTTATTTGGCTGATACTATGTAACACCATGTACTAACAATTTCTGTATTACTGCATAGTTAATTAGGGCTGAGCACTGACATGAAAGGTGAAGTGGACCACGAATTTTTCAGAAGCTGCTATTGACTGAAGAGACGCAGGGAAAAGCGGCGACATTTACTGCCCTGAGAGAGAGAAGAATGTGGTGGTAGCAGTTTATGATGCTGATGAATGTTGAACCCCTGTATCACCGAGCAGGCTGGAGGTTGCTCTCTGGTGGTATGCAAAAAATTGCAGTATACCGTACCTGGAGAAACAGCGTTGGGGGAGGAAGAATGCGAAAGGACATCCTTTTATTGCAAAGCAATGCACAGGGTCACAAACGATAGTCATGAGCTGATCTAGAAGGAATCTTCTCTCGTGAAGCACAAGAGCACATTACCCACCGAAAATCAGAGACGCTTTTTTGATTGGCGGAGGGCTGAGGATGTAGGAGGGTAAATGGAACATTCTAGGAAATCTACTCAATAAAGTATTAATTCCAGATGATTGACTGGCAGATTCATGTCCCATGTAGTGGCCAAGTTTTGTAATTGCCACTGGGATTCTTCCATTGAGTACAAATGTAGACTTCGCTTGTCCAGGACGGAGTGGGATATGGAGTGAGCAAGGAATTCCCTCCATAGATCGATTAAGAACACATCCCTACCGGGATCAACCGAAGACAGTCCCGTTCGAGAATCGAGCTAGAGACTGGAAAGAGTCACTGTGAAGAATGCGGTTGTTAGGTTTTGAAATGTGTTGCTGTCGACATAGGGAGCGTTTCTCCGTGACAGAGTTGTTATTCTGTTTGCTTGAGTTGTTCTTCTTTAGATTTCTGTGGAGTCTGGCACACAATGAAGTGGTTCTTTACGGGAGACCACATAAGTTGAATTTTAATTCCTGGCTACTGAGCAAGCAGAAATCTTGACTCGTGTTCTGTCTTGTACTGAGGTTCAGCCCTAGAAGTTTGTGGACGACATATTGTCTCCACTGTGTAAGCCGAGAATTGCAGGTATGCCACGTACGTCATCTGCTCAGCGGCCAACGCCTCAGTACACAGATCATAGGCGCAGTACAATTACTGTCCGTACTTCAATAGGTCATATGCGCAGTCTCGTCTTATGTCCGTGAAATAACGAGGGTGAGGAGAGGGGAGGTCTAAAGAAAGTCAGACATATCTTCTGCCAATCTCGATATTACATATAGGATAGAATCCCATAATGTGTACTTCGTATTGACATAATTTTTTTGCTTTCTGAATGTTTTTTGAGACTCAGTAATTTACGTTATCTAAGTCATGATACAGTCTGGTAGCATATCGATAGAAATGATTGGTTTGGTGGTGCCAAACTGATGTGAAGTAAAACCAGTACACGATACTTCATTTTATGGAAATCCCTAGGTATAGATTGTGAATGGCAGGGTCACCTTAATCACCTGTAGACGTGAGAATTTCACTGCGGAGAAAAAATTGGGCAACCGCACATGGACACGCCATATTTTACAAACACCATGCGGATGTACAGCGGAACTTGCCTTTACCGGAACAACACTAGAGCTTCCGCACAGGGTGATGAATAATCACATTTCCCTCTTATAGAAATTTGCATAGAGTCTGTCCGTGGACGTTTCTTGCCCTAGAATTGTTAATGACACATATCTGTGTTCCATGGTGTTAGTGCACTTTGTGGAAAATAATCAGCCCCCCCCCCCCCCGCCCCCCAGTCGTGTCGGCCCACTGTGTCACCAGTGATTTATGAGGTTCAGTACAGGGATCCATATAATCTTGCGAAACAGCCTGTATGGTGATGACGTGGGGTAGATGGAATGGGGTATCGCCAGCTAGTTCGTCACTTTGCTGACCTATGAAGGAGAGAACATGTCCACAATCGAGTGACTTATATTCCCTTGAACTTTTGCACTCCACCCCATTCCTCCACCCTGTTATATCCCGAAAAACCAATTTATCCCTTAGTACGTCCACAGCACTTAGATGTGGTACACACATTTAATATTTTTTCTTCTTAACCCATTTCATTTGATATCAAACATTAATTTTATAACAATAAAACACATTTTTAAATTTATTTTCTTCTGACTCCACAGAATTGTGTATGTCTTGCAATGACATAATGAAAAGGGTGTAAAGTACCAGAATACTGCTATAACACTAGTTTACAAATATAAACTTTTTTTCTGCATCTGGTTTGTAAATGGGTGGATTTACCTAAGGATAGTGTGATGAATACACTGGTAAAATCAGTTTTTCTCTATGACGTCACATTTCCTAGATACAAAGCAGAATAAAAAATAGTAAGAGCGAAAATTGACACAATTAAGTGAAACAAAAATACACATTCAGAGCGTTTGAAATCAGTACTATTTTGTATGTATATATGGGTGTTGTGTGATGTCCTTAGGTTAGTTAGGTTTAAGTAGTTCTAAGTTCTAGGGGACTGATGACCATAGATGTTAAGTCCCATAGTGCTCAGAGCCATTTTTTTTATATATGGGCGCGATGCCAATGAAAGGTACAGATTAGTTCTGAAGATATTTTCATCTTTAATCGTCTTTGGTTTTCGAAAAATGCGATGATGGAACTTTTCTTTTGTTTGTCACTTCATCCCTCTCCCTATTAAAACCTCAGCAGTAGTCACCCATTATCGAAGGGCTCCAGTGGCCTTGGTGACGGTGTTCCACGGTAAGAATGTCTTGGTGAAAGCGTTCACCATGCTCATCGCTTGTGGCTCCCGAATTTTCTGGAAAAGAAATCAAGGTGAGAACGTAAAAAGTGAATTTTAAGCGATATTCTGCACCCCCTGTTCTTATAGTTGTCCAACAGATCATTCACAATGGTAACATAGTTTTTGTCTTTTCTGTTGCCCAAAAAGCCTTTCACAATTGCTTTAAAAGAAGACCAAACAGCTAATAGAGTATGTGTTAGTTTGGTATCAAAGGTTGTATCTTTCAACAACATTCTTATTTTTGGTCCAACAAATATACCCTCTTTCACCTTTGACTCACATAATTTGGGAAACTTTTCATTTAAGTGATTGAAGGCCTCACCTGCTTTATCCAGAGCTTTCACAAAGTTTTTGATAAGGCCCAACTTGATATGAAGGGGAGGCAAAATGATTTTATCGGTCTTGGCCAATGGGGTACTGTTCACATTTACGTTTCAGGAACATTTGACTTCCTTATAGGCCTTTCCTTGACTGTACAATCGTTCTTGGTGTCACGGCTGACCCAAAGGCATAAAAAGCAGCAGTATTTCGTGAACCCAGCCTGTAAACCTGAAAGGAGTGCTACAACTTTTAAATCACAGCAAAGGTGCCATTCATGATCCTTATACTTAATTGCCTCTATCAGCAAAGCCATGATTCCATAAGTTCATGTCTACTGCTTAAGCCAAAGGTACCGAAAGAAATGCATTGCTATTATGCAGTAGTACTGCTTTAAATCCGGTTTTACTGGAGTCAATAAATAGTGGCTCTCCTGTGGATTATCTTCTACACCTAGCCGCATCATCAGACCATTGACATATCTACATACTGTAATGCCACAATGAAGCATAGCCAAGGCGCAGCAGTTGAATACGTCAACATTCTTATTTTTGGTCCAACAAATATACCCTCTTTCACCTTTGACTCACATAATTTGGGAAACTTTTCATTTAAGTGATTGAAGGCCTCACCTGCTTTATCCAGAGCTTTCACAAAGTTTTTGATAAGGCCCAACTTGATATGAAGGGGAGGCAAAATGATTTTATCGGTCTTGGCCAATGGGGTACTGTTCACATTTACGTTTCAGGAACATTTGACTTCCTTATAGGCCTTTCCTTGACTGTACAATCGTTCTTGGTGTCACGGCTGACCCAAAGGCATAAAAAGCAGCAGTATTTCGTGAACCCAGCCTGTAAACCTGAAAGGAGTGCTACAACTTTTAAATCACAGCAAAGGTGCCATTCATGATCCTTATACTTAATTGCCTCTATCAGCAAAGCCATGATTCCATAAGTTCATGTCTACTGCTTAAGCCAAAGGTACCGAAAGAAATGCATTGCTATTATGCAGTAGTACTGCTTTAAATCCGGTTTTACTGGAGTCAATAAATAGTGGCTCTCCTGTGGATTATCTTCTACACCTAGCCGCATCATCAGACCATTGACATATCTACATACTGTAATGCCACAATGAAGCATAGCCAAGGCGCAGCAGTTGAATACGTCAACGCTCATGCCATCTGTTGGATAGTTGAGCAAACAGAAGCACAGTTGCTCCCGCCTGGCGGCAGTGAAATGAAATAGCTCTATGAGTAAGACAGTATCTGAATAGTGCTGCGCTCGGACGACGAAATAAAGAAGCATTAAACTAGGATAATATTATTACGTATAGTAATGTGTCAGACCCACCATACTTGCTCCGGACACTGCGAGAGGGCTGTACAAGCAATGATCACAAGCACGGCACAGCGGACACACCAGGAACCGCGGTGTTGGCCGTCGAATGGCGCTAGCTGCGCAGCATTTGTGCACCGCCGCCGTCAGTGTCAGCCAGTTTGCCGTGGCATACGGAGCTCCATCGCAGTCTTTAACACTGGTAGCATGCCGCGACAGCGTGGACGTGAACCGTATGTGCAGTTGACGGACTTTGAGCGAGGGCGTATAGTGGGCATGCGGGAGGCCGGGTGGACGTACCGCCGAATTGCTCAACACGTTGGGCGTGAGGTCTCCACAGTACATCGATGTTGTCGCCAGTGGTCGGCGGAAGGTGCACGTGCCCGTCGACCTGGGACCGGACCGCAGCGACGCACGGATGCACGCCAAGACCGTAGGATCCTACGCAGTGCCGTAGGGGACCGCACCGCCACTTCCCAGCAAATTAGGGACACTGTTGCTCCTGGGGTATCGGCGAGGACCATTCGCAACCGCCTCCATGAAGCTGGGCTACGGTCCCGCACACCGTTAGGCCGTCTTCCGCTCACGCCCCAACATCGTGCAGCCCGCCTCCGGTGGTGTCGCGACAGGCGTGAATGGAGGGACGAATGAAGACGTGTCTTCAGCGATGAGAGTCGCTTCTGCCTTGGTGCCAATGATGGTCGTATGCGTGTTTGGCGCCGTGCAGGTGAGCGCCACAATCAGGACTGCATACGACCGAGGCACACAGGGCCAACACCCGGCATCATGGTCTGGGGAGCGATCTCCTACACTGGCCGTACACCACTGGTGATCGTCGAGGGGACACTGAATAGTGCACGGTACATCCAAACCGTCATCGAACCCATCTTTCTACCATTCCTAGACCGCCAAGGGAACTTGCTGTTCCAACAGGACAATGCACGTCCGCATGTATCCCGTGCCACCCAACGTGCTCTAGAAGGTGTAAGTCAACTACCCTGGCCAGCAAGATCTCCGGATCTGTCCCCCATTGAGCATGTTTGGGACTGGATGAAGCGTCGTCTCACGCGGTCTGCACGTCCAGCACGAACGCTGGTCCAACTGAGGCGCCAGGTGGAAATGGCATGGCAAGCCGTTCCACAGGACTACATCCAGCATCTCTACGATCGTCTCCATGGGAGAATAGCAGCCTGCATTGCTGCGAAAGGTGGATATACACTGTACTAGTGCCGACATTGTGCATGCTCTGTTGCCTTTGTCTATGTGCCTGTGGTTCTGTCAGTGTGATCATGTGATGTATCTGACCCCAGGAATGTGTCAATAAAGTTTCCCCTTCCTGGGACAATGAATTCGCGGTGTTCTTATTTCAATTTCCAGGAGTATATATATATATATATATAAAATGACCGTAATTGAATATGGTAATGTTGTGGTATGTCCATTTGTAAATAGAGAACTTGGCATAGAGCAAATTAATGTTTAAATGTGAGGGTAATCCCCGAGAACACGGACAATGCAGGCTGGCGCGTGAGTTTGGCAGTAGAGAGAGAGATGTGTTCTGGAACTGTTCAGATGCAGAACACAGATTACACGGCGCGAAAGTGACGGTTTAAGTACGGTATGGTATAGTTGATTATAGACAAAAGTGAGCTTACAACAAACACGAACTGGTTTTATGGTGTGTCAGCAAGTCAAATGGACAATAAGGCTTGCAGGATGCAACATTTCGACGGAGACGGCTTGTGAGCGATATAGTTGCTGTTCCCGCTCAAAGAGCACATGGCACGCCTTGTGGAAGTCTGCGTAATTTACGACGGACTGCAGGGTATGAAGTGACCACTGTCTACAGCTAATGTTGCAATGTGATCTTACTACCATATGAGATCCATTGATGAGCTGACGCCAGCACAAGCAACGAACTAGTAGTTATCGTACGACAGAGTTTCTATGAACAGTGCATTTTATACCGCCGCCATAACAAGTACATTTATCCGTAACGAACCAGTTTATGTATTTATCAAGTCAAGTTCTCTACAGCGTAATGTCTGAGTGAAATAATAAGTTTGTGTTTCGAAGTGCATTCCATGAGTGTCATCAATTATTTACAGAAAGTAGTTTATTATTATCCAAAATTAATCACTGCGTGTGCAGCAATACCAGTGAAAAGGCTATATTACGTATCGGCGTATTAATGCAACGAGAGGATATAATCGGAGTTAACGCCGAAAATTTCCAACAAACGCCGGATTATATAACTGACAGAAGACGCCAGGTACTGTGCCACATTAATTACAGTTCAACTAGATGTGGTGGCTTTTCAGTACATTATCAACACAAAAACTCATTCAGCTTTATTAGAACAAAATGATTCTAAAGTAATGTTTTTGCCATGTCTAGTAACCATCAGTTCTATAGTGTTCATTGATTATTCAATTAAAGAATTTATTGCCACCACAGTACTCATTGTACCTTCAGTACAATGCAAATTCAGTAACATTAAAATCATTACTGACAGTTGGTGTATATCAATCTAACTTACAGCAAGTTCAAGTGTTTATCATATGTGTGTGTATATTGTGTTACGTAAATGTTGCTCGCCTGCTAGGCGTGATTAACGTATACCAGTTAGTGCATTCTGTTCAGTCACTTCAGAGAGGTTATTTTTTTTAATGAAAATCAGAATTCATTTAAAATTGGATTTCTTGTACGCCATCGCCAATATTTATTCAGTAATTCCGTGTAGTAGTCTGGACTACATAGCAAAGCTATTCAGGCGTATTACACGCGATAGCCGCTTTCCTGACATCCGATGCCGCATGGTCTAAAATTATTACAGTACATTCGGATAGTGGCATTGCAATACACACATTGTATTCTGTATATCGAAATATTGAGCGAAGGAAGCACCTCTTGATCTGAAACAGGAAATTTTTGTCGCTGGAGCTAGAAGTTTCCGTTGTTGCTGCCTCGACCCCAAGAGTTCAGCTTGCTGTTTCGAAAGTTTTAGATCGCGAACCAAATCGTTCAATTCCTATTGATTAAAGAGCTGAGGCGAAGTGTCATGATACTGAGGGTAGTACCCTTCTATATGTTCCTTTCTGATTCACTTGACATGGTGTCTGGTTGCGTGTCTATTAAATGTTTATTAGAAGAAAGCAAAAATGAAATCCACATCGCGTAAATGATATGGTTTATTTCCACTTTGTTCATGTATGAAACTTCGCGCAGTTCATGTTAATAGACTTTCCATTCTATATTTTCATATAATTCCATTACTGTGACCGACAGTTGCATTGACTAGTGATAAAGATTACAAGCTCGTACAATGATTAGATGACATTGATAGACAGATTTCAGAAAGACGACGTCTTTATCCCAGACTGCTGTTGACTAAATTAAAATAGGCTGCAAAGCAATTATATTGTCACGCAATAGTTCACCGGTTAACGACTGAAGTCAGTATCCAACGGGCACAAAACTTCGTCGGCAAGCGACCCTGCTGCCATCATAGGTGCCCTGCCAACCTGGTCGCCGGGGGCCTCACGCCACGAAACTTACATCTCTCGCCACCCCCTTCCTCCCCCCTCTCCAAGCTTCTTGCCTCTGAGCTGGCGTTCAGAAGTTCTGAACGCGGTCCGAGTCCAAGTGCGGTTACTACGAGGTTATTACGAACAGACGGTGGTAGCAACCATAGGGAGTCCACCAGTTGTCACCAACACATACATGTGGGGCAATTCGAAGGGGAATCCCGCGAACCATTTCTACGGACTATGGAAACCTACCAGTTCCTTCCTGCATGTCGACCCTACCTTCGTCATACGGGCACGTGGAAGAAACGACCTGAATCACTTTCTCATGCGTCTAAATTCCATAGTCCAGAACATCAATACTGCCAATCAACTGTAAGTGGATTGGGCGCACCCTTTTCTGGATGTCCTGGTATCATACCCGTGGCTATCTCTCCCGTTTTTCGCTAAAGAGAGCTGATAAGCATAGGGTAAACAGTCCCTACACCAGACCAGTTACATGTTCTAAGTGTCCTGCCAATAAATTGCAGTCTTTGCTTTGCTTTCCCCATAAAATTATCTATTTGATCTTCCATTTCAAGATATTCCTCATTGTGATCCTTAAGTATTTAGGTGAGTTTATGAGTTTATAGCCTTTCGATTCGTTTGATTTATTGTGTAACCGATATTTCACGGATTCCATTTTGTACTCATGTGGATGACTTCACATAGAGTCAACTGCCACTTTTTGCACCATACAGATAAATCGTCTAAATCATTTTGCAATTCGTTTGGGTGATCCGACCAGTGTACAGGACACTAAATGACGGCTTCATCAGAACACCATCGAAGAGGGCTACTTAGACTATCTACTAAATCATTTATGTAGACCAGGAACAGCAGAGGGCCTATAACTCTTCTTTGGGGAACTCCGGCTATTACTTCTGTATTACTCGATGACATCCTTCCAGAAAGATCGCACTTGATAATAACTGAGAGAATATCACGAACCCACTCACATAACTGAGACGATACTGCACAGGCAAGCAATTTGATAGGAAGTCGTTTGTAAGGAACAGTGCCAAAAGCCTTCCGGAAGTCTGATAGTGTAGTACCAATTTTACGTCCCTGTCGATATCAATCCTCACATTGTGAGACTAAGGAGCTAACTGTGTTTCGCAAGAACAATACTTCCAGAATCCGTGTTGGCTGTTTGTCAATAAAACGTTTTCTTCGAGGTATTTGATAATGTTCGAGCACAGTACATGTTCGGAAAGCTTACTGCAAATCGACATGAACGATATGTGTCTGTAATTCAAAGGATCACTCCTGCTGCTTTTCGTGGGAATTGTTGTGACTTGTGCAACTTTCCAGTCTTTGGGTACAAATCTTCGTACGAGCGTGACGTCGTATATGATTGCTAAGTGTGGAGCTATTGTATCAGTATGCTCTGAGAGGACCCTGACAGTTATACTATCTGGACCAGAGGACCGGCCTTTAAGTATCGTAAGCTGCTTCTCAGCAGTTTCTGACACAGACATATAACATGAATCTATCAAGACACAAACATGGACACCACTGATTAGTCGTGACTGGGAATATGATTAGCAAGGCCTGGGAAATCGCAATCAGTCCGGTTGAAGAGTGGAAGGCAGAGTAGCAGCGGAGGCGCCGCTAGCACTCCTACCTAGGCGTGAACCTCGGACAGAACGACTTGGTGGCAGGTGGAGGGGGGATGCTGGACACACGCCCGCACTTGGAAGCGGACCGCCCTAGGAACATCAGGCCGAGGGAGGGGCGAAGGAAGTGTAAGGCCAGGCGATCAGTTCGTCAGCGCACGTGATGATGGCATCGGAGTCGAGGCCGAAACTTTGTGCTCCTTTGACACTGACATCCAGCCGTTCGCCTGTGAACTATTTAGTCACGAATTGCGCTTGCAAAAGTTTAAGAATCGCATCGTTCGTAAATCTTGAAGAAGGCCCGACGGATTAGAACCGTATGTGTTAGAGTACAGAGAAAAATGGATTTTCTGGGTTCTAATGGAGGGGGAAATGGGGTTCTACATCTACATCTACATCCATACTCCGCAAGCCACCTGACGGTGTGTGGCGGAGGGTACCCTGAGTACCTCTATCGGTTCTCCCTTCTATTCCAGTCTCGTATTGCTCGTGGAAAGAAGGATTGCCGGTATGCTTCTGTGTGGGCTCTAATCTCTCTGATTTTATCCTCATGGTCTCTTCGCGAGATATGCGTAGGAGGGAGCAATATACTGCTTGACCCTTCGGTGAAGGTATGTTCTCGAAACTTTAACAAAAGCCCGTACCGAGCTACTGAGCGTCTCTCCTGCAGAGTCTTCCACTGGAGTTTATCTATCATCTCCGTAACGCTTTCGCGATTACTAAATGATCCTGTAACGAAGCGCGCTGCTCTCCGTTGGATCTTCTCTATCTCTTCTATCAACCCTATCTGGTACGGATCCCACACTGCTGAGCAGTATTCAAGCAGTGGTCGAACAAGCGTACTGTAACCTACTTCCTTTGTTTTCGGATTGCATTTCCTTAGGATTCTTCCAATGAATCTCAGTGTGGCATCTGCTTTACCGACGATCAACTTTATATGATCATTCCATTTTAAATCACTCCTAATGCGTACTCCCAGATAATGTATGGAATTAACTGCGTCCAGTTGCTGATCTGCTATTTTGTAGCTAAATGATAAGGGATCTATCTTTCTATGTATTCGCAGCACATTACACTTGTCTACATTGAGATTGAATTGCCATTCCCTGCACCATGCTTCAATTCGCTGCAGATCCTCCTGCATTTCAGTACAATTTTCCATTGTTACAACCTCTCGATACACCACAGCATCATCTGCAAAAAGCCTCAGTGAACTTCCGATGTCATCCACAAGGTCATTTATGTATATTGTGAATAGAAACGGTCCTATGACACTCCCCTGCGGCACACCTGAAATCACTCTTACTTCGGAAGACTTCTCTCCATTGAGAATGACATGCAGCGTTCTGTTATCTAGGAACTCTTCAATTCAATCACACAATTGGTCTGATAGTCCATATGCTCTTACTTTGTTCATTAAACGACTGTGGGGAACTGTATCGAACGCCTCGCGGAAGTCAAGAAACACGGCATCTACCTGTGAACCCGTGTCTATGGCCCTCTGAGTCTCGTGGACGAATAGCGCGAGCTGGGTATCACACGACCTTCTTTTTGAAATCCATGCTGATTCCTACAGAGTAGATTTCTAGTTTCCAGAAAAGTCATTACACTCGAAAATAATACGTGTTCCAAAATTCTATAACTGATCGACGTTAGAGATATAGGTCTATAGTTCTGCAAATCTGTTCGACGTCCCTTCTTGAAAACGGGGATGACCTGTGCCCTTTTCCAATCCTTCGGAACGCTACGCTCCTCTAGAAACCTACGGTACACCGCTGCAAGAAGGGGGGCAAGTTCCTTCGCGTGATCTGTGTAAAATCGAACTGGTATCCCATCAGGTCCAGCGGCCTTTCCTCTTTTGAGCGATTTTAATTGTTTCTCTATCCGTCTGTCGTCTATTTCGATATCTACCATTTTTTCATCTGCGCGACAGTCTAGAGAAGGAACTACAGTGCAGTCTTCCTCTGTGAAACAGCTTTGGAAAAAGACATTTAGTATTTCGGCCTTTAGTCTGTCATCCTCTGTTTCAGTACCATTTTGGTCACAGAGTGTCTGGACATTTTGTTTTGATCCACCTACCGCTTTGACATAAGACCAAAATTTCTTAGGATTTTCTGCCAAGTCAGTAAATAGAACTTTACTTTCGAATTCATTGAACGCCTCTCGCATAGCCCTCCTCAAACTACATTTCGCTTCGCGTACTTTTTGTTTGTCTGCAAGGCTTTGGCTATCTTTATGCTGTGAAGTTCCCTTTGCTTCCGCAGCAGTTTTCTATCTCGGTTGTTGTACCACGGGTGCTCTTTTCCATCTCTTACGATCTTGCTTGGCACATACTCATCTATCGCATATTGTACGATGGTTTTGAACTTTGTCCACTGATCGTCAACACTATCTGTACTTGAGACAAAAATTGTGTGTTGAGCCGTCAGGTACTCTGTAATCTGCTTTTTGTCGCTTTTGCTAAACAGAAAAATCTTCCTACCTTTTTTAATATTTCTATTTACGGCTGAAATCATCGATGCAGTAACCGCTTTATGATCGCTGATTCCCTGTTCTGCGTTAACTGTTTCAAATAGTTCGGGTCTGTTTGTCACCAGAAGGTCTAATGTTATCGCCACGAGTCGGTTCTCTGTTTAACTGCTCAAGGTAGTTTTCAGATAAAGCACTTAAAAAAATTTCACTGGATTCTTTGTCCCTGCCACCCGTTACGAACGTTTGAGTCTCCCAGTCTATAGCCGGCAAATTAAAATCTCCACCCAGGACTATAACATGGTGGGGATATCTACTCGAAATATTTTCCAAATTATCCTTCAGGTGCTCAGCCACAACAGCTGCTGAGCCAGGGGGCCGATAGAGACATCCATTTACCATGTCTGAGCCTGCTTTAACCGTGACCTTTACCCAAATTATTTCACATTTCGGATCTCCGTCAATTTCCTTCGATACTATTGCACGTCTTATCGCTCCCCCTTCACTGTCCAGCCTGTCTCTGCGGTATACATTCCAATCTGAGTTTAGGATTTCATTACTGTTTACGTCTGGTTTCAGCCAACTTTCTGTCCCTAGTACTATATGGGCGTTGTGACCATTTATTAATGAGAGCAGTCTGGTACCTTTCTATAGACGCTCCTGCAGTTTACTATTAGCACATTAATATTGTTATTCCCTGTTGCATTTGCCTACTCCTACCTTGCCGCGTCTCAGGAGGCGTCTTGTCGGACCTAGGTAGGGAATTCTCTAACCTAAAAAACCCCCATGTGCACTCCACACGTACTCCGCTACCCTTGTAGCCGCTTCCGGCGTGTAGTGCACGCCTGACCTATTCAGGGGGACCCTACATTTCTCCACCCGATAGCGGAGGTCGAGAAATTTGCGCCCTAGATCTCCGCAGAATCGTCTGAGCCTCTGGTTTAAGCCTTCCACTCGGCTCCAAACCAGAGGACCACGATCGGTTCTGGGAACGACACTACAAATAGTTAGCTCAGATTCCACCCCGCGAGCGAGGCTTTCCGCCTTCACCAATTCCGCCAACCGCCTGTACGAACTGAGGATGACCTCTGAACCCAGAGGTCAGGAGTCATTGGTGCCGACATGAGCAACAATTTGCAGTCGGGTGCACCCAGTGCTCTCTATCGCCGCCGGCAGGGCCTCCTCCACATCTCGGATGAGACCCCCCGGCAAGCAGACAGAGTGAACACTGGCATTCTTCCCCGACCTTTCCGCTATTTCCCTAAGGGGCTCCATCACCCGCCTAACGTTGGAGCTCCCAATAACTAATAAACCCCTCTCCCCGTGTGCCTGCTCGGACCCTGCTGAAGGAGCGGCCACATGTCCACTCACAGGCAGAGCGGGCGATGCCACACGGCCTGCCTCCACATTTACCCTCCGCCTCGTGCGCCGCGAACGCCGCTGAACCCGCCACTCCCCTCGGGGAGAGGGTGGCCCAACCGCGCCCGGTACCCGCGAAGATGTCTCGACAGCAGGGACAGTGGGTAAAGCATGTAAACCCTGGTTTGTACCATGCGACACACCAGACTCCCCACTGCCGCTACACTCCGAGGCAGCAGCCTGAAGACGGCTGACCGCGGCCATCAACACGTTCAGCTGTTCGCGAACAGTGGCCAGCTCCTCCTGCGTCCGTACACAGCAGTCGCACATCCCATCCAATCCTGAGAAATCAATTTACTGTAGAGAGTTAATCAACTTTTAACTAGACTGCTAATTCACTAAAGGCGGCTGATTGTTGACTAAACTGTGGTTGCCAGCCACCTCTTGTAGAAAACAATGAAAATACTTTGTCTCTGGACTGTATTGAAAACAAACACTAGCATTACTGGCACTATGGCTGACGAAAGGGACTCTCTCTGACTGTATTCAAAACAAACACGAAATCTATGGAACACTATTACTAGCACTCGACAATGAAAGCTTCATAAAAGCAAAAACACACGGAAGAAGAAGTGACAAGTAAGAAAAATACAGTTTATACTTAAATTAAGGTAGCTCGCTGCACAGCAGACGTGAAGCAGACGGCAGTTACGACGGCAGTGGAGAACGGCAGGAAATCTTCAGTGGAAAAGGCAATTAGTTCTGGAGAAATTAAAGTATAGGTGACTGTTCTCTGTATGTCAGGGCCGGATACGGGGTGTGAAACTTCATACGAGCCGAGTGAGAGGGTCGTGTACGGGGTAAGGTTTGCCTTGCCTCGACTTTGCTCGTTCTTCCGGGAAGTAGTCGGTACAGCGCGACTACCAGTTAGTACTGCGTTCTGGCACTGTTCGGGCGGCACAAATCTTTTCATTTCGGGGGAATAATGATGTTAACGCTGTTTACCCTTCACCGTTGGTTCATTGTTTGAAGGACGTTTACAGTTCCAGTGGACATTTTCACGAGAAGTGGCAGTCGATGAATCTATCGTCGCAAATCTTTAAAAATTAATGTGAATGACTGAAGAGAGGGAAGAGAGTTCTCAATATCTATTATACTCTCGCATAAGCGAAGGGTACTGCAAATTTGCAAAGAAACGATCTCATAAAACACCATGCAGAAAGAATTTAATGATACAGTTGACAATGAAAGACCAAAAACTTACGATCGGCAGACGGTATTCATTGTGCAGTACATCAAGAAGCACTTTGTGCTAAATTTTCAGGCAAATAAGACTTGAAGAACACTAAAATTTCTGAAGTCGTACACGTTTCTCCACTGCCAGTTGCAGCAGTTTTCAGTTGAATTACACTAAGAGTGTGGAGACTTTAGATATTACTGCGAAGTACGTTGGTTAAGTCAAGGAGCATGCCTGGAATGATTTTTCGATTTAAAACTTGATATTGCTGAATTTACGAAGGAAAAAGGAGTGCAAAGACACTGCCCTCAGTGAGACACAGGAAGATGAGAAACAACTTCTTTCTGATATGATGGTAATGCACTTAAAGGGAGATTAGTGTTATATGAGGGACACATTTTGACACAGTTCTGTACCCTAATATCAATGGCGTTAAAGAAAACGTGAGGTCTGAAGAATTCTTCGCAGCCTCGAAAGAGTTACAAGGGTAGTTTCCTAGACGTTTTGGGGACACTGTCAGTTGTATATCTGTTTTCGAGACTGGTTGCCGTTTGAGTTTAAAGAAGGCCTGTGCCTGTGCAGATACAAGTGATTTACCAGCAAGGGAATTCCCGTTTTAATGACAAATTCCTTACCGTTACAAGTGTCCATGACGTTTACATTGCTTTCCATAGGTAGAGTTTTCTCGTACTCATAGTGAGGCTGAGAAAGTGCTACAGTATTTTGAACTGCATGCGAGTGTGAAAGACCTTTTTCCGATTATGGAACTAAATAAATCACGATTAAATGGCAACTTGAGTGAGAAAAAAATGGGAAATTTTCTGCAACTGTCCGTATGTGGACAGTATGTATCAGATAAAATTATTTTTTATCTTCATCGCACCAAACGTAATCAAATAATACTGAGAATTTGTCTTGTTTGTGATATATTTTGTTGAGAAATGCGAAATATAAAACCAAGTTTTATGCAGTTATGTTCAGATAGCGTGCTGTGGCGATGAGGAAAGCAGTGATTGTGGCAATGATCATGGGTCTTGCAAAGATTTGTTTCTGATTAACAGAATGACAGAAGAAATAAACGCTATGAATGTTATTGTCAGCTAGAGGAAGATCATTATTTTGTCGCAAAGACAACTAATACAGAGAGAGCTCTGCCGTTCATAAGACCGACAGCAAACAAGTCAGTTACGGCTGACTGGCAGGCATACTAGAGGAAACCACTGGAGGCTGAGATGAGTCGAACAGCAGAGACGAGAAGTGCCTTGAGAGGAAAACCATCCGGCAGGAAAGGGCAACCAGAGGCAACCAGGCCCCTCCCCATCCGCCAGTGGCCACAGGCAGCAACAGGACGTGCAGCCAATAGCAGCGCCACGGTATTTATGGTGGCCGTCCACAAATGTCTGCAGCTGACACAGCAATTACGGCTCGTCAATCGAGCCGCGGTACGTGACACAGCGGACTCCGTCCTGCCGATAGGAAATTGGTTCTGCTCGGCGTACTAACACTGTTGCGATATCTGCCGGCTACTGCGTACTGACTACGGCATGGCGAGCCGCCTGTAAATCACCTTCAAAGAGGCGGACGACACGTATTAGTCGTTAACGTCTTAAATTTTCTGCCAGCTAACAGGTACGACGTTTTCGACATATTTGCAGCCGACAGCAGTTAACATCCATAGTCATAGCTGCTGGTTGTACGCATACTGCCTCCCCCACTTCTTTCTGTGCTGTATCTATCCTCGGCATGGCTTCGTAATCAATAAACGTAGGGCTCCCTGAAATCTAAATTTCATGATTTGAAGGCGTGTCTGCTCAGAGTGATTGTAATCGGCTTATGAAATGTTTTGTGATAACGATATGTATTTTAAAATTATGCCTTTTTCCGATAAGAACCTTCTGAAGACTCCAGCTGTTACCAAATCTAACACTCCTCTTCGTGTGACCACTGGAGTGTTAATACCGCTCAGCATTACTGGTCAGTAACCTCTAAAATTTTATTCAGGGTTTGTGAAAGATTCTGCTGTTACTGACCACACATGTAACAATGTATAAAATTCTGCGTAAATGGTTAAATTTAGTGTTCTGTTCGGTTGTAATGAGTTAGAGGGTTAGATAATTTTTTATTTAATATTGGCTGAAAATGCCACAAGTAGCCTCATAATAAAGTAATTTACATTGAACATACACCTCTTAACAGACCCAGTAAAAGCGCCTACCGCCTCCCAGAGAAGACGATAATATTCGCTGTAGGTATAAACTGCTTGACAGTAAAAGTGAAGCGCCCATAAGACATGGCCAGATGTCGGTGTAACTTTATACACACAGACAAGTATTCACTGGTATGTAAATCATCATGAATGCAATCCTCTGTGGCAGGTAGAACGACCACCAGTGTTCGTTTGTGTTGTTCGTGTCTACTGTTGTTGCCAGGCCTCGTGATTATACAGCGTGAACATTAATAAAACCGGCAAACTGCATGGACGGATTGTAATATTCCTGGGTTGGTCAGCCATCATATTAGGCTCCAAGAAGCTGTTCTCAGAGCAGTGGAGATGCAAGTAGTATATAGATGACGAAATGTGGTGTGAGGTACATGTGACAAATGTTAGATTCGGTACCATTCCCGTGAGAAACACCGCCTGCATAATGTTACTGGTCTGTGATTGGCTGCTGTGTTCGGAGCAAGGGCGCCAGAACGTTGAAGTATAGTTATTATTATTAGTTAAACTACTAATTGGAATGACTTCCCTTTTAACATAAATATCTATCACCAACTATCAATCAGTCACTTTAGAATTATTAAAAAAAATTTAAATCAAATTCAAAAGAGTGACGAAATTGCTGACGAAGCACTTCGGAAGCGTTCGGGTCACGCCTTTTCACGTATGGTGCGCGAAGTGTTTCGAGCTGTTCGTCACTCTGGATTAGGCAGTCGAGAAGAACAGACATGTGGTCAGTCGTAGGATGTGTTTCCAATTTTTATTTAAGTTCCTGTTCGTCAGTTTGGATTAGGCAGTCGAGACGTACAGTCATGTTGTCTGTGGCAGGATGTGTTTGCCAGAATTCAGTATTAGAAGATTAACTCCGGTAGTCATGAGGCACAGACACGTGCCACAAATAGTGTAAAGATACATTTTCGTAAACATTGTGTTTGATCATTTACTTTGCTGTATCAGAAGGTGTTGTATTAAGATCATGTAGTCTTTTCGTGTGGCTATATTAAAATACGCGAGTGGTATCCCAAAGAAGTGATACATTATTTCAGAACAGAACCTCGCTAAAAGTCAGTTTCAGCCTCAAGATACAGAACCTACGACCTGCGTGCTGTTTTCTGCGCTGGTGCATCAACTTGAGGACAGCAGGTTAGTGAACTATAACAGAACTTCATATTCGACACAGTGCAGTGGAAACAAGTAGACGCCTCACGTGTACTGCATGCACAGAACAAATGTGCTCAGAGACACGTCACCTGCAGTAATGCACAGGAGGTAAAGGAGGATGATCGTTATTAACACCAACAATCAATTCATTCTTCCTTTTTTGCCGTACATGGAACATCAATAAAACCGGCAAACTGCAGGGACCGATTTCTGGCTGGAAATGAAGGAAAGAAGGTCATATGAACATGCATCCGGAAATGCCTCGTTGCCACGGTAGATGGCGCTGACGAATAACAGTTCCTCTACCTCTTGCCGTGTGTTCTTTGTGTGTTGCAGGGCCGGCCGGAGTGGCCGAGCGGTTCTAGGTGCTTCAGTTTGGAACCGCGCGACCGCTGCGGTCGCAGGTTCGAATCCTGCCTCGGGCGTGGATGTGTGTGATGTCCTTAGGTTAGTTAGATTTAAGTAGTTCTAAGTTCTAGGGGACTGATGACCTGAGAAGTTAAGTCCCATGTTGCTCAGAGCAATGTTTTGTGTTGCGGGCTGTGTGGTGGACGCAGCGCGCTGTAAGCAGCAGAATGGCCTGGTATCCATGTCGCGTGCTAACCAAGGTGGTGTTTGTGGACGTCCAAGCAGATGCAAACGGACCGAGAGGCAGCACGTGCGTAAGAAAACAAGTATCCTCACGGGCACCAACCACACCACATAACAAAATAAATGGTTCAAATGGCTCTGAGCACTATGGGACTTAACTTGTGAGATCATCAGTCCCCTAGAACTTAGAACAACTTAAACCTAACTAACCTAAGGACATCACACACATCCATGCCCGAGGCAGGATTCGAACCTGCGACCGTAGCGGTGGCGCGGTTCCAGACTGTAGCGCCTAGAACCGCCCGGCCACTCCGTCCGGCCATCACATAACATTTCAAGCTCTTTTGGGCGTTTGTGTGATCATGGGTCCTTTCGGACAGACGGACGTGATGGGATGCAGCGGTCTGTGCGTGCACCACATTTGGAGGACCGTTTCCTGCAGGATATTGAGGTGAACTCTGGTACAAGCTCCAGGCAAGCGCCCCACCAACGTGATGTAAGGTAAAGTGCAATTATGTGTATCCTACACGACAACCGCCATTATCTGTATCTCCTGCAACGAGGTGACCATCTGTTGCGAAGTCGATGAAATGCACCTCTGTACTGTGTTCCTGGACGTTCTCGTTGCACGCACACCGTCCGTTTCTGGACACATGTTCATTGAACCTTTTTTCCTCCATTTAAAGTCAGGAGCCCTTCCCTGCAGTTTGTCGGTTTTATTATTGTTCACCCTGTATATGGAGTTTGTTTTAACTTGAAACAGCTAAATATCTCGAAAAAGACTACTAAATGTGGCGAAAATAACACATCGTATAAAAAAAATGTTCTAGTTGAAAAATTAATTTTACTAAAGGGGACGTTTGTCAGTGCTACAACTTGACACCACCTAACCTGCGTGGCCTGGGTCAACTTAGTACCTTAAACTGGGAATCCGCCAGCTTTATAGCACATCATGTGCAAAAAATACGTACGGTTTACTCAGACCATTGTTTTCCATTTATGGTCGGTGGCGCGGTAATCGGCAACTAATATGTGTGGTTGTTTACAATAAAGACAAATTTCCAAATTTGATTCTACATTTCATTTACGATGAAAATGTAAATCAATGTGTTCTGACGGTTGATACCGATGTTCAAAAGTTACGTGAGCGTTGGAACTGCGATTGTACAGCAAAAATAATGTGGGCATACATTGACACTTCTGGTAGATAAGTTACCTGTGTGGTATGGTAGTGTTCTGTTCCTCACAGTGTTGATTGTGGTTTGTTTCCAACCAAAACATCGGACGCTTGATCTCTTTGGCCGTTCTCGAACCCCGCCTTCAGGGAGACTGATTCCGGTAAAGGTTCACATCCGACAGCTATATCTCTGTCGATGGCCGCTGCACGGCTACCGGCGGAGTACAAACGACAACCACTGTAATATGGTAACATGTCCATGAAGTAATTATGACAGGCGCACCTGCCATGACTGCTCATCGAAATCAAGCACAATTGAAAGAAAACAGCCCTTGGTCACTATTTATTAACGAACTAACCCGGTTTCAACACTGCTAAGAGTGTCTTCCTCAGAATTTAAATCAAAGAATGGTCTATAACATGATCACAGAATTACGACTAAAAACATAAGACAGGTTGCAACATGTAACCGAGCAATCACAATTTTTTATCTTAAATATCTTTGTGACTAATGCCCTTTTGGCATATTTATTATTTTATGAATGACATATAAGTACTGCCAGTCTTTCACGATGATTCTGTACTTATACTCTGTATCATAATGTTATTAGTCATAATTCTGTGATCATGTTAAAGACCATTCTTTGATTTAAATTCTGAGGAAGACACAAGCAGTGTTGAAATCCGGTTAATTCGTTAATAAATAGTGACTGACGGCTGTTTTCTTTCAATTGTAACTATTCACGGTCTCTGAACGTGCAGACATGTATAAAAATTTGAAATTAAGCACCCCACCAATGTGAGACAAGGGGACTCAGCGAAATAAAGCACTCCAAGCGCCAGAGGTAAGGAGAGTCACCTATATCAGCCATCCCTACGGGCACGGAAACCATTATATCCACGTCTTTGGTCCTGGACCATGCTAAACGTAGTTTATAACCGGATATGGAAACGGTTTACAATATTGTACTGTACAATCAAATTTGAAACACTAAAGTAAATTCCATCAACCGTTAGAGCCCGAACGTTTACATTTACATCGTTAATGAAATGTAGAATCAATTTCGTCGGTTCTTAATTTCAAAAACAGACACACTCGTTATTTGTCGATTACAGCGCCATCCACCACAAATGGAACACAATGGTTTGAGTAAACCGTGTGTATTTTTTGACGTAGATGCCGTGTATTCAGTAAGACTGCGGCAAATAATGTGAACACTTTAATTGAGAATGGTTTATTAATAATTGGTTGTACTCCCATTTGCTCGTAATACAGCTGCGATTCTTCTTGGAATACTGGCGTATAATGATTGTTATGATCGAAGAGTGGCACAAGATTCCACTGGAAATTATACCTCTTCTAACTCTTGTAGTGATGAGGGAGGCGGAAATCTGCTCCGGAGTCTCCACTCCAATACCGCCCACAAGGGTTCGATAACTTTCAAGCCCGGGGACTCTGCTGACGAGGGAAGATGCTGCAGTTCAGTTGCATGCTCGTCCTACCACGACTGTACTGTCCTGGAAGCGTCAATGGGTGCATTATCGTCCTCAAATATGGCATCCTTGTTGGGAGCAACATTTGAATCATGGTGTGCACCAGATCACCTAAAATGTTCACATAATCGCTGGCTGTAACACGGTCTCTGTGAGTAGAGATGGGACCAGTAGAAAATCATTATGTGGCTGCCCACACCATCAGTCTTCCACCTCCATGCTTAACCGCTGCAATCAAGCAATCAGTACAACTGGCTTCTTTTGGCGTTCTCCAGACGTAAACCCGGCCCGCTGTTGTAAATAACAAAATCGTAGCCTCGTCGGGCCATATGACATTTTTCCACTGATCAGCCGCCCAGGATTTATTATGCTCCTGACACCATGTTTTACACTTATTTGCGTTGGTTGCCGTCATTATTGCATTAATGGTTTCGGTATAGCACCTCTTCCATCAATATTCGCTTTATGGAGTTCTCGGAGGACAGTGTCGATAGATACGGGGTCTCGAAGATGCCTATTGAGCTCTGCAGTCACTTTAGCCGACGTATTTTGGTGTTGTTTTGACACAGTTCGTGTTAGCGTACGACGATATCTATTATTCAGTTTTGATTTGCGCCCACTACACGTTTACAAGACGATGTCTTTCCAAGTTTTGTGTAGGCTGTGACGACTGTTGAAACAGTTGGTCTTGAAACATTCAATAAGTTGTTTGTCTTGGTTACCGATACTCTAAGTAATCGGGCCCCCACAATCTGCCCTATTTGGAATGCAAATGCCTCTGAATGCAAATACGAGGTGTGCACTACTCGTAAACAATCTGCACTGATGCATAGTCCATATTGAACGCGCACAGTCCAGCGCAACACGTGCCTTACCTGCGTTGTTGTCGGTCAAACACAACCATCCTATTTCTCCCAGTGTTCGCATTCTTTTTCCTATCCCCTGTACAAAATAGGCCACGCCCATGCGGGAGAGCTGTTTAGGTTCAAATGGCTCTGAGCACTATGGGAATTAACTTCTGAGGTCATCAGTCCTCTAGAACTCAGAACTACTTAAACCTAACTAACCTAAGGACATCACATACATCCATGCCCGAGGCAGGATTCGAACCTGCGACTGTAGCTGTTTAGGAGGTGGCCAGTTGTAGCGCAGAGAGATATCCCTTTGCTGTCATTAATTTTTCACCTAGACCTTTTTTCTACCGTGCGATGCGTCGTTTTCGACATACCTAATTGTCTCACGTTAAACAAACACCCTGTATACAGGGCGTGAACGGCATCAAATGCTGAGTGATCTTTGCGAGGGATACAGTGACGCAGTGTACTCATGTGAGACATGGGCACCAGCGTGTGACAAGGTTTGGAAGGGGCTTCATTGCGGGTCTCCATTTGGCCTACTGGTCGAATCATAAAATTTCCAGATTAGTGGCGTTAGGATGTGAAACTGGCTGATGTCGGACTGCATGGGACCGCGACGGCTGCCATACTCGACTTCAAGGTATCGGACCTCCAAGTATGACCACCATAATGGAGGATTGGTGTATTCCGCACGAAGTACCTGGTAACGCCTTCAGATTCTGATTGGTCAAATGTAATTTTTAGATTCCCCAAAAGTTTCCTGTTTCATTGCCACTTTCAGAAATAAATACTCTCATTTTAAAGTCAACTTATTATATTACCTGAATCGTGTCAGCCAAGTCCTTAATAGAAGCTATGACAAAGTTATAAAAAAAAGGGCAGCAGCCTTTTTCCTACCAGACTTCTGACGATAATAAGTTGAACGTAGTTGTGTGGTCAGCTGATTATATCTTCTGCCTGGTCGAAACATCAATCACTGTTTACTTTCATTTCATCAGTGCTGCTACAAGTTTTTCAAATTTTGTTAGTAACTTCGAGTTTTCAAAAAAATGGTTCAAATGGCTCTGAGCACTATGGGACTTAACTTCTAAGGTCATCAGTCCCCTAGAACTTAGAACTACTTAAACTTAACTAACCTAAGGACATCACACACATCCATGCCCGAGGCAGGATTCGAACCTGCGACCGTAGCGGTCACGCGGTTCCAGACTGTAGCGCCTTTAACCGCTTGGCCACCCCGGCCGGCTCGAGTTTTCAAACACTAAGGCTTAAATCTATAGAACTTCATGGAAAGCAAAGTGGCCTCCCTTCTTTTAATAATTAGTTCATTAGGAAGAAGACATTTCATTAAGTCCCTGACGAAAGAAAACACTTTGTTAGATAGTCAATGTAAAGACGCATTCTTTGCAGTATCTCCAGATTACCATTTAGTACTGAGCCGTGTCGGCTCGTTATATGTTTTTACATCTTTGCCTACTGGTGCGATCCGTCTGTTGAGTTGCCAGGTGGCGCTTCGGTCGCCTGTTAGTTGAATCATTGGCAGTAGTTTCTTGGAGCGGGCTGTTGATCACATGGGCAGGCAGTCGGCACAGTCAGGGGCGCGGGAGAGAGAGAGAGAGAGAGAGAGAGAGAGAGAGAGAGAGGCAGATTGTCTAAGTGGTCGGTGGTTGGCAGAGCTGTGTTGGTCGGCAATACTTGTGCCTAATGACGACGCAGTCGGTTTACCCTGATTAGGGAGGCATAGTTGCCGATGAGGGGGTTGGAGTGCTGCTCATTTTCGGTGACGTCTGGTCTGCCCTTGGAGGGTGGGGGGTGGGGGGAGGGTAAGGTACACGTTACACGTGTTCTCCCGTGATGGATTGCCTGTGATACTTCGGCACTCTGTCTCAAGTATTAAATTAAATTTACCTTTTGGTGCCTGTGTTTGAAATTATCTGAATGCCATATTTGATGTGTTTAAAAATTTATTTCAATTGCAATACGTTCAATGTCTGATTATCTTGTCATTTGGGCCTGAAATTAGTTGTGTCATATATTCTAGGCCGACACGCATTTACTGCAGTGACCATTGATGTCGAAATTGAGATTTATTTGTACTCGAAATCGTTGCTTCCCTCCTAGGCCACCACGCCACTGAAGTCGAAATTGAGACTTACTTGTATTGGAAGTTGTAGCTTTCTTCCTAGTATCATCCTTTTTCTGTCACATTTTGTCTTTCAGGGCGAATGTTCATGCGTAACTGCGCAAGTGACGTATGTCGATCAAAGACTCATTACGACTGCGAGAGAAACAGATTATCTCTGACTTGTGATATAAAAACTCTGTGGATAGAACGTGGAATATTACGTGTACCATGCCTTACAATGTTACAGTTATTGAACTATACTAAAAAACGTAAATTAGTTACAAACTATGGCGTGCAAACAATTTATTCAACATGTAAACATCTCAGCAGATAATCGGATTTAGGTTACGGCGTGTTCGATATGCCTCCCGTCATTGGCGGCGTTGGGCGCAGACGAATAGCGAGATTCTGCATGAGCCGCTGAAGAGTCGGAATATCAGTGCTGTTGATGACCTCCAGAATGTCTATTTTCTGCTCGCTAATGGTTTTGGGGCTACTGCTGTACAACTTCTCTTCAGTGTAGCCCCACAAAAAGGAGTCACATGTCTTCAGATCCGGAGAATGTGGCGAACAATCGAGGCTCATGCCAGTGGCCTATGGGTACCCCAGAGCTATAATGTGGTTCCCAGAGTGCTCCTCCAGGACGCCAAACACTCTCCCGCTTCTATGGGGTCGCTCTCCGTCTTCCGTGAACCACGTCTTGTCAAAATCAGGATCACTTTGGATAATGGGGATGCAATCATCTTCCAAACCCTTCACTTATCGTTGAGGGTGAAGAGACTTCTCGATCGCCAAATGCGGTTCCTCAGTCCCCCATATGTGCCTGTTTTGCTTATTGACGAACCTATCCAAGCTGTTCCATTGCCCTGGTGCTTAATGGCTGATTGGTTTGAATTTTGTATGGGAAGGGGTGTAGGTCTTCAACAAGTTGTCGCACTCGTGTCTCCCGGTTGATTACCACCTGTTGTGGAGCTCGTCTGATTGATTTTCTGGGGCTGGCTTGAAACACAGCGCATGTCGTCTCGGTGTTTTCAGGAGTTTTCACCCTCTTTGGACAACCGACATTGCCAACAATGTCAGTACGAACAATACCGGTTCTGTCAAACTTGTGAAGCAAAATCTTGATTGTTAGCACACTTGGACCGGTTGTCTCCACCTTGAAGTCGGTCGCAAACATCCTCTGACCCGCAGATGGGGTGTTATTGCTCGTACAATAGGCCTCGACAAGCGCTTTATGCTCACGCACTCTGTACTGTGACATTTTGACGTGCAAATGGCCGACAACAACAAGGCGCATGGGCATACCAATTTCCATCATGCTCCGCGGCCAAACGTGCAGTTTAAACGTCTTAACGCAAACCTTTGAGAAGTTATGACAATTTTATTTCATGTTCAATAACTGTCATCCTGCACTTACTTCTGATTTAGCAATTGTGATGAATAGGATCGCAGCGGAACCATGTTTAGCGGCATAGTTGTAAGCTGCCATTTTGAATATGGAATGTAATTAAATAAATTATGAGAAAATTTCATCTCTTACAAGACGATGATGGATATTAAATGTAGCTATGAAGATCACTTATAAAAAGCTACAAGATGTACAACTTTGCTTCTGCCGTTTGCCAATAGGTGGCGACAACGTTAAGTAGGGTCGGAAGAAACAGATCGCTGACTCAGGCAGTTAGCTTGCACCTCGGTCAACATAACCTTATCTAAGCATTAGTCGATTTGTGTCTGCATCATAAAGTTGTTCTTGATTGAAATTGTCAGTTTACGAGCCTAATTCTCGTCATTTGCGGGAGGTGTCATTGTTTTGTTTCAGAACGAAGAAAACAGCGGCTGAGTCTCATCAACTGCTCTCAAGTACGTATGGCAAGGACGCTATTGGTGAAAGAACGTGTCCTGAGTGGTTTCAACGTTTCAAGAACGGTGAATTTAACGTCGTAGACCGGTATAGTGGTGGAAGTGAGAACGTTTTCGAAGATGCAGAATTGGAGACGTTGCTGAGTGAAAACTCGTGTCAAACTCAAGAAGAATTGGCACGATTAGTGGAAGTGACAGAGCAAGCCATTTCGAAACGTCTCAAGGCTCTGGGTATGATTCAGAAAGAAGGAACTTGTGTCCCGTGTGAGCTGAAACCAAGAGACGTTGAACGCCTTTTGTGTGTTTGTGAACAGTTGCTTCAGAGGCAAAAACGGAAGGGATTTCTGCATCATATTGTGACAGGGAACGAAAAATGGGTTCATTACGATAACCCTAAACGCAAAACGTCATAGGGATATCCCATCCATGCTTCCACGTCGACGGCCAAACCGAATATTCACGGCTCCAAGATCTGCATTTGGTGGGACCAGCTCGGCGTCGTGTACTATGAGATGTTAAAACCAAGTGAAACAATCACAGGTGCTCGTTATCGAATGCAATTAATGCATTTGAGCAGAGTATTAAAAGACAAACGGTCGCAATACAGCGAGAAGCACGATAAAGTGATTTTGCAGCACGACAACGCTCGACCCCACGTTGCAAAATATGTCAAAACGTATTTGGAAACGTTAAAATGGAAGTCCTACCCCACCCGCCGTATTCTCAAGACATTGATCCATCTCACTATCACCTGTTTAGATCAATAGCGCATGGCCTGGCTGACCAACACTTCAGATATCATGAAGAAGTCCCAAATTGATTCGATTCGTGGATCGCTTCAAAAGATGAACAATTTTTTCGACGCGGGATTCGTACACTGCCCGAAAGATAGGAGAAATCAGGGGTCAGGTATGGAAAATACCTTGAATGATACATGCGTAACCAATCTGTTTCATTAAAGCCTCAAATGTTGGGGAAAAAACGATGGACGCAAATTGTACACCTTGTACAATATCATGAATGGAAAAATTCGTTTCAGTTTTTGGTTCTTTCAACTTCTCCCTTGTCTGTGGCTATGAAAATTGTTTGGCGTGTCGTAACTCGCAGGGAACTTTGTGTCCTGGAAAATCAGTAAAGCCTGCACCACGGTCGTTTATGCTCTATTTTGAGAGATTGATTTCTGGACTTTTATCGAAATTGATACTCAACTTGGACACTGCTTCCCATGCCGCAGGGTGAATACGTCATAGCACCGAGGACGGTTTCCCCACGGCGTACGTTTGTGCCTGTAACTGTTTTAAGAAATTTAAGAGTCAACGACAGCGGAATTTTGCGGACCCACAGAAATTTTATTCCTCGTGCTGGCTTCGACATCGAGAAGCATCCCCCAGGCTGTGGCTAAGCCATGTCTCCGCAATATCCTTTCTTTTAGGAGTGCTAGTTCTGCAAGATTCGAGGGAGAGCTTCTGTTAAGTTTGGAAGGTAGGAGACGAAGTACTGGCAGAAGTAAAGCTGTGAGGGCGGGACGTGAGTCGTGCTTGGGTAGCTCAGTTGGCAGAGCACTTGCCTGCGAAAGACAAAGGTCACGAGTTCGAGTCTCGGTCCGGCACACAGTTTTAATCTGCCAGGAAGTTTCATATCAGCGCACACTCCGCTGCAGAGTGAAAATCTCATTCATCCCATATATGCTAAATAATGCTCATGTTTGGGGAGTATAGTTGCCAGCGGAAATGTTTAAACTTATAAGGGTGTTGCTAGAGCCACTCTGTAGCAATTTTGTACGTGTGGGGTGTCGCACTATCCTACTGGAATTGCCCAAGTCTGTCGGAATGCACACTGGACATGAATGGACGCAGGTGATCAGACTGGATTCTTACGTACATGTCACCTGTCACAGTCGTAATTAGATGTGTCAGGGTTCCCATATCACTCCGACCACACATGCCCCACACCATTACAGAGCCTCCATCAGGTTGAACAGTCCTCTGCTGACATGGGTGCAGGATCTATGGATTCATGAGGTTGTCCATCCGCTCGATACAGTTTGAAACGAGACTCGTCCAATCAAGCAACATGTTTCCATTGATCAACAGTCCAATGTCGGTGTTGACGGGTCCAGGCGGCGCGTAAAGCTCTGTCTCGTGCAGTAATGTAGGGTATACGAGCCGGCCATCGGCTTCGAAAGCCGATATGTATGATGTTTCATTGAGTGGTTCGCACGCTGACTCATGATGATGGCCCAGCACTGAAATCTGCAGCAGTTCGCGGAAGGGCTGTAGTTCTGTCACGTTGGACGATGCTCCTCTGTCGTCGTTGGTCTCGCTCTTGCAGGATCTTTTTCCCGTTGCAGCGATGTCGGAGATTTGATGTTTTACCCGATTCCTGATAATCACAGTGCACCCGTGAAATGGTCGTGCCAGAAAGTCTCCACTTCATTGCTACCTCGGAGATGCTGTGTCCCACCCCTCATGTTCAGACTCACTTAAATCTTGACGATCTGCCATTGTAGGGCAGTAATCTATCTAACAACTGCGCCAGACACTGGTTGTCTTATGTAGGCATTGACGATCGCAGCGCTGTATTCTAATTGTTCACATATCTCTGTAATTGAATACACATGCCTATACCATTTTCTTTGGCGCTTCAGAGAAGGAACTAAATTTACACCTGAAAGTGTGGGAGATATTTGTTTTGAAATATTGGGGAAGCGACTTCTCTCACCAAAAAGTTTCCATACACGTAACTATATGTTATTCAGTCATAACAACTGAACTTCAACTAATGGGAAGAGAAGTTAAACGTTGACTGATTTAACGACTGTAAAATTGCCTATGGCCATGGTAAGCAAACGCTAGCGGCCCAGTGAATCTTTGCTCAATTCGGTAATTAAATTCCATAACTCTGGTGAGATTTTGCCCCTTTAAAAATATTTGTATTTATTATTCTAAATAGCATTACAATTGTAGTTGTCCGAGTGTGAGCCCTCATGATTTGTCTGTTATGTTTTAAGTCACTTAAGCTGACGTGTTTGAATATCCTGTGATTTCTGATTATTAAATTAACTTGTTATATTTTATTGTAAGATTAGCCGGTTAATCCTCCCAGTAATTCTTGTTATAATATTATTATTGTAATACGTAAAGTTTGGTTGTGGCTAAAGGTCACGCTTACATTGAATTTATTGTCTTGGTCTGAGCATTTTCATATGTTCTATGATTATATTGCATGAATTATGTGTCTGCTTTTTGCTCTAGGGTTATCGAGCTGTTCATAGCGTTTGAAAGCGCTGGTCCGGGATGTTATCTGTTACCCTCTGGGACGTTGCGGCCTCCTGGCTTGCTATGGCATCCCTCGTAAGTTAAGTTTCTATCTTGTAGCAATCGGGCGATAATTTAACCAAATATGTCCGTTATTCTAAACTGTCTTCCTCACACCTGGCCGGCCGTACGTGCCCCTTACATGTCTTCCCTATTTGAATTTTGGTTTTAACGTAATAGTTTTAATATCGGTGCAATGCTGAATTTGTTAAATTATATTTTATTATTTTTCCACGTCTGTATCTTGATTATGGCCAAGGGATTTCTCTGACTGATCAAATATTGGGTATTTGTGTCGAGAATTGCTCTGCGTTCGTAGCGTAAAATATTAGTAGTTAACTAGCCTCATCTCGTCAGATACCAGAGTTTTGTAATTATGTGTTACTATCCTTCTTGTAAGCGATATTCCTTAATGTGAATCACCCCCTTTGGCCAGCCAAATGTTCGAATTATGATCTTCAGCATCACTGCTGTCATTATTTGCCCAGCGCTAAGAAAGTGTTCGAGTTATATTTGATAGTACTACTTGCTTGTTAACCCTTCCAAAATTGATGCATTTTATTCCTTTAAATTAAATGATTAGTAATCAATTGTTTTATCTGAGGAAATTTTGGTGTGACTGCCTCAGTCATTTGTATTTAATTAGTGTTTGTGGTACATGTGCCGTAAAAGATTGTTGGACTCTTGTGAAGTAGCAAATGACTTGTGATAAATGGCCTGCACCTTTCTTTTTACTTGCTTCCTTATCCTGGGGCGTCCACTGACATTTCAAGCACACCACTCTTTCATAGCCATTTGACTGTCAGACTGTCAGAAAAGGAATGTCGACTGTCAGAAAAGGAATTCGGAATCACTCTACGAACATGTTTTAATATCAGTAACTCAGTGAGAGAGACGACCCTGTAAATTTTTCATTATTTTCCCAAGATATTGGGTTTCTGTTTCTCTAGTTTCTAACTGTTTGTCTAAACACGCATTGTCACGTTCAGAGCAGTGTTCATCATCACGGTTAACGTTTCGTCTAGTGGTAGTTTCTTCATTAGTGGCAATATGCTTTGCTGTGTAGGAGGCCTACTTTCTACTTCTTTACGGTATCATCGTTTTTGTACCGAATATATCTCTCATTATTTGGCCCATTTCTACGCCCTAAACCAGTACCCGAAGATGGCAGATTTAGAGTTGGAACAGCAACAATCTTCTACTTGCGTTTTGAAGCAATGTTAAATACTTCGGTTTTCAGATCCTTTTCATAAATTGAATCAGTAAAATATATTGGACGCACACGTGCTTTTTCAACTGAAAACGAATCTGCAAGTTAATGATTTATCCATTTTCGTTCACCTCACTGTTTTTAGGAAATATGTGAAACTTTGTTCGTAACTAATTTTCCTGCTGTGGTTAGTACAAGTGGCGATCTGGCAGCAAACCATTATTTTTCGCTTAAAAACTTGCTATAAAAGATCCCTCGGTACTCTGATAATTAAGTGTAACTTTGTATTCAATTACCAGTCGCTAATAAAAGTTCACACTGTCGCAAATAACCTGGTTTTTGCTCGTAAACGTAGTTACAAGAAATTATGGCAATCGCGGGCTACCTGGCGCTGTTTGGGTTAACTCTGAAGTCAGCGGCGAGGCTTTCTACTGCACTCGTTAACCTCGTTATCCGTACCGCACATTGCTGCCAAGATCTTTGTAAATTAGACTCGGTTTCGTAAACAATGAAGTAACAGCACATAGGCCTACCCTCTCAAAGTGCAAAGTTTCAATTTGTCTTATAATCCTATACATTTTTGTCAGACAACTTTACTGACCTCTGACATAAGTAATAATAATTGTTATTTTTTATTTCGTGCCTCATGAGACTTCTTTTACAGCTTTGTAACAATTTTTTTCTCTGGATCCTACGACTCTTATGATGACTTGAAATTTCATAACGGTTTCTGACGGTTACACCACGTGCTGTACTTTTGTTGTCGGGAAAAAAAAAATGGCCAATTTTACTGTCAGTTTCATTTTGCCAAGTTCGTTTTTTGTTTTTCTCTGGAATAACTGGTTAAGAATAAACACGTGGTTCTCAGTACATTCACGAAAATGGACGACTTCTGTCGTTTCAGATACACTCCTGGAAATGGAAAAAAAGAACACATTGACACCGGTGTGTCAGACCCACCATACTTGCTCCGGACACTGCGAGAGGGCTGTACAAGCAATGATCACACGCACGGCACAGCGGACACACCAGGAACCGCGGTGTTGGCCGTCGAATGGCGTTAGCTGCGCAGCATTTGTACACCGCCGCCGTCAGTGTCAGCCAGTTTGCCGTGGCATACGGAGCTCCATAGCAGTCTTTAACACTGGTAGCATGCCGCGACAGCGTGGACGTGAACCGTATGTGCAGTTGACGGACTTTGAGCGAGGGCGTATAGTGGGCATGCGGGAGGCCGGGTGGACGTACCGCCGAATTGCTCAACACGTGGGGCGTGAGGTCTCCATAGTACATCGATGTTGTCGCCAGTGGTCGGCGGAAGGTGCACGTGCCCGTCGACCTGGGACCGGACCGCAGCGACGCACGGATGCACGCCAAGACCGTAGGATCCTACGCAGTGGCGTAGGGGACCGCACCGCCACTTCCCAGCAAATTAGGGACACTGTTGCTCCTGGGGTATCGGCGAGGACCATTCGCAACCGTCTCCATGAAGCTGGGCTATGGTCCCGCACACCGTTAGGCCGTCTTCCGCTCACGCCCCAACATCGTGCAGCCCGCCTCCAGTGGTGTCGCGAGAGGCGTGAATGGAGGGACGAATGGAGACGTGTCGTCTTCAGCGATGAGAGTCGCTTCTGCCTTGGTGCCAATGATGGTCGTATGCATGTTTGGCGCCGTGCAGGTGAGCGCCACAATCAGGACTGCATACGACCGAGGCACACAGGGCCAACACCCGGCATCATGGTGTGGGGAGCGATCTCCTACACTGGCCGTACACCACTGGTGATCGTCGAGGGGACACTGAATAGTGCACGGTACATCCAAACCGTCATCGACCCCATCGTTCTACCATTCCCAGACCGGCAAGGGAACTTGCTGTTCCAACAGGACAATGCACGTCCGCATGTATCCCGTGCCACCCAACGTGCTCTAGAAGGTGTAAGTCAACTACCCTGGCCAGCAGGATCTCCGGATCTGTCCCCCATTGAGCATGTTTGGGACTGGATGAAGCGTCGTCTCACGCGGTCTGCACGTCCAGCACGAACGCTGGTCCAACTGAGGCGCCAGGTGGAAATGGCATGGCAAGCCGTTCCACAGGACTACATCCAGCATCTCTACGATCGTCTCCATGGGAGAATAGCAGCCTGCATTGCTGCGAAAGGTGGATATACACTGTACTAGTGCCGACATTGTGCATGCTCTGTTGCCTGTGTCTATGTGCCTGTGGTTCTGTCAGTGTGATCATGTGATGTATCTGACCCCAGGAATGTGTCAATAAAGTTTCCCCCTCCTGGGACAATGAATCCACGGTGTTCTTATTTCAATTTCCAGGAGTGTATATACGAAGTTCCCATTTAGAAATTGCTCTTCAGTTATTGCCTGATTTTCGTCTTAAAATTCCCTCTTATCGCTTTTTGTGTATTGTGAAACATACAATAATGCCATGGTATATGATGATAATCACATTTACTATTTCCAGATGTGTAATACATTATGTATAACGCAACAGCAATTTATCTTGTCGCTGCTAGTAGAAGATAAGGATGTAGCCAACAAAAATTGATTCTGCACTATTATACACACATCAAAAAAAGTTTCGCATCACCCTGGTTCCCAGAACTCCTGAAGATAGACTTTGACTGTGGATATTGTATCACAGACATAGTCCTTATCACTGTTCAGAGACGTCACTAAACCCGACCAAAGATTTTAACGAGCACTCATGATCATAGCCTATTAGGCTTAGGGTGTCTGACAGAAGATCAGTTCCAGTAACTCGACCAGGGAGGAGGTACACGGCTCGTGTTGTCTGCATTTCAAACATGCCTAGACCGCTGTTCGTTCGCTTCCGCATTGTTACTCTGTGTCAGGAAGGGCTCTCAACAAGGGAAGAGTCCAAGTGTCTCGGAGTGAACCAAAGCGATGTTTTCGGACATGGAAGAGATACAGAGAGACAGGAACTGTCATATGACATGCCTCACTCAGGCCGCCCTAGGGCTACTACTGCAGTGGATAATCGCTACCTACGGATTATGGCTCGGAGAAACCCTGACAGCAACGTCACCATGTTGAATAATGCTTTTCGAGCAACCACAGGACGTCATGTTACGACTCAAACTGTGCGCAGTAGGCTACATGATGCGCAACTTCTCTCCCGACGTCCAAGGCGAGGTCCATCTTTGCAGCTACGATACCATGCAGCACGATACAGATGGGCCCAAAAACATGCCAAATGGACCGCTCGGGATTTGTATCACGTGCTCTTCACGGATGAATGTTGCATATGCCTTCAACCAGACAATCGTCGGAGACGCTTTTGGAGGTAATCAGGTCAGGCTGAACACCTTAGACACACTGTCCAGCGAGTGCGGGAAGGTTGAGGTTCCTGCCGTTTTGGGGTGGCCTTACGAGGGGGCCGACGTAACGCCACTGGTGGTCATGGAAGGTGCCGTAACGGCTGTACGATACGTGAATGCCATCCTCCGACCGATAGTGCAACAATATCGGCAGCATATTGGCGATGCATTCGTCTTCATGGACGACAATTCGCGCCCCAATCGTGCACATATTGTGAGTGACTTCCTTCAGCACAACGACATCGCTCGACTAAAGTGGCCAGCATGTTCTCCAGACATGAACCTTATCGAACATGCCTGGGATAGATTGAAAAGGGCTGTTTATGGACGACGTGAGCCACAAATCACTCTGATCTACACCGAACCGCCGTTGAGGAGTGGGACAATCTGGACCAACAGTGCCTTGATGAACTTGTGGATAGTATGCCACGACGAATACAGGCATGCATCAATGCAAGAGGACGTGCTACTGGGTATTAGAGGATCGATGTGTGCAGCAATCAGGACCACCACCTCTGAAGGTTTCGCTGTGTGATAGTGCAACACGCAATGCGTGGTTTTTATGAGCAATAAAAAGATCGGAAATGGTGTTTATGTTGATCTCTATTCCAATTTTCTAAACAGGTTCCGGATCTCTCGGAGCAGAGGTGATGCAAAACTTTTTTGTGTGTGTGTATGTGTGTACTGAAAAAGCAGCAGTAGTGGTATAACTACTGCATAGGTGGCTGCTACAGAAGTCAAACCTAGCAGTAAAGATTTACGGTTAATACGTCGTAATTTCTTTCAGTGAGCTCGGTGCCTAAGACTGTGCTACATTATGAATCTAAATGTCTTTATTCAGCACCCGGATATTGTTCAATTGTATACGAATAGTATTAACCGGGTGGGTCAGTTGAGTGGTCTAATAAACTCAACGGTAGACCACCTCCGATGGCACCACAACTGGTATAGAAGGTCAGTGTTTAAAAAAAGCTGCGGGTTGAGTAAATCTGTGTCGTACCTCAAGCAAGTCTATGTTTGTAAGGAATTACCATACTTGACGACACATACTTCTGTCATTTTCAATATTTCGGGCATCTTCACGAACTGTACATTGCTCATTTTTTATTTCTACAGGGAAGTTGCTTTTCCACGTTATTATTTCAGCGGTGTCAAGAAAACTAACCACGGCAGTAGTGTCTATGGCAACTTTCAATCTGAAAGAAGTTCAGCAGCGAGTAGTCAGGTATAATGCAACTGGTGCGCTACAAAAATGGAGAACTAAAAGGAAAAAGAAGTGTCTTGATAAAATTAATCTTCTCCAAATTCCGCGGTCGTGTGCCTCGTTCAGCTTAGGTACGCCCGGCCGTATCGTGCACACCAGACCCCCTCCTCTGCTATTGATTATGTAATTAAAAGTTTCCAGCAGAGCGGGTGAAAGGCATGCCAGTGTTACCACGCGAAAATCCATATACCGTGCGAGCCGCAGCACTGTGCCACGGCCGGGATTATTTTTTTTTTTTTAAATACTCGCTTCAACCGAAAAGCAGAGACAAAAGCATCCCATAAAATAACACGACAAAAACATTCCGCGGTTTTCGCTTGAAGTGCATTACGACTGAGTAATTTAAAACTCTGTTAACGTATTTTGGCGACCCCTTTTTTTTTCGCGGGACAAGTGCAATTTAAAATTTAACATCGTGATAAAAATGCTTCAACTAAATGTGACCGTCTGGAACCGTTAGATAACCTTTGTTAAGCGGTATACTGCCCGCGCACTGCTGTACGGTACATTTAACGAATTAGCCATTTCCTGTCAAGTCTACAGCGAACTATGCGAGGTATGATCTTCATTGTTGTTCAGTGCACGCGTACAATGTAGACAAGCATTTCAAATGCCTCAGATAAAACAACGAAATACTACCTGTAGTCCGGAGAACACGATCGCAGACTAACAACGTGGTCTTCTGACAGGTAATGCCTTTGCACATTCTACACAGTACCAAACTTTACTAGGTGTTCGGCTATAGAAACTTTAGGAACGTGGAGTAGGTATTCAGGAATTCAAACTTAACTCTATAGGTGATTCATTTAATAAATTCTTGTAAACTTTGCTTATTTCAACTATGTGTATGAAGATCCGTGACGGGAATAATTCATTTAGACGATTAGTGGTCCTTTCATACCAACAGTCACTTTTTTAAATTAATTCACATGACGTGTTTCCAAATATTCCCATAACAAGCTCTTACATATATCACTATAGCAGGCGTCCTAAATTAAGACGAAAGGATTCCTTGCAAATGAACGTATTCTCTCGCTCTCCCTCCCCCCCCCCCCCCCTCTCTCTCTCTCTCTCTCTCTCTCTCTCTCTCTCTCTACTCCCACATATACTGTCACCGGTTTTGATTTTGCAGTCAGTTTTCGCAACTTCATTAATAAATCAAATACAGGTGTCAACTTAGCTTTTTAAAGGAGATTAACACTGTTTTCGCAGTCGAAAAATCTCAAATCTTGTAGATCCAACAACAAATTATAGAGAAAAAATGCGTTGAACATCGGGATATTTGTACTGTTGATGTGGTTGCTGAATGCCCCACCACCAGGAAATTTTCGCCGTACTTGCCTTACGCAATTGTCCTAGAGGAGGGCGAGATAGAGCACATTCTCGCTGTCTTCTTGATGTCTAGAGTGCAAATATTGTATTTGTCATTGAACACTCATACGTTTCCAGAAATGATTGTTTATGGTTCCGCTAAACCGTAGTTTAAGGTAGTTCTAGCTTAGCGATGACAACCCGGTGTTTACTGACAGCAGATCGCTGGACTGCTGTTCGAAAAGTGCGGTTGTGTTATACTGTAAATGTGCGTGTTTCAATCGCAGTAAGTCCTCTGCCAAAATCATCAACCGTCTGAAGAGTAGGACATCTTCCCTAAAACATTAATACGTACGTTTTCATCTCGTTCGTAGTCCGCAGAATACGTTACATTGTCGGTTTTGTACGGAAGCTTTACTTTTTGTGAAGTTTCCTGAATCATCCGTCGTTTACAACTTACTGCAGTTGTCTGCTATGATTTTCAAGCTTTTGCGCTTTTTTAGAGCACAATCCACTGTCTTCTGTGGTTTATGTAGCAATTTACATGGACTGTTTAGAGTAAGTCTCATCGCGCCTTCTGACAGACCCCAAAACGTACACACAGTCGTTAATATTTCTCGAAAGCCAGTAAATGGGCTTCAAACAATAATCTCAGCGAATGAAGTTCTGTTTTATTACCTACTATGTCGCTTGAGTGCGATAGTACCGGTATCGCATACACAGTCTGTTGTGACTGGGCAAGACAGCCAAGTCACAAAGAGAGGAAGCCGAAAGGCACGGGTTAAGCTCACGCAGCTGGAACAGTTAAAGGAATTAATAGTAGCAAATAAAGTACGTAGTTGATGTAATACTTAACTTAAATCCACAATTGTAGAACATCTCTCGTGACGGTACATGTTATAACCACAATATAAAATAATATCAAATGCTATGGCGCCTTGCTATGTCGTAGCAAATGACGTAGCTGAAGGCTATGCTAACTATCGTCTCGGCAAATGAGAGCGTAGTTGTCAGTGATCCATCTCTGGCAAAGTCGGCTGTACAACTGGGGCGAGTGCCAGGACGTCTCTCTAGACCTGCCGTGTGGTGGCGCTTGGTCTGCAATCACTGACAGTGGCGACACGAGGGTCCGACGTATACTAATGGACCGCGGCCGATTTAAAGGCTACCACCTAGCAAGTGTGGTGTCTGGCGGTGACACCACATGGTCTAACAAGCTTCCGGCGAGGAGACTGATAGAAGCAGCTGTAATTTATGCCGGTTATTGGTATCGACTTTTTCCAGTCGCTACCAACTTTATTGACAAGACTGTGTTTAATAGGCGCAACATATCGGTAACTAAGAGAATTCCTCAATAAATTGCTCATATTATAAAAACAACACTTAACTCACAGTATCACTTCTGCTCACGTAGAAGTAGATTCACCAAACAGTTTTTTCTGCTTGTTGACGCTAGCAGCAATCAGAAATCAATTAATGCTGTTTGATCTGGTTCGATTTCCAATGATGCAAGCAGCCGTATCATCCACTTCACCGAGGGTATTCTTATTGTGCGCATGTAACACGCGTACAGCGAACAAAAAAACGCACATTTTAGAAAATCTGGTGGCTTACGCTACACTCTCTGATCAAAAGGTACTTAATAGTGTACATTATTATGTGCTGTGTCCACCTTTCGCTTTTATAACATCTCGAATTCTGCTGGGGACACTGTATCTGAAATATATATGGAGAAATAGCATTCGATTCACCTTAAAGATATTGGTTCGCTGTGGTTTTCAACAAGGTCGACGTTTTAAATCATCTCAAAGAATTTCTATTGACTGCATATCGGGATTCTGGGCAGGGGCATCCATTTCCAGAATGCTACTCTCCACAACCAATTGACAGATTCTGCTTAAACTAAACCGCCGTGTTTTAACATTTAATTGGACATGTAATTAGCCGATTTCACTCCTGTGTAAATTAACTGTAGAGTAGGCGCAACGTTCCCAGACACAGTGCATGACACAGTTAATAAGAATAGTGACACAAACTGACAGACCTGGCAAAGGTCGAAATATGGCGCAACAGATTGTATACCAACTGCTCCTGCAACAAAAACGTTTTAGCGTTTGACACTCGTTATCGTATCTGCAACGCTTATCTCTTTCAAAATAGCGTTTGGCAACTGCACACACAGCGGAAAATGGCGGCAATGAAGCAAACGTTCTGGAAACGCACCTGGTTATACGTAGGTTGGAACTTACATAGTGGCAACAGTGCTGCGGAGACACTATGCAATGGAATCTAATGTTGTCGCTGATAGCACCCTTGTTGACATACCTACCTTACCTCCGAGCAAATGGACTCGCTCGTCCCACGTCACCGGCGTGCGCACAATCGAGGGAAACACAGTCACTTGCGAGCGAGCGGTCTAACGTAACGTTGCCACTATGTTCTGGAAACAGGGACAACGGAGTTGGATCAAGATTGAATGTGCCAGAGGTCGTACAGCACGACAGTGTCATCAAGGTCTTCAAGAGGAGTGCGAGGAACCGGCATTGCCGTACAGAACAGTGGCAGGTTGGGTAAAAGCCTTCAACAAAGGTCGGCAAACTGTGGCAGACATGCATCGGGCAGGTCGTCCTAGAGTCTCTGAAGAAGAAGTGCATGCTGTTGCCACGTTTAGTGGACAGTGATCGACCCAATATGATTCCTGAGCTCGCCCACGAAACCGGATTAGCGCATACGACTATGCTTCGCATTCAGAAGGAACGCATTGGCATCCGAATAACTGCATCACGATGGGTTCCGTATGACTTGACGGAAATGCAGAAATTGATGCGTTACGGCGCTGCTCAGACGCATTTGGAGCGCTATGAGCGCGAAGGAGAGGCTTTCTTACGCCGTATCGTAACACTGGATGAGACATGGGCTACATTGTACGAACCAAAACTGAAACGCCAATCCAACCAATGGTGTCATTATGGATCGCCGCGAAAGTCGAAAGTGCGTCAGAGCTCCAGCACGGTGAAAGTTACGGTGATTCTCTTGTACGACTATGATGGTGTTATCCTAACGCATTACGTTCCTCCACGGCAAACCGTCAGTGCACAGTATTACTGTTCGTTTGTGGAGCATCACCTTCGACCACGTTTCCGAAAGAAGCGGCGACACTTTCTGTGCGACCCTCCCATCATTCTGCACGACAATGCTCTGGCGCATACAGCGCAAGCTGTAGCTGCTAAGTTCGGGCGATGGGACTGGGTAGCACCGTACCATCCACCATACTTCCCGGACTTAAGTCCTTGTGACTTTGACTTAATTCCGAAGTTGAAGAAACCACTTCGTGGCATTCGCTTCAGAACTGTTCCAGAGGTTCGACAGGCAGTAGACCGCTCCATTCACACCATCAACAGAACAGGCTGTGCTACGCCTTCCACATCGTTGGCAACGGGTTCTACACAACGCTGGTGACTACTGTGAAGGACAGTAGGAGGTAGGACCATGTAGCTCTTTTGTATCGGATGTGAATAAATAGCTGCCACTGTTTAAGTTCCAGCCCTCGTATTTATTTTTTAAGGGTCGCCTATCAGTAGCGAATTTCTAGGACATAAGTGGCTTTCAATTGCAAGTCACATTGCGAATACAAATCTTCTATTTAATGTAAACAAGAGAACGACTGACAAAGAACAGTACAAAGTAATTTTCTGAAAATTGTTGTAGATTAACAGTAAAATGACTACAAACTGTGGAGGATCCACGTCTGATTGGAAGACTGCAGGGAGCTAAATCATAAGACTCCTACTTGTGGGAAGCTCTCAAAAGCAAGCTAACCGTCACAAAATGATCAACACAGATAACTGACGTACTACCTTATGCTTCTTACATGCTCAAATACGAGCTGCTCGGAAGATGGATTAAGCTACTGTCTGAGCGAAACATACATTCTTCTAGTAGAGCACCAGAAGGCGCCAGTCAGCGACAGATAAGAGTATCCTCTCTTTTCGTAAAAGTTTCCCCCGGAACCCTAACCATTCCCGCGTTCCATCTGGAGGGGACAGTGATGAATGAACATGATTCCCTTTCTAGGTAAAAACAGGGGAAAGTAAGGGAAACTTCCACCCAAACCTTACGAAGACCATCGATATGATTCCTTAGGTTGATACTGATTTTGATCAATTTCTCTCCATTGATCAGCACCAACCTCACCGCATCTGGTTGCAGGTGAATCTTTGGATAGGACAATCTGTAATTTTTGGAGGGAAGCAACAAACTTTTTGAAATCAGGAAAACGCCAAGAGGCCGCCTCTACTTTGGCGTGGAGGATAGAAGGGTCAATTTCATGCTGAAGCAGCCTCAGGAGAAAGCTGTGGCTTCCAGTGTCATCTGTCCCTGTGACAAACAGGTCAGAAGCAACGTTGTTCACAATGGCCAGTTCGACAAACAGGGCTATTTCCGCAAAAACAGAAAGCACCCGTCCCCTGCTACTGAGACGTCATGGAAAGCCTCCTCCCAACGTTACGGGCTGTCTGTCTGCTCGGGTCAACTCCTTTCAAGTTGACAACATTGTGGTGATGGCCGGCCGGAGTGGCGGAGCGGTTCCAGGCGCTACAGTCTGGAGCCACGCGACCGCTACGGTGGCAGGTTCGAATCCTGCCTCGGGCATGGATGTGTGTGTGCTGTCCTTAGGTTAGTTAGGTTTAAGTAGTTCTAAATTCAACGGGACTGATGACCTCCGAAGTTAAGTCCCATAGTGCTCAGAGCCATTTGAGCCATTATGGTGATGAAGGCAGCACCGGAAGTTGGCATGGCACAGAAGTGCCGCCTTTTCCGTCTTCTTTTGTAGTGCTTTGCAGCAGCGAGATAAAGACGATGAAATACTTATAACTCACTGAAGAACGACACCTACTTTCCATAATCGAGTGCTTTGACTGTTGTTTTCTATGTCTTCATTAAAATTTACTTCATGTGGTGTGACATATGTTCACATTCACCATCGCAGTTATGTAGGAAATAAAAGTTCACAGCTCATTATGCAAATACGTGCAATCGCCCTTGTAGATAATCTTTTAATAGTTATCTTTATTTATTGTGCTATATTAGTCTTCAGTCTGAATTAAGGAGAGACAGTGTAATAAAAATTCTCCTTTTGATGATTTACAATTACACCTATGTGGGGCGTTCAAAAAGAAACGAGCCTGAAGCATAATTACAGAAACCAGTACCTGTATGTCACAAGTATTGACCCTGGCTGTTGGGACACTTGTCCCACTATGACACAAGGTGGTGAATGGCTGTCTCATAAAATTCTCAGGTCTGTGGTGTTAACCAGTTCCGCACGTACAGCTGGACGTCGTCGTTTGAGGTGAATCGTTCGTCGTTCTTCTCTGACCAAGATGGCCCCCTGCTGATTCTCTGCCTGCAGAACGGGACAACAGTGAATGCTCGGCGTTACTTGCAAATCTTGGCCACCCATTGTGAGTTAACGAGCATTCCGCCCTCATTTAAGTATATGGCCGAAAGAGACAGCCTTACAGGAATTGTGGAACGAATCCTGTTGTCCAGGACCGTGTGCCGCAAAGAGCGCAGGTGCGCCACGAGGTGGGGAAATTCACAGGCAGCCGGCCGAAGTGGAAGTGCGGTTAAAGGCGCTGCAGTCTGGAACCGCAAGACCGCTACGGTCGCAGGTTCGAATCCTGCCTCGGGCATGGATGTTTGTGATGTCCTTAGGTTAGTTAGGTTTAACTAGTTCTAAGTTCTAGGGGACTAATGACCTCAGCAGTTGAGTCCCATAGTGCTCAGAGCCATTTTTGAAATTCACAGGCGTCTATTGTGCTGAATGAGGCCAGGCTGATCAGGCCTAAGCGATATAGTGTGTGAGTGAGACAGACGAGGACCTACGTCATAGGGAAACCTCGTAGGAGCTGTTTGTGCCCAGGGCAGCGTAGCAGTGTTAAATATGGCGGTCCCATGATCGGCCATAAAGGGAAACATTTACGAATACTATTTAATTCCGTAGTAATTCAGGGAATGAACCCACTGCAATTGTAATCTAGCACCTTTCTTAAATTCTCATGGTGATACCAATAAAACTGGAATATTAATCATATCTATAATAGTTTAGGATTTACTGTTAAAGTTAAATTAACACGTTTTGTGACGAAGTCTTGAATGCTAAAATTTGAACGCTTTGGTCGATCTTAACAATCGACATTTCATATATGAGCGCATCATTAAAATGGCGAATCCTGTAAATATCAACTCTGTAGCTTTGTTTGCTTAAAAGATATAGTAAATTCAAATTATCAGTATTTTCAGTTAAGCATCAGATATTTCCTCCACACGAAACACATTGAACGATGACAGCATGACACCTTATTGAATCATTAGGTAATAGAATATTTGCTGTAAAGTTTATTACACGCGAGTTACTCTTGTCCTTTATTTATTTATCAGAATGCACATCGGAGCAAGGCTACTGATCATGACAGTCAAAGTTGAGAAGGAAATTGTGTTGGTTTTATGTAAAAGAATTTAACATTTATTATGTAATGGATATTATTGTTACGTTATTTAGAACGTGAAAGTGGTCAAGCTTTGATTGTTTAAATATGTTAAAATGTAAAATAATGTACAATAAGCTGTAGCCTATCAGATGGACGGCTTCAGGGAAGAGAACTGCACTAGTCAGTTGAGCGACGAGATTCGGCACTCCGGAGACGCGGCCGAAGACGGGCAGAGGGACAGTTCTGATCTAGGCACCAAAGGAACAGTACGAACTGAAACGTGAAAGCGGACAGTCAGTCTTTAGGTAGCTAGGAAGTGAAATAACTTAGAAATTTTCGCGTTCTGTGCTGTCGCGGGACTTAGTCTCTGAGTGGTGAGCAGACGCGCACCTGGTGTGAACTCTTAACATTTCGCGTAGATAACTAGGTGGAGTATTGGACTTGTGTTTCACAATGAGATTGTGAATTATCAAACTGTGTCAAATGGATATGCGCTCGAGTGTAACAGTAACTCTAAAACCGGTCACTTTCGCTATTAGTTTGCTTTCTGAGTAAACATTATTTTAACCAAATCGCAAGTGTGTGGCCTACATCATTCATGGGTCTTTAATTTAGCTCCCGACATTATTATTACTGTTATTATATGTTATGTTAACCATGTATGTTTCATACAATTTCACTAACTTTTCATCAGCCAGACAATTTTACCAAAGTGTCACAAGTGTCCAATTAAGAGAGTGTAATGCGACACGTGCGGTTCAACCCCTAGAAGAGTTTGATCCAAGACATTTCGGCGAAGAGGAACCGCATGTGAGGCCGAACATCTTTGAGATGTTAACTCGCATCTTCACCAGACGATCAAATCAAAACGACCAGGCAGTCTCACCCATGGGCTCATTCTGCTCCACGACAATGCAAAGCAACATCCGGCCAACACAGTCGCTGCACTTCTGGAGAAATTCAAATGGGAGGTCCTCGGCCACCCTCCATACAGTCCGGACCTCTCTCCCTGTGATTACTCCAATTTTGGTCCCCTTAAAAAGGCTCTGAGTTGCAAACGATTCACCTCGGACGATGACGTACAGCTGAATGTGCGGAAGTGGTTAAATCGCAGCCCCGGAAGCTTTATGAGACAGCCATCCACCGCCTTGTGTCAAAGTGGAACAAGTGTCTCAACAGCCAGGGTCAATACTTCTAACATATAGGTACTGCTTTCTGTAATTATGCCTACGGCACGTTTCTTTTTGAATGCCCCTTATACATTTTGTAGTAAATGGTATTGTTTTGGACTGCGTCGCGACATTGACCTACGTATTTGCTCTGTACTAAAGCTCAATCAAGTAAGACCTTCACTATAACTTAATTAAGGTAGTAAACGGAGGTAAAACAGCAGTTAAAATTGGAAATTCCTCTAGTTTCCGATGGTCCAGATTTGTTGGTCAAGATAATGTCCGCAGTTGGGCCTGAATAAAAGAGCACGGTGTCTTATCTGAGAAGTACTTGGCATTTCTCATAAACATGTGCATTAAAATGCTCACCTTAAGGCTGCTACATTACGGAAAATGAAAATCTGAACAACTATGTAATCGTAAGATATCCTCACTTCCATAATCTCGTTAACTGGCCATATACTGATGATTCGTTACCAAATGATCAAATATTTTGTTTGAAAGTGGTTCACAGCCAAAACAGACATGTTGAATGACTGCCATCTGTCACACTGAATGTCGTTGGTTGGATTAATTACTCAGTGTCCCTTTATTTGATAATGATAACTGCTCTGCCTCTGTAGCCATTTTCCAACTTGCCAAATGGATAGACTTGGGACATAGTCAAAATATTCTTCTATTAGTACATCCATAGAATGTAGTGTGTTAACCGTACAGTAAATTTACAAATCTGGATTCCTACCCGGAACCTTGTCTTTCGCGTGCAGAGCTCTTGAAGCGACCATACATTTAAGGTACGAGACTGAAAAGCGTACATTATCATGCATTTTGTACAAGCCTGCACCAATAACCTTCGCCTCAAAACAGTTAATCCATGCTTTTACAAGCGTCAGGTTGGGCATCAGTTATGTGGGCTTCAAATGACAATTTACTCGTTTTGCCCGGATCTGATACAGTGACGCAAGAAAAGCCCTAGGCAGATGATTGGCACAATTATTTCTGGATCGGGTTAGATACTTGTTTGAGCCTCCAACTAATCGTAAAACTCTTCATTTTAAAGAAGCATGCGTTAATGAAGGAAGCTATGCCATGACCCTTGAGACTGACTTCAGCAATTAAATTTCTCGCGAGGTGAAGGGGCTGTGATACTTCAAATATTCACCTATACATATTTCCAATACGTGAGAGATGACTAATGCACATTAACTCTTAGTGCCCCACATTCGTAAATACTCTCAAATTTGTCCCTATATTGTTGGTTCTTGGAGAATTTATATTATTTATACACGGTGATTCAGCTGCCCCTACGTATGGGTTTTCTGCAACGTGTAACACCTTCAAAAACCACCTGCTACATTTTCATATTCTCTCGCTCGCAACATACAGAGAGTCCTACAGAAAAAATGAACAAGACCTTTTTGTAGGTCATTTAATGCAGTTAAATTTTGTATTGAGATGCGTTTTCGTTGGAGGCCACAGTTTTCGAGTTATTGAAGAAAAACATATTTCAAAGTCTCTTTTGTATATTTTCTTGAATAATTCTAAAACTACGGCCTCTAGCGAAAACGTAGCCCAGTACGAAATTTATCTACATTAAGTGTGCTACAAAAAGGTTCTCTTCACATCATAGGGCTAAAAGTTTGCGCATCGCGAACGAGAGAATATGAAAATCATGTGTTATTTGAAGGCATTGTGCCTTCCATAAAACCCATAGGTACCCTCAGATAAATCACTCTGTGTAACATATCACTGTGTAACAGGTCAGCTGCTTTGTCTTTCATATACTCGTACAAACTTTCCAAGCTATTTGGAACTGACCTCCTTCACGTCGCTTATACAAGCCTGCACATTGTCAGTACACACCCTGCAGCATATACACGTTGGTGTACCAGTATGATTGAAAATCGATCAAGCGTGAAGTAGCTCGAACAGTCCGCAAGCTTGAGCAAAATTACCCTACAGGTGGTTGACACGGTTAATCATGCATGCCTGTCAAGCTTGCAGTTGGACTATATTTTAAGACAATATGTGGCTGCAATATTTTTGTAGTGACTTTGCTGCAGTGTATCTGTAATACGCAGCAGTAGCGTGGTACGACCGAGCAATATTGCTGATGGACCAGGCTGTATTGGGTAGCTGCCGTTTCTAGTCTTATTCGCCAAGAATGAAACATATCTCGTACGGTCGGTTCTGGCGTTTTCTGCAAATGCTGAAGTCTTGCTGTAAGCCTTGTTTACGCTCCCCTGCTCCGGCAGCAGCGCTGTACTGCAAAGTCATGTAGTTTGAGCGCCGAAACAATTTATTTCGCTGCAGTACGAAAGATGGTTCGCTTACTTACACTCGTTTTGTTTGTTGTCCATAGGTCCGTTGATGTGAGTAAACGACAGAATTGATTACATTATGAATGTGTTACGTTCATTTATGAACGGAGCTATGGAACACAGTAACTAATACAAAAAAGCAAGCTGAAAAGAGGTGTTCTCGCTGCTACGTCGTTGCAGAAGATTTGCGGTAGTGAGCCATAATCATTTTCTACGTAACATCTTAAGACTTATTTTGAAGCTTAATCAGCTAGATTTCTGTGTTCGTAGGCAGAAATTTGGCAACTCGTTTCGGAAGCATTTACGTTCCTTAAAAGAGAAAACATCATACGAAAAGAATTTTCCAGATAAAAAGAATACTTTCAAATGGGACATCTGACTACACTAAAATTAGCCACATCATAATCTTTTATTTGAAAGTAATTGAGAACTCCCCCCCCCCCCACCCCTTCCTGCACTTCAAATTTTGATTATACAGCAAGAAATACGCAGTGTTTAACCGAAAAATGTTCTGCTATTCGTGATAAAAGGGATTGCAATCTACAAAAGTCAATTTTACCTGTTTTTGCAATTAACAACCAACTCATTTGATGCTACACTAAATTTACCATTACAATGATAACTTTTTTGGTAAACAGTTTATATTTTGAGTAAAGATTTAATTCAATTTTGCTAATTTGATTTTAAAGTAACTCTTTAACTATCAGATGTTTAATAAACTACGTTTAGCATGATTCAGGAACAAAATGTGGACGTAAAAGTTTTCTTTTCCTATCGATGCGTGATATTGATGAATCTTCATTTCAGCATTGCTGGGCTTGGTTTCGGAGAATCTGCTTGCCTCTCTTAATTATTTTCATTCTCAACAATTGCTCAAAATGATGACCTTCCATTTCGATGTATTTATTAATTCGTGCTTGGAATTCACTTACACAGCTTAAAAGCATGTGTGCAAGCTTTTCTGATGCGTTCTGTCATGTTCTGTCGAGTAGCTGATACTTCTACATACATTCTGTCCTTATAATAACCCCACAAGAAGAAAGAATCTCCGACAATGTAAGGTCGTGTGAGCTGGGAAGCCACAGTACTTGATCAACTGTGCCTATCCAGTGACCTCTAAAGTCGCGAGATTTTAATCAATCATTAAAGTCTAGCATGCAAAATAATCCTAAAATGCTTCAATAAACGTTTCATGCACAACTTTGCGAAGACAAAAGTTTTCTCCGACTACTGCAGGATACCTTTGATACGGCTATGCATGCTGCAACAGAAATCGCATCAAATACTGGTGTACATCTGGTTTTCACCTTTCACGCTAGGTACAATACATTGAACACCTCGCATGGTAATACGATGAAACGTGGATCCATCACACTGCATTTAAATTAAATACATACAACAAACAAACAAAAATTGAAGGACATGGAAATGGCAATGCGCTTGCGTGAGGTGCATGATAACTCCGCGCTACGAGAACTATCATACTGTCGAACGTGGGTTGGGATGCGCTTCAGGACGGCGCACGGAAACCAAGCGCACACACACACACACACACACACACACACACACACACACACACGCAATTCTCATATCACCTCTCCACATTCACTCACACCGAGTGTCTCACCACACACAAAAGTGAGTCTAAACACAATAAATACGTACTAATTACTACTATAGAAATTCTATTCACAAAATACAGCGTGTTGTTAAGAGACGTCTACTATTTTCGATACGACCACTGCTGTACAATACTCTACTGAGTCACGTACGCCCTCAGACTGCGGGCGATAAATATCGTAACCTCGCACTTGTCATCAGATATTACGTAGGCATTCGGTGCTTCTACCTGTCGCACCGAGTATGGGCCCTCGTGCAGGTGGAAGGACTTTGCTTTTTTTTCGGCATCCGACGGCCTATGGATTCTTACGAGGACTCAGCCCCCGATCTCGTAAGTCTTCGGCTCTTTTCCCTGCTCCTTTTCGATTCTTTCCGTCGCCTTCTCCATCATGAACTCTGAAGGTTTCAATTTGAGGAGAGTGACACCTTGTTCCCTTCCTTTTCTAATCCTGCCTTCCATCTCGGAGATCTGAAAATTGTAGCAGGGTCTAAGAAGAATCCCTTGGACCTACCTCATGTGCACACATAATCTTCCGTCAGAATTTTTACACAGCTTTTCGTTGTGATGCTGCAGAGGTGTCGATCCTGACGTCCTTAGTAAATGTATGCACAATAACTAAAATAAACGGCCACCCGAATTGTCCCTTCGGCAGAGTACAGTAATGACCAACACTCACCACGTCATTTGGTGCCTCTGGTGTGATGGCACGGATTACACCTCGCACAATCGCATTCGGGTGTTTCAATCGGTAGCATACTTCACATTTCCCATCTCCGAACCCTCTCTCTGTAACAGCATGTTCCCATGCCTTGGCGATTGTCGCAAACAGCCTCGTCGCTCCACAGTGGTCAAGGTGTTGGTAATGGCGTTCAACGAAATATTCCAAAATTGCGTAAGAGAGCCAAATTTTGCACCTTAGACCTTTCACATTCGGAAACATACTCTCCGCTCGATCGTGCACAGCAGAGCAGTATTTCTAATTCGCACATCCTCTCCTCCAAAGCCTTACATCTTTGCTCTCCGGATTTTTGGCTGTTGGTCTTGTGGTGTGACTGGCTACCTCCTTTACTGTCAGATGCTTGCCTTGTCCCATTGTCGTAACATTCCCACTATAACTTAATCATTTTCTTGCGTGACATTTTCGTCGCCGTGCTCCCGCAAAGGTTTTCGACTTAATCAGCCGGCAAATTTGTTGTGTTTGACCCGATAATAAGCGATTTCCAGATCAAGTTCCTGAATAGGCAGGGCCCAACCCATCATTCTGTTACTCATGTATCTTAGGAACGTTAGAGCATGGTGGTCTGTACACAAACGCCTTTTCCGGCTTAGAAGGTAACTCCTAAACTGTTTTGTCGCGTAGACAATGGCCAGCATATACCGTGTCTGTGTCTAGTAGCTTCCGATTACACGTGGCTACAATGTGCACATTCCCATCAGTGTCTTCCTGTTGTAGACATCCCCCAATGCCTTTTGCACTTGCGTCTGTGAAGAGTTGGGCTAAGAAGTCTGAATGTGCCAAACACATGCTGTCACGAAACGTAATCTTAACATTCTCGCCGAATGGTACTGGTTGCACACGTATTGTTCCTGTTCGAATAGGAAGGCAGTGTATTTTCGGCACGATGGATCGAGCTCAATCTGATTGAAATCGGCTATAATGTCAAATTTTGACAGCCAAATTTTTCTCGAGAACTTGCGCAGTACGTCCTGCGTAGGTTCCGACTTCGTTCCGGCTGCCTCAGCGTCATCATTTAACATGTATCGGGGCAACAACGGACCGATCCGTCTTTCTTAGACAATAGACAAAAACGCAAGCGGATTCACACTTTCCGATGCGGCTCGCGATGTGACTCCGGCTGCCTCCATCGCATGTATGGCTTCATCTGGTAGCTTTCCGGTACTTCGAGGCCACTGAAAATGCTTTCCTTGTCGGTGGCCGATTACACGTTGCGCTAAACTTGTTGATTGCTCCCCGAAATCTTCCCAGTAGGAACGAGAATGTATCCTTGAATTCCATGACTGTTTTCTCCACCTCGTGTCTCTGCTGCAGGCTCAACCATGGGCGTGCTTCAATACTCCTCCTGAGTGTTCCCATTGGATCAACCTCTGCGTTATCCATGCATACTTCTGGCTGATCGTCTGTTCAAAGAGCGCAATCTACCGTGTCCATTGTTTCTGAGTGATACGTGATCAATTTATCTCCCCACTTCGACGCATGAAAACACCAGCAGTCCTTCGAATACAGTCTAAATTTTGCAGATTTTGCGACCGTGGAGGGAGCAACATTGTCTTGTACTGCTGGCGAGTGGGTGTTAGTACTTCTGTGGCGCAAACTCGAGAGTATGTCATTACCAATTATAAAATCGAGCCACAACCGACAGATGATAACTGCATTCATCTGGAAGCTACTTCTTCCATTAATTAGCGACACCAAGACCTGCTTCTCTTCTCACCTAATTTACTACCACTTTCTACCATTTTTTCGTAAAAAGACGTCGTAAGCGCTGTCACTTCCGACCCAGAATCCAGACATGCTCTTGTCTTAATTCCTTCTACGGTTATTTCAATAAGGAGACACCGATTGTCCGCTACTTTTGGCAGCTCTGGGTCATCACAGTCCTGCTCAATGTCGTCTTGCGCATTTGATTGCCAGAACCGCACATTGTGTATGTGACGGCCCTTCTTTACTGTGGTGTCTCCTGGGATATCTCATTGTCTTTGATCGTTCACTTGTGTGACATCACGCTCCTTTGCCTGAAGTGGGCTTAGGGGTGGTGAACCTCCATATCTCCCACGGTCTGTCTCAATATTCGACGCTTGCACGTAATTCACGTAGCATCTGTGGTCTGGCACAGTTGTGTCACGATGTCGGATGGCGGATGTCGGCGATGGACGGAAGAGACCTCATGTCGTCTCGTTTCCGCGCCGTCTCCCCGACTGACGCATTTCGCTCTTCATCCATCTCTAAGCTCCTCTTCAAAATTTTCTTCTTTTTGGCGTTGTCAGATTTCCAAGCAGCCCAATGGAGATCGCCGTTTTAAGGCCACGCCTCTCCGCGCAGGTTGGAAATTTCTGTTGGCGTGGGTCAGTATGTGCCTCGGGCATTCGCATCTTCCTCACGATTTCACATTTTTACGATGTTTTTCTCCATTCCGAAGCTGTCGTGAGTGTAGCTACACAGCTCTTCTTTGTAACCGCTCTGTTTGCGTGAGGTGTGAAGAGACTCATGTTTGGACTTGGTCTCAGAGGCTGCTGGCGTCCGTGATTTATAAGGAACGTCTTTACTGTCAAGAAAAACATCTTCAGAACGCTGACTTCATTCATGCTCCTCTCTGAGCCAATTCCCCGTGTTTGTGTATGCTCCTCCTTGTGCCCGTGGGGTGCTGGAATTGGCACATTCCTGCTTTCTAAGGGAGGTAAAATCACTGCCGATAGGCCAGAAGAACTCACATGCTTTCACGCGTACATTCTTGATGTTCCTTCCTAATGGCTGCAGGTGTGCCTCAGTCCTCAGCACGCTTCTCATTGTCAGCCAGGCCTTTCGCAACGGGTCCCTTCGTGAGTAAGGTGAGGGCGTCCTCCCGGCATCCCACTGTGTGCTTGCAGAATGGCTGAGGTTTCCTCTCTTCGGGCACTTGCCGCAAGGCGTCGGCTCCCTCCTCCTCCTCCTGGTGCTGCGCGTTGGCGAAAGTGGCTGCTGCTGTAGGTATCGCAGCACAATCAAATTTATAAACCGAAATTAAATTTTTAACAAAAATGCCAAACATTTAAAACAAAGAAGTTTATATTTCGATCGCAAATGTAATGAAGAATTAAATGTTACTTAATCGTAGAAACTAGAGAAATTGAGCTTCGTCAATTACAGAGCCATCCATCACGAATTGTAAAAAGTGTTTCGTGTAAACCGTATGTATCTTTTGACGTACTATGTGAATAAAAATGAGGTTCCCATTCGAAAAGAAAAAGTTGTCTCCCACAACGGTGGCAGTGGGGAAAGGGGGGTGGGGGGGACGGGGTTATGAAATGGACAGTTTTAGCACAGATAGATATCCCCTTTGAAATTATTAACTTTTCATCTGGAACTTTTTTTTTCGTACGATGTGTATTTTTAGAGGTATTTAGTTGCTCCAAATTAAAACAGACTACGCCAGCCGGGTAGCCGTGCGGTTCTAGGCGCTACAGTCTGGAGCCGAGCGACCGCTACGGTCGCAAGTTTGAATCCTGCCTCGGGCATGGGTGTGTGTGATGTCCTTATGTTAGTTGGATTTAAGTAGTTCTAGGTTCTAGGGGACTGATGACCTCAGAAGTTAAGTCCCATAGTGCTCAATAAAAAACAAAAAAAACTATGTGTGGTGTGCATAATGTAAGACCTTTAGTACACACACCATCAGATTATTTGACTGGCCGCTCTAACGAAGTAGGCGACTGTCAGCAATGAGAGTCGCTTCTGCCTTGGTGCCAATGATGGTCGTATGTGTGTTTGGCGCCGTGCAGGTGAGCGCCACAATCAGGACTGCATACGACCGAGGCACACAGGGCCAACACCCGGCATCATGGTGTGGGGAGCGATCTCCTACACTGGCCGTACACCACTGGTGATCGTCGAGGGGACACTGAATAGTGCACGGTACATCCAAACCGTCATCGACCCCATCGTTCTACCATTCCTAGACCGGCAAGGGAACTTGCTGTTCCAACAGGACAATGCACGTCCGCATGTATCCCGTGCCACCCAACGTGCTCTAGAAGGTGTAAGTCAACTACCCAGGCCAGCAAGATCTCCGTATCTGTCCCCCATTGAGCATGTTTGGGACTGGATGAAGCGTCGTCTCACGCGGTCTGCACGTCCAGCACGAACGCTGGTCCAACTGAGGCGCCAGGTGGAAATGGCATGGCAAGGCGTTCCACAGGACTACATCCAGCATCTCTACGATCGTCTCCATGGGAGAATAGTAGCCTGCATTGCTGCGAAAGGTGGATATACACTGTACTAGTGCCGACATTGTGCATGCTCTGTTGCCTGTGTCTATGTGCCTGTGGTTCTGTCAGTGTGATCATGTGATGTATCTGACCCCAGGAATGTGTCAATAAAGTTCCCCCTTCCTGGGACAATGAATTCACGGTGTTCTTATTTCAATTTCCAGGAGCATATATATATATATATATATATATATATATTGAAGGATCGTGTAAAAATGTGAAGCAAATTGGTCGAAAACTTTTCGAGATTTTAAGGAACAAACTTAAACAGAAAACAGCTTGTCTTTATATATTAATATCGATTAAGTGTCATATTTTGTTAATTTTTGCACTTTTTTTGTTTCAGTAAAACCCCATGTCACTTCAGGCAGGTCATTTTTTACCTCTTTATCTACCCGAAGTAATCAAATGGCTCTGAGCACCATGGGACTTAACATCTGAAGTCATCAGTCCCCTAAACTTAGAACTACTTAAACCTAACCAACCTAAGGACATGAGACACATCTATGCCCGAAGAAGGGTTCGAACCTGCGACCTTAGCAGTCGCGCGGTTCCAGACTGGAGCGCCTAGAACTGCTCGGCCATTCCGCGAAGTATTGAATTATCAAATGTTAATGACGATTACCGGGTATTCACGTTTTCACGTGATATCACAGAAGGACCTGAGGACTTATCATTATTCATAACCTTCAATTGGTGATCCCCCTACAGAAATGTTTCTACAGTTATGATGAGATGTTGGCAGTATGATTTAAGCACGCGGACACGTGTCCGTTGAGGACACAGTTCCAGGTACGCCGGTAAGTGTCGCCCTGTCCGTGCTGAGTTCCGCTGCTCCTGTGAGTGGAGGCGGGGAGCTCTGCTGCTGGAAATACCACGTGCGGCTACGCTGGACGGTGGCCACACCTCTGATGTGGCTCCCGGGCGGCTGTTCCCGCGTTAATCAGGCCCGGCTGCTCTGGAATTTGCGGGCGTGTGCAGTGTACGCGCCACCCCATTGATACACGTAGGCGAGCCTTCACCACTGCGGGACGGCCGCGACATAACAAATCCTAGGAAACAAAGTTCACTACCAGTCGTCTTCTTTAAAACTACTACTAGTACCAGGAACTGGATGTGATGAAATAGGCGTTAAATAAAATTTAATGGAAGTGTTTTCATTCACTAATGTTGGAGTTCATGTCTCCCGAAGACTGGTTTGATTCAGCTTGAAAGTATCCCCTGAATAATACTAAACTGTGGAAAATTGCGGAAATTATCTAATAAAACGAAAATTATTTAATTTCGGAAACTCTAATGAAGGGAAGCCAACATTGACAGTATTAAACGAAACTATCTTTGTCCTGGGAATGCTCACTCACAGTGGCTATACATTAACCGTCGAGAATGTGTTCGTGTTTAGTTTATTCCACGCTAAAACGAAGTCTCCTTCCAGATGAATTCAGTATTTGGCGCCTGAAAATGTGTTATCTGTGACGGAAGCTTAGTTCTGTTCATATCGCCAAAGCTACCGATGATGTAGCTGTTGCGACATAGTAAGCCAAAAGAGAAAAGCGCTGTGCTATAATTTACTGCTTGCCAAGAAAGACAACGCCCTATCTAGTTGTCATTCAGTTCGTTTTCTGAGAATGCTCTCATTTCTGTAAGCTTAGTATTTTTTATCCATCGTCAGCAACTGTAGTTGTATAAATCGGAGTAATCAGCAACCAACTGTACAAAAGAAATTTAGTTCCTTAACAGATTTCGGTCACCTGTTAAGAAATGAATCATCGTTTATGGAACAGTTTGTTGATGATTTTAAGTCATTTTTGTCGGTTTTACTTTTAAATTATTAAATCAAAAACTTCTATTAACAAAAAGAAATGGATGGAATTTGCTAACACCTTGGACATATGACTGATAAATCGTCCCCTTTACCTAACACTCGAAATCGCTGGACAATGAAAATTAACACACTACAATAATCGTTAAATGCACACAAAACAATGTCACAAATACCTTTGGGTTGCTGAGTCGTTTCAGGGTCAAAATCAGATTCCAAAAATCTTTCTTCCAGTAATATTCAATTCTTAGCTATTCTCCATGTGTCAAAATATCCTATCTTCAAAGCGGAATCACTTGCTCTGTCTCAGAACTCCTCGGCTAAAACAACTGATCACCGCCACATCTCGCCAAAGGCTTGACTACGGTTGGCTCTCCCCGGTACTGCTGGTCTGCCTACTTCACGCTATTTTACTCAATAATGCGTTTCTTATTATCACTGCAGTCGATCTGTTACACAACTGACTGCTAAACTCGTGCTATGCAAAATTATGTCTCAGTAAATCGATGCATTAGAGTAAATCAATACATTACAGATACAGTCGACAAACTATGATTCATTCGTGAATAAAATTTCTTCATGATATAAGTGACAGACAATGTATTTCTCTAAGATTTCTTTATAATAAAAGTCAGACTGATACGTAAAATGTTTCTGTATCATGCAAAATGGGTGGCTTTCTTCTTAAACGAACCATTCCAGCTCTTCACAATATTCAATCTTTTTTAGACTCTGCATCTATGCGTAAATACTGCAAACCACACCCGTTTGAACCTTACTGCTGTAAATTGAAGCCTTGGTCTCCCTCTGCAGATATTACCCCCTACTCTAGCGCCCGTTACCAGACTCACGATTCTTTGATGCCTTCAAATGTACGACACGTCATGTAAACTCTTCTTTTAGCCAAGTATTGCCATTTACTTTTCTGCCAAATTCAGAAAATCATCGTTGCTCATTTCGTCTACCTACTTAATCTTCAACATTTTTCACGACACCAAATTTCAAAAGATTCTATTTTCTTCGTGTGCCAGCTGTTTGTCGTCCACGAACCACTTCCGTACAATGCTATACTCCAGACACCTCCAGTGAAGGCTTTTTAGCTCTTAAATTTATATCCAATTTTAACCAGTTTCTCTGTGTCATAAACGCTTTCCTTACTATTAAAGGTCTGCGTAGTCTATATTCACCGCATCAACTGTTATTTTGCTGCCCAGATAGCAAAACAAAGCTGCCGCATTTGGTGTCTCACGTCCCAACACAACCCTCTGAGTATCACATTACGTTATTCGAGGGCCGTTGTTTTACTTTTGTTGGTATCCGTCACTTAACGTCTCTCCAGGAAGCTATCCATTCCGTTCCATTGCTGCCTCTGAAAAAATTGATGTGTTATCAGCAAATCTTAATTATTTCTTTTCCTTAAACTTAAATCCCCTTTACAAATTTATCGTTGTTTTTTTCACAGTTTCCCAAATACTCAGACTGAATGACATCGGGTATCAGCTACAGCGCCGTCTCCTTCTCGACCATTACTTCCGTTCTAAGTCTTTCGACTCTGACGAATTTAGTTCGATTTCTGTACAAACAGGAAATAACCTTTCGTTTCCTGGATTTTATCCGTGCTACTTTCAGTACTTACTATTCCAATCAGCAGTATCAAAAGGTTGCTCCAAATGTAGTAATGCCATAAATTCAGGTTCGCCTATCATTAACGAGTCTTTTAAGGTAAGGCCTCGTGTCTTCCTGCATCTCTGGGCGGGCGCTGATAACCTCGCTGTTGTGCGCCCTAAAACACTAATCATCATCATCATCATCATCCTGCATCTCTCCAGGAGACAGACTGATTTTCTTCTGTAAGTAATTTATATTCGTATTTTCCAACTGTGTTTTTGCGAACTGGTAGATAGGAAGTATTAATACCTCTCAGTACCTGCCTTCCTTATAAAGGAATTGTTACATGCTTCTTGAGGAGTTCGATCTTCCATAACATCTTTATTTACATACTGTATCATGTCTATAGTATTATCTTGAAATCAATTTCCTTTCTATAGCCTCCTACTTGAGGTTTTCCTTTTTTGCTTTGTATTAGATTTCATTAATAGGGCTTAATATTGATACACCAGCTTTTCTTTTCTCCACAGGTCTCTTCAGTTTCCCAATAGGCAGCAGCTACCATTCCTCTTGTCATTCACGTTTGTGGAGTCTTGTATTGTCTTCTAGCAATACCTGTTCGGGTACACTGCACTTTCTGTCATTTAAACACCTGTGTTCCTTTTTCACAGCTTCTTTTTCTGCATGAAATAGGGATTAAATACAGTTTAATAAAATTATTGTATTTGTGGTGTCTGGCGGTGACACCACACTTGCTAGGTGGTAGCCTTTAAATCGGCCGCGGTCCGTTAGTATACGTCGGACCCGCGTGTCGCCACTGTCAGTGATTGCAGACCGAGCGCCGCCACACGGAAGGTCTAGAGAGACTTCCTAGCACTCGCCCCAGTTGTACAGCCGACTTTGCTTGCGATGGTTCACTGATAAATTACGCTCTCATTAGCCGAGACGATAGTTAGCATAGCCTTCAGCTACGTCATTTGCTACGACCTAGCAAGGCGCTATTATCATTTGCTATTTATCTTGTGATGCATGTACCGTCAGACCGATGTTCACCAACTATGGATTAAAGTTAAGTATTCCAGAAGCTACGTACTTTTTTTGCTAGTCTCAATTCCTTGTCATTTTCCAGACGTCACGCCAGCCTGCGTGAGCTTAAACGCGTGCGTTTCGGCTACCTGTCATAGTGGATTGGCTGTCTTGCCAGTCCACAACAGTATTCACTGATATAAGAGCAATATATTACTCGACCAAACGAACCATATTCAAGGCTCTACTGGAAACTAACTTGGTGACGTGAGTCGCTACAGCCATGTTCAAAACTGTGCATGTTGTTACTGTGGCCTCCACCACTGCTGTCTCACAATTGGCAACAGAAACGCACATTTCCGTCGGACGCTGACAGCAGTTGCGCGGAGACCCTGCAGATCCAGTGATGCGCGCCCGCTGGGCCACGGCGCGATAGAGGATGGCCGACGGCAGCTGCACGAGACAGTCTAAGTCGCAGTCTTCGACGGTCTTCATCTTAGTCAGCCTTTGACGTTTTGCTTGGGTTTCGGTAACAGGAGCCTCACACTCCACAATACTGCTTACTTCGCATTTTGCGATAGCTGAACTGTATTGCAGGTTGTTCTTCTCTAGAGTTTCTTCGCAACGCTTGGAGAAAGGTACAAGTTAAGCAAAATTTCTGTTTACTATATTTACGTGTTTGCTAGTCATTTCAGCTCGTGGCCAGCTTCCCTACGCCGAGAGCTGCTTCAGCATTCTCTTCTTACCTTTGTGTACGAAGAAGTAAACAACAGTTACCTTGTAGTGCGACCGCGAAAAATGCTTTCGTGGCGTACCAGGATGGTGTATTGTCAGCGTCGTTAAATTTATTGACTATGAGAAGATCAACGGAATGAAACTACAGCCAGAAAGTCAAGTGCTTTTGCAAATAATGAAATTTAAAACTAAAGTTTTACATAAACTTTCTGGCTATTCGGTTTGTATCGAGTCAGCATACTATAAAGCTCTGAAATACAATTGTGGAGACATCAAGCATTTCACGCGAGTAATGCTGTACTCCAGAGCCTCATCAAGTGGAAGATGCACGGCAGCTGTGCGTCTAGCGCACCACGACAGCGAGCACACAGCGGGAGGGGCTCGTGCCATTAGAATCACTCCCCCAGAGCAGTAATTCCTCCACTTCCCCTCCCCTCAAGGACGTAATTTGCAATAAAAGTAAAAGAACGCGCGCCGTGCTAGGGTCACGGAGGGCGCCGCGAGAAAACGACCACCTGCTCCCACCACCCACACCAATATACACGACGTACACTCCCCACGTTCCCCTGGCTGCTCTCCAGGTAGCGAATGGACGCAGGGTCAGCAGACATAAGGAGCGGAGCAGACAGGGGAGTGGAGTATCTCACTACACTTTTGTACTGTGTGATTTAAAACTGCTGGCATTCATCATAAGAAAAACATGAAGATCTGTCGCATTAAATAGTTAACACAATCCAAGAAAAAAAAAGATTTTTCATTACTTTGTGTTCTATAACAGCTAAATCTCGTAGGGTTTTTGAGCACTGAATCGAATCTCGACCTGAGGTTTCTTTCTGTCGCAGTTTTGCGAGACTTTCATTTCTCTATGAAAAAGGTAATTTACAAAACGTATACACAGAAAAGTAAAACTGCGCCCTATAGAAAACACAGAAAAGCGATATCCTGTGACAAAATTAACGATGAGTCACAGCTAGAATCAGTCAACACATAGAAATGCTTGAGTGTAACAGTTTCCACGCGTATGAACTGCAATCATCATCATGGAGGGTAAGTGTTGGGTAAACAAGGCAGCAGATTTCGGTTCATTGGCAGGATGCTAGGAAGATGCAGTGACTCTACAAAAAAGACTGCTTACAGAAAACTTGTATGCTCAGTCTTAGAATACTGCTCAACAGCAGGAAGCCAAACACAGAAGTACTTGTATCAGGGGATGCCGAACGTTTACAACGAGAGGCAAAGAGATCGCCCCACCCGAATAATTTATAATTCAAGAACAGAGCATTGCGGTTGCCCAAGTTCAGAAGTGCCAGTGTTCACAACTCGAGCGTTCTGTGGAGCTTCAGTCTGATGTTTACATCGTCCAATAGAAGAAATTTACTTCTTAGGATACAGTATATGTCAAGATTCATTGCAATTTAACTCATTGTTTAATTTCTTTTAAAAATCATTATTCGAGCGCGTAGAAACAGTTGACCTGTAAGAACTCAACGTCGGTAAAATTACTGCAACGGCGAGCGTTTCATGTCTGTTTCAGTGGCTGAGTGGACTGACTAACGGTTTACGAACATAAAAGAAGAGCGTTCGAATTTAGCTGCAGGTAAATGTCACTTTTTTTATTTAGACCTGAGCGGATAATATTTTAAACCTTAATTCGCTACAAATTGTACAGTTGTAGGCTTTTCTAGGTTTCACATACTTTCAAAAGATTCCATTTTATAACAGTGCAATCTTTAAACAAACAGGCAAATGGTCATAGCAAAAATATTGAAATGGATGTATTTATTTGTAATTACTTCTACCACAACTTGGTGTCTCTACAGTTTTCAGCCAAGAAAACATATCAGCTGATTGTCACACATAATAGGACTGCTTAGAAATCGCTGATTTGAATGTTCAAGAGCGAGTAATATCTCTGTTTGAAATCAGTATTAATGCATTTCAGGCAGGACGTCGTTATGACGTTGATGCTTCCACAGCAAGGAGATGGATTATGGGATTTAGAGGTAGTGTTGAGGTACGAGACGTCCAATATCTGGAAGACCACGTGAAGAATTGGTCAGGGCGCCCCAGAATGCTTCTTTGTTACTCATCCGGGAATTAATGTGAGCTTCATATATCCCGGGCTCGTCAAGAACTGCTCTCAAAGGATTAAAGGACCATGGAATCAGGTCCCGCCGTGATCTTGCAAAAGAACCGTTGTCTGACGAACAAGCCGTGGATAGACTGGTGTTTGTGAGTTTCTGGGAAGATGTAGATTGGAGGAAAGTCATTTTCTCCGACGAGTGCACAATTGAGTCCATGAGCAGAGATCCTGCTCTTGTTTACCCCACAGATGGGCAACGATATGATGCGCGCTTCGTGGCTACATGAGCTAGAAATGGACTTGTACCTGCGAAATTTTGGTACCGGATATCTTAAATGGGTGCAGGAAGTATCCATAGCAAGTTCAGTTCACCATGCAATGAACATTTCTTTGAAAAATTTATCATCCCTGGAGTTCAACTTTGGTACCTTGAAGGACGTATCACTTACCAACATGATAGTCATCCATTACACACTAGCATTAGGATTCAGAGCTGGTTTCAAAGGAGGGAGAATATTATACAGGGCCTTACGTGGCCTCCAGAGTCACCTGATCTCAATCCTGTAGAGCACGTATGGCCTCAACTTAAGAAGACTCTGCTGGTCAATTGACCACTCTCTCCTTACGGAGCTATGAATTCCCTATGGTATATGGTTAATTCTTCATAGGAGAGAACTGCCATGGATGAGGACGTTTTCTATAGGCGTGTTAATTCTACACCTCGAAGGTTCCAAGATGTTCTTGTGGACAAAATACATCACTTACTTCATTTTACTGTAAAATTCCTGCATAGTTATTAGGCCAACATACTAATTTCAAACCACAAATCTACTTCCTGCGATATTATTTGTATTTTTATGAGATGTCAGGTGAATGTCACCCTCCAAGGAAGATTATTGATATTTTTATGGAAGATCGCATGAATATTGCCGTCCAAGGAATGTTATTTTTACTTTTATGGGAGAACGATGAATATGGGAGGTCAAACAGATATAACCTTCCATGGAAAACTACGATAGAAATCAAATTATTTACTGAAGAGAATATAGAAAAAAGTAAAAACAGAAAATATAATTTAATAAGAGAAAGTAAAAAAAAAAAAAAAACACGAAACACTTTAATCGCGATAAAATAAATGCTGCTCTGAGGTTGATCCGACACATACTACAGCTACCAGTACAGTAAGCTGACACACTACCAAGGAACTACCGATCTCTTCGTTTTAGCGTAACGCTTGAATAGGCCTACCGTAGTTGAAGGACGAACATTAAACTGGAAACAACAGATACTGAAAGGCACATCTAATCGCTAGTGTAAACCGCGCATAATGACTTAAACGAGTCAGCTGAATGGCGTATTTTTCTGTCTTAGCTGAAAACTATATACAGACACCAGGCGGTGTTCGAAGTTGTTACAAATAAATACATTAATTTTCAATATTTTTGCTGTGACCATTTGTCTGTGTGTTTGAAGATTAGAATGTTATTAAATGGAGTCTTTTGAAGGAATGAGGAACCCAGAAAAGTCTACAATTGCACGATTTGTAGCGAATTATGGTTTAAAATATAACCTGCAAAAATAAAAAGAAAAAAGAGAAAACTGACCCCACATGGATTCAAACGCTCGTCTTTTACGTTCGTAAACCGTCTGCCCGTCCCTCAGGCACTGAAGCAGATGTTAAACACTCGTTGTTGTAGTAATTCTACCGACGCAGAGTGCCTATATTTCTACCATTTCTACGTACTCGAATAACGATTTTCTAAATAAATAATACGATGAGTTAAACTGCAATGAATTTCGACATATGCTGTATCCTAATTGGATTTTCTCGTAGGACCATTTCCACGAGTGCACCATAAGTATCAGGAATCCGGTAAAACATCAAATCTCCGACATCGCTGTTGCCGGAAAAAGATCCCGCAAGGACAATACCAACGACGACTGAAGAGAACCTTTCAACGTGACAGAAGTCCAACCCTTTCACAAATTGCTGCAGATTCCAAAGCTAGGCCATCAACAAGAGTCAGCTTGCGAACCACTGAACGAAATATCATGGACGTGGGGTTTCGAAGCCAAAGGGCCACTCGTGAACTCTTGATGACTGCAGGAGACACAGTTTTACTCCTCGCCTCGGCCCGTCGACACCAACGTTGCATTGTTGATGACTGGAAACTTGTTGCCAGGTCGGACGGGTCTCGCTTCAAATTATATTGAGCGAATGGACATTATGGGTATGGGGACAAACTCGTGGATCCATGGACCCTGCATGTCAGCAGCGGATTTTTCAAACTGGAGGATGCTCTGTAATGGTGTCTTAACAGGTCACACGTTCGTATGCTTCCTGTCTGAAAACCTCTGTCCATTCATGTCCATTGTGCATTCCGACGGACTTGGGCAATTTCAACAGCTCAATGTGAGACACCACACGTCCACAATTGCTATAGAGTGACTCCAGGATGACTCTTCTGAGCTTAAACACTCCTGATGTCCACCGGACTCCCTAGACATGGGATGCCTTGCAACAATCTGCTCAGAAAAGATATACACCCCCTCGTATTCTTACCTATTTATGGACAGCCCTGCAGGATTAATGGTATTATTTCACTCCAGCTTGACTTCAGACATCAGTCGAGACCATGCCACGTCGTGTTGCGGCATTTCTGCGTGCTCGCGGGGATCCAACACGATTTAGGCCACGTCGTGTTGCGGCACTTCTGCGTGCTCGCGGGGGTCCAATGCGATTTTAGGCAAGTGTACGAATTTCTTTGGCTTTTCAGTGTAGTGTGGACTTAAGGACTGCAAATATACTTTCGTATACTATGAGATCTTACACCGTGAATTTTGATAGTAAGCTTTTACAGCGGAATAGTACACATTACATAGAATGGAAATGGAAATGATCGTATGGCGTCAGTGGTAGGGAGTTCCCAGACGGGAAGTTCGGCCGCCAAGTGCAGGTCTTATTGAGTGCGGCGGCGCATTGGGCGACCTGCGCGTCCACAATGGGGATGAAATGAGGATGAGGACAGCTCAAGACCCAGTCCCTGAGGGAACCCCAGCCGGGTTTCGAACTCGGGCCCCCTTGCGTGTCATTCCAACGAGCTGACCGTTCAGCTATTGGGGCGGACACATTACATACAGTTTTACCATGTCACAGTTAATGTGAAAAGTGCTAATAGCAGACCTGTTTAAGGACAGCGACTTATTTAGCCCTTTTTGCTCTACAGAGCTTCGGTTCATATTAGTATCACAAAGGCAAGAACTGACCCTATTCCAAAGAATTACAGTACCGGCACCGAATACTTTTATTCTCTCACAAAACACTGTAAGCATTGCGTGACGAAAAGAATAGTTCGCGTCTTTTACGTTCATATAACTACAACTGGACTATCACTGTTCTTGTTACTCCACTGCCACAGAACAGACGGCTCTAGCCCTCATATCTCTAGTGCCAATATGTATTACAGCTGTCGGTGTAGTGACAGAACGTTTACTTAAGGAATCACAGTGGAAAATAAATCGTGCATTTATTCACTGGAATAATGTGCTTCAATTTAATGCGGCAGATGTTACTTTTGTCGCACAAGTGATCGTATAAACTTTAGTTTCGTGCCAATACGCCATAGCGAACGTCACTTCCAGGAATAATTTACAAACAAATCTGCAACTGTCATCACACGCTAACTACACGGGTGTGTGAAACTTAAGGACGAACAGAACTTTTCCGTGATATGACACTGCCGTATAACATAGGCCGATGAAACTTGGATTATACGTAGAGAGAACTGCTACACCGTAGCACAGAAGTTAACTGCAAGAAACACGCAATGGGACGAACAGAAATGATACTTTTATTGACAAGCAATAGTTAAAGTGGTATCATGAGGATTTATGAGGTCCTCTGGACTTTACGAGAAACAGAACTTGGCTCTCAATTGGACGTGTGATCACTACGGACCGCAGTGCAAGCTCTAAGACGTGTTCCAATGCTGACCACGAGGTTCGTAACGAGTTGGTGCAGTAGGGCGCTCTATTACTCCACCAGCGCGACTGATAATTGCTGGATGGTCTGCGGTTCATGAGGACGTGCTGCAAAACGTCTCCCCAACGCCTCCGACAAGTAGTGGATAGGGTTTAAGGTGGAGGAAGGGCATACCAGTCAATTCGTCGAATGTCCTCACGTTCCAAGAGGTCCTCCACCTGTGTTGTTCGATGCGATCGCGCATTGTCATCCACGAAAATGAAGTCAGCGTAGAATGCACTTCCGACGAGACGCACAAGGGAAAGGAGCCTAGGTTTACAATAGCGTTGACCAGTGAGTGTTCAAAGCTTTGGGAGTCAGTATGCCCATGGAGCACCATCCCTCCCTACACTGTAACACCTAGACCACGAAAATGATAATGTCCGGCAATCTTCCTGGTTGCAGCATGCGTTTCCAACTCTCGCCGTATGAGGGTACTTCCATAGTCACTACTCAGACTGAACCTGCTCTCATTCGAGAAGAGTACACGACCTCACTCTTCTTTGGTCCGGTCCCTATTGACCCGTGACGGCGTTATGCTATCTTTGCACCCTCTGACTGACTCGCTTGCCGGTAGGAGCCGCGAGTGCTGCACTGATTAGCTTGGTTTATCCCTGTTTGCGAATGAGGAGAAGGTGGGACGCGGCCGCAGTTGGCGAGTTGGTGTTGGTAGGAGGCGGCGGGAAGTAAGGACTGGAGGGCCAGACTGTCGACATCGTAGCCGTTGAGGCCTCCTAGTGTATTCAGCGCCGTGTGCATAACAGCTTCCATTGTGACTGAGAGAGTGGACAAGCAGTTTGTCTTCTGGAAAGTTCTCGCCGTGTGCAGTTTGAATGTTGGCGGCCGGAATAGTGCTCTGATTGATGGCGTTTGGAGTACTAAAGAAGCTATGGTGCCTACTGTGTTTATTCCTTCAGTGAAACTCGCCTGTGTAGCATGAAAGATGAGGTTTTGTTACTATATTCCATTTGAAGCTGCGAGTGTAGCTTCGCTGAATTGCTTAGTGATTTCTGTGTACGTGTGCATAAGAAGTGTTGTACGGACAGCAGGTCGGTTAGAATCTCCGAGTTAATTTCGGATTACATGAATGTTTGCTTAGATAGGCCACTGACTGAAGTGGTAAATTTGTCTTTGAACTGTTCTGCTTCGACTCTGGTGGCGGTACTTAATGTGCGCTGGTGTTTACATTGGTTATTCCTTAGCTTTAAGTCATTGCTTGTCTGTTGTAGGTGCTGAGCGATGTTGAATAAGCTTTTAATGTTTTAATCTAATGTTGTTTTAAATTTGTTCCAGATGGGTTCAAATCTTGAGCGTCTGCAACCACAGTCGCATCTGTACATGTTAAGCCTAAAATCCGTGCCAGGTGGATAAGCTTGTGTGGTGTCTTGCCCCACTCGTCGATAGTAGGGTGCCTGCGGGATTCAGCGTTCTCGGAATGCTATACCACAATTCAATGAAATAACATTAGTAGTTTTATTCCCAGAAAGCAAATCGACAGTACTGAAGTTGACTATAGCAAATGTCGCTGGCGAGATGCTACATGAAAACAGTACAGTCTGATAGCGAAGCACTAATTACGTTGCAGACTCGGTCCGATCTAAGCGGTCGAGGCAAGCAGGAGTTGCGTATACATTCACTTGCTGCAGTGGGCGCGGTCCGAATCCGCGCACCATTGGCCGCCCTTTTCTTCACCGCCTTCTCTGCTCTTGCGTGCCGCCTCTTCGTTCCGGCGTTTGCGGTTACGCCGGAACAGCATGCATCTACTATTCCGTAGTTTCAAAAGGGAACTCGATGTCTGTTGGTAAATATGCTAGTGGTTTTCGAAAACGTCTTATCCTTTTATATTAGCAGTTTTCGTGTAGTAACTGAAATTTCTGCTTATAATTAAAAGGTTTAAGCCTTAAACCGAACGAGGTGGGCGGGAGGACGACTGATCAGTCCCGCGTCCGGCCATCCTGATTTAGGTTTTCCGTGATTTTCCCTAAATTGCTCCAGGCAAATGTCGGGATGGTTCCTTTGAATGGGCAAGGCCGTCTTCCATCCCCGTCCTTTCCTAATCCGATGAGACCTATGACAGTTAAGTAATTTCTTAGCGAACGTTACTCTACTATAAGGGCTTTATTACGTCTTGAAAGACCTGAAGACCTTATTGCCGGAGGTCTTGATTTTAATGTCGTAGTGTGTGTGCTGTTTGTCGATAGCCTTGGCTTCTCAGCCTTGACACTAATTGACGCGGCGCCTGCCCGCTTGTACGTCCTCCTGTACTTCGGCCTGTGCACGTACCCGGACGGCGTCTCCGTTGGTCGTTAGCTCTCCCTGGAGATATGATTACAACTGCAGCCAATAATCAAGCTAAATTTTCCGGATATTCTGTTTGATGGGTGGTTCTGAGTAACTGCTTTTTGTAGCTAGCCCTGCCTCGTGATCTAACTTACCGAACCTAAGAATCTATTTTATGTATTTGAGTTGGGTTTATGTGCCGGCCGGTGTGGCCGAGCGGTTCTAGGCACTACAGTCTGGAACCGCGCGATCGCGTGTTGCAGTTCTATTAAGTATGGTTGCAGCAACACCCGATGTTTGGTGTGGGCGCCTTCTTGCCTGCTGCACAATGAAGTGGACATCTGCTGCTGAAGCTGACCGTGGTCGGCCGGTACCTATCCTTCTAACAGCAGTGCCAGTGGTTTGGAACGCTTTTCGTGCAGGTAAAACAATGCTGTGAACAATGTCAAACACCGGGGCTACATCCGTCACACTTCATCCTTCATGCAGTTTTTCGATGATTCTTTCAGTGTGAAGTTACCCAAATATTACCTCCGCGCCATGTTATAATTAAGAATCGTACCCGCAGTGCACTGTTTCTGCTCGAGGATTGACACAATCCTTACCCATACCTTCAACTGCCCGGTGTTGTGGGGTCAACCCCATCTTGCGGTGTAATCACACGAGCTCAAACCATGTGACATCCAACTTTGTTTCCAGGGCTGTGAATAAGCTTCCATTCAAATCCACCTTGTAGGTAATATGTACAGTTACTTTAGCTACCTTGTTCTTATTCTTAGGTTTTGCTGAGCAGTGTAGTTAATGACTATAATTTAGAATACCTTTTTTTTGAGTCATCAGTCTTCTGACTGGTTTGATGCAGCCCGCCACAGGTTTCTCTCCAGTGCCAACATCATCATCTCGGAGTAGCACTTGCAACCTACGTCCTCAATTATTCCAATCTCTGTCTTCCTATACAATTTTTGCTCTCTACAGCTCCCTCTAGTACCATGAAAGTCGCTCCCTGATTTCTTAACAGATGACCTATCATCCTGTTCCTTCTCCTTGATTCGGGAGGACGACGGTTCAATCCCGCGTCCGGCCATCCTGATTTACGTTTTCCGTGATTTCCCTAAATCACTTCAGGCAAATGCCGGGATGGTTCCTTTGAAAGGGCACGGCTGACTTCCATCGCCGTCCTTTCCTAATCCGATGAGACCGATGACCTCGCTGTCTTGTCTTCTTCCCCAAACAATCCAATCCTTCTCCTTGCCAGTGTTTTCCACGCGCGGAACTTCATCATTCTGTACTCTATCAGTCCACCTAATTTTCAACATTCGTCTTTAGTACCACATCTCAGATGCTTCCATTCTCTTCTGTTCCGGTTTTACCACAGTCCATGTTTCACTACCATACAATGCTGTTCTCAGAAATTTCTTCTTCAAATTGAGGCGTATGTTTGATACTAGTAGACTTCTCTTGGCCAGGAATGCCCCTTTTTGCCACTACTAGTCTACTTTTGAGGTCCTCCTTGCTCCGTCCGTCATTCGTTATTTTGCTGCCTAGGTAGGAATTCCTTAACTTCATCTACTTCATAACCAAGTTTCTTGCTGTTCTTGTTTCTGCTACTTTTCATTACTTTCGTCTTCCCTCGATTTACTTTCAATCTGTATTTTGTACTCATTAGACTGTCCATTCCATTCAGCAGATCATGTAATTGTTCTTCACTTTCACTTAGGATACCAATGTCATCGGCGAATCTTATCGTTGATACCCTTCCACCTAGAATTTTAACTCCACTCCTGAACCTTTCTTTTTTTCCATCATTGCTTCTTCAATGTACATGTTGCCTTAGAGATGCAAAAAACAACTCACGTAACAATACCTAGTTGAACTCATTAATTCCTCATTCTTGGATGTTCTTAACAGACCATAAAGTCTTCACTTTGCTGTTTGATACGAAAATTTGTTGCTAACATAAATTAGAGAGCTTCGCCGCTTACCAACAGCACGTTAAACAGGCTCTGTTGCGCTGTTTTTCCAGTTGATTCACTCATTCATTGTAATCTGAATTTGTCATGGTTGTCCAGGATGCAGCTTCTTCGTGTAACAGCTTGAACAATGCGCAAGAAAGACGATGATAGGCCTTCAAGCATTGAACACTGCAGAGTACAGCAATAAATTCTCCTTTAGTTTAAGCTTGAAAGCCAACAACACTGCATTTTGTTGCCTTAATAACTGATTGTTGCTAATCAATGTTCGTATTACTGAGCCATAGTCAGTTAGTGCGTAATGATTGCTTGTTAGGCCGAAAATCTGTTTGTTACTTGGAAATATTATTCAGAGTGTACGTTATTTGTAGGTTGTTCAGTCTTAAATACGTTAAACAAACAAATGCCACGTTATAGTCCGACACAAAACGGAAGAAATTTTTTCTACAGAGTGGGTAAATCAGTACGATGTCTGGATAATCAAGAAATCAGTCTGTTGTTCATGTAGGTGTAAGGTAGGTCTGTATGGTACCGTAACTACGTACGAGCGTCGAGGAAACAGTGAGACGACAGAGAAAATTTCAGAGTTGATTTGTGCACTTAGCACTAGTTTAGATAATTTTGCTTAAGGAGAAACAAATCAACCGCGAGAATGATGAGTAGTAGAGGAAGAGAAAACACAAAACTAATCGAAATTATTAGTGGAGGAGGCGGTGAGAAAATTGTGACACCTTCGATGCAATACAGCTGGTGATGGCTGACGATAGGAAGACATCAGCTGCAGATTGTGTTTTGAAGGAACAGTGAAGGAAGTCAATAAAATAAACTACTGCTATGAAATAATTGTACATGGAAGCTATACGAATAAGCAATAAATACAAATAGATGTATTTTAAATACGGACAGAAGTATATCACATACTCCGCATGTAGTACGAAATTAAAATTTACTGGATGAACTACACGAGAAAGAACTCATCTCAACCAGTATAAAACCATGAGAGTGAGATACCCATCAAATCATGAAAAATGATTAAATGGTAATTGCAAAGAAGTTTAAAAGACGCCAAACAAACAGCAGAAGTCGTAGATGGGAGTAAAATGCATACTTTGAATAAGCAGTACAAGATAGGAAGAGATGGAGGTACCATCATATCTAATGAAAACTGATGACGGAAATATAGAGAAAAGAAGACAGGCAAGCAAAGAAGACAGGCAAGCACTATGCTACTCATAGATACTTGCCTTGGTCTTGAAAGTATCAGCCGAAATGGCACCATGGATATTTTCCTTGCACTACAACAAAAACACGGTTACACTCATACTTAACAAGAAAACATGGTGTCATGTGTTTCCTTGTTAGAATAACAACGAAATAAATAACACCGTTGCGATTAATTCACAGAAAAGTGAATCTCTTTCAAACTGACACCATGAACATAAACCTGGATAGCTGGAAGGGTTTTCGTGGAAACTTCAGTTATGAAACTGACAGCCTAATTAATTCCAACGTACATTGATGCGATACACAGGTACAGCAGTTAAGACCAGCGACATTAACAATCGCCTTCCAAGTGAACTCAACAATGAACCGAACGCTACGCCAGCAGCAATGCTCCTTGGTTGCCATCCGTTTTGAAATTACGTGCAACTAATTTCTTTTATTAAATGCGACGAAGTCTATCGACAGCACCGACCGTGACTTGCGGCACACCCCTCCCTCTCAGCGCCTTAGTCCCGGCTCCACATGGCCTATTAGCAAGTGCGGCACTGCGTTTATGAGGCCTATAAAATTGGAGATAGCTTTGTAGACATAAAGGCAACGGCCTCGCCGCAGTGGATACACCGGTTCCTGTGAGATCACCGAAGTTAAGCGCTGTCGGGCGTGGTCGGCACTTGTATGGGTGACCATCCAGCCCACCCTGCCCTGTTGCCATTTTTCGCGATGCACTCAGCGTCGTGATGGCAATTGAGGAGCTACTCGACCGAATAGTAGCGGCTTCAGTCAAGAATACCATCTTACGACCGGGAGTGCGGTGTGCTGACCCCACGCCCCTCCTATCCGCATCCTCCACCAAGGATAACACGGCGCTCGGATCGTCCCGCTAGGCCACTCGTGGCCTGAAGAAGGTGCTTTTTTTTTTTTTTTTTTTGTAAACATAAACACGCGTTAAAAATGCTACATCATTTTTAAATTCCTTTCAGTATTACCTGTTAGTTCAATTTTTCGTACACATCGTGAAGTTACACTGAGTACAGCAGAGCGTAAAAGGAGATGTATTGAAATTTGGCATAGTAAACCTTGAGGGCATATAAGCTTCACACCATCTTCACGACAGTTGCGAAGAACACACAAAGAAGGAAAAGGTATATTTTTTCTTTTCCCTTTTATCGGGTATCATAGAACAACTGAGTCGCAGGTCACAATCAAAACTTTTACTTTTTGTTTATTGCTCTTCACACAAGTAAGAAATACTAACATTATTCCAATTATGTACTACGTCTAGTACTACTCTGGTACAACTTACTGTGCTGGTGGGAGCTGGCGCCAGCACACCATATGGCACAGAGGTTGTGGGAAGATTGACAGACAGACTCGCAAGAAACGGGTCGCCAACGCCCTTTCGGCCGCCAGTATTTAGAGAGGCACTAAGGATCGGAGGGCCGGTTGGTTCCAGTTAGTTCGAGTCTGTTACAGTCTGTGGCAGCGAGTGAGTTCCATCGTGTCACCGAGTTGGAGACGCAGTCACAGCCTCTAGCTCAGTATCAGGTAGCACAAAGCAACCAAAAAAGTGTTCACAACAGACTTTGTACTTCACCAGCAGTGAGGCTAAAGTGGACTAGAACAGAGAGTTTGTACCAGAGCAGATGGAAGCTTAAGTTAACTAGCTCGTTGTTTATGTTAGTAAAGAACCCAGTTAAAACGCCGTGCAGTTTGTGTTATAGATAGAGGGTACTGGCCACCAAATACCTTCCTCTCCTTCCTTCCCATGGTGCAGCTCACAGAGGCAACGAGACGACTTAAGACTTACATCGTCAAATCTTAACTCTTTCCTAGAAAACAAACTGCAGAGAGCTTTGGCCACGCATGAAGAGAAGCTACACAACCAAGCCCCGCCGTGCAGCTATCAGCCGCCTCCTGCATGGCCGATGAAGCCATCTCGCCCAAGCTCATCACTTCTGCTTGTTCGAACATAACGCTCGCGAATCGTCTAACTGAAGGTTACTGGGGGTGAGTTAGTTTCCTGCAGTTGACAGTTTAGTTCAGTAGTAACTGCCTGCTAGAGGCTGTTCTTGGCCTTAAGTGTCCAGCAGTATGTCCGCGATCACGTGGTGTGCAGACGGTACTTGTTTCCTGAATAGCAGCGCCACCGGTTTCCTGATGCGAACTCTGTTGGTTAGTGCCGTTTGTGGAATCTTTCACTTACAGTGCTTAAACGAGCTGTTTGTTTATGTACAATACTGTGTCCATAACATGTGATGTCAGTGATGTATTAGTGAACATTCTTTGGACGGGTGACATGTACGGGTGATGGGCAGACAAACCCACAGGAGGTAGACATTGCACTGGCAGCGCACGTAGTCGGCCTACAGCTAATGTGCAACAGAAAGTGTCAATGAGGCATTACTGCTTACAAAGGATTTCTCCTATCGTGCAAACAAAGACATATTGCAAGAGGACAAATTCCCATATTCCTCAGGTTCACAAGAATGTGTATACTTACACAAGCGCGTTACCGTATGACAATTCTAGGCAATTGTCTGCGGCTGTGAAGAGAAAGCAGAAAGTGCTACGCCTGAGAGACAATGCGGTAGTAAATACTTAGGTAGTATTACGGGTCCATACGTCAACCTTTTGCACCGCATTTTCTTCCAGTTCCTAAACAAGTTGTCTGCAGGGACAGTTTCATTTTGCTTCCAAATTCACATTTTCATCTGTCGTGTATTTCATGTTTCTGTGTAACCGGCAATTGTTTTCAATCATAAAAGACTTCTATTTTACTGAAAACTCATAAACATTAAATAATTTTAGTTGCAACGGGATCCACAACCGAAATAAATAGAATGAAAATAACCTGTTCTACTAAGTGCCGTACCTTGTATTGGAAAATACTTCCACTTCGTGTTTTTCGCTATTGTTCTGTTTCAGTTGTGTGTTCGTTATCGAGTGTGTGATATGTCCCGTCAAGCTGACATATTTTGGTTGCAGTCAAAACTAACGCTAATCATATACTATTAAAATACAGTCAGCTGGCTGGACGTTAAAATGAACGTGATATTAAGAGTATCTTGAATAGCTGTCTCCCAAACGTGTGACTACCAATTCGTGAAATGCTCGACCTGGTCGCCGATATTTATGCCATAGATCTGATGACGGGATTACTCTGAAAAGTAATGTAAGTCTACACCTGCTTCTACATACATACTACGTAAGCCACCGTACCGTGCTTGGTAGCGAGAAGCGAGGGAAAAGCTGCTGTCTACATGCCTTCGTACGAGCCATAACTTCTCTCGTCTTATGTTTGTGGTCTTTACTCGAAATATATGTTGGCGGCAGTGGGATTATTCTGCATTCGACTTCAAATGCCGCTGCACTAAATTCTCTCAGTAGTGATCTTCGAACAGAATGACTTCTTCCCTCCAGAGATTCCCATCTGAGTTCCCCAAGCACCTCCTTAATACTTCTGTGGTGATCGAACCTGTTGTTGTTGTTGTGGTCTTCAGTCCTGAGACTGGTTTGATGCAGCTCTCCATGCTACTCTATCCTGTGCAAGTTTCTTCATCTCCCAGTACCTACTGCAAATTACATCCTTCTAAATCTGCTTAGTGTATTCATCTCTTGGTCTCCCTCTACGATTTTTACCCTCCACGCTGCCCTACAATGCTAAATTTGTGATCCCTTGATGCCTCAAAACATGTCCTACCAACCGATCCCTTCTTCTAGTCAAGTTGTACCACAAACTTCTCTTCTCCCCAATCCTATTCAATACCTCCTCATTAGTTACGTGATCTACCCACCTTATCTTCAGCATTCTTCTGTAGCACCACATTTCGAAAGATTCTATTCTCTTCTTGTCCAAGCTAGTTATCGTCTATGTTTCACTTCCATACATGGCTACACTCCATACAAATACTTTCAGAAACGACTTACTGACACTTAAATCTATACTCGATGTTAACAAATTTCTCTTCTTCAGAAACGATTTCTTTGCCACTGCCAATCTACATTTCATATCCTCTCTACCTCGAGCATCATCAGTTATTTTACTCCCTAAATAGCAAAGCTCCTTTACTACTTTAAGTGTCTCATTTCCTAATCTAATTACCTCAGAATCACCCGACTTAATTAGACTACATTCCATTATCCTTGTTTTGCTTTTGTTGATGTTCATCTTATATCCTCCTTTCAAGACACTGTCCATTCCATTCAACTGCTCTTCCAAGTCCTTTGCTGTCTCTGACAGAATTACAATGTCATCGGCAAACCTCAAAGTTTTTACTTCTTCTCCATGAATTTTAATACCTACTCCGAATTACTCTTTTGTTTCCTTTACTGCTTGCTCAATATACAGATTGAATAACATCGGGGAGAGGCTACAACCCTGTCTCACTCCTTTCCCAACCACTGCTTCCCTTTCATGCCCCTCGACTCTTATAATTGCCATCTGCTTTCTGTACAAATTGTAAATAGCCTTTCGCTCCATGTATTTTACCCCTGCCACCTTCAGAATTTGAAAGAGAGTATTCCAGTTAGCTTTGTCAAAAGATTTCTCTAAGTCTACAAATGCTAGAAACGTAGGTTTGCATTTTCTTAATCTTTCTTCTAAGGTAAGTCGTAAGGTTAGTATTGCCTCACGTGTTCCAAAATTTCTACGGAATCCAAACTGATCTTCCCCGAGATCCGCTTCTAGCAGTTTTTCCATTCGTCTGTAAAGAATTCGCGTTAGTATTTTGCAGCTGTGACTTATTAAACTGATAGTTCGGTAATTTTCACATCTGTCAACACCTGCTTTCTTTGAGATTGGAATTATTATATTCTTCTTGAAGTCTGAGGGTATTTCGCCTGTCTCATACATCTTGCTCACTAGATGGTAGAGTTTTGTCATGACTGGCTCTCCCAAGGCCACCAGAAGTTCTAATGAAAAGTTGTCTACTCCCGGGGCCTTGTTTCGACTCAGGTCTTTCAGTGCTCTGTCAAACCTTTCACGCAGTATCTTATCTCCCATTTCGTCTTCATCTACATCCTCTTCCATTTCCATAATATTGTCCTCAAGTACATCGCCCTTGTATAAACCCTCTATATACTCCTTCCACCTTTCTGCCTTCCCTTCTTTGCTTAGAACTGGGTTGCCATCTGAGCTCTTGATATTCATACAAGTGGTTCTCTTCTCTCCAAAGGTCTCTTTAATTTTCCTGTAGGCAGTATCTATCTTACCCCTAGTGAGACAAGCCTCTCCATCCTTACATTTTTCCTCTAGCCATCCCTGCTTAGCCATTTTGCACTTCCTGTCGATCTCATTTTTGAGACGTTTGTATTCCTTTTTGCCTGCTACATTTACTGCATTTTTATATTTTCTCCTTTCATCAATTAAATTCAATATTTCTTCTGTTACCCAAGGATTTCTATTAGCCCTCGTCTTTTTACCTACTTGATCGTCTGCTGCCTTCACTACTTCGTCCCTCAGAGCTACCCATTCTTCTTCTACTGTATTTCTTTCCCCCAATCCTGTCAATTGTTCCCTTATGCTCTCCCTGAAACTCTGTACAACCTCTGGTTCTTTCAGTTTATCCAGGTCCCATCTCCTTAAATTTCCACCTTTTTTCAGTTTCTTCAGTTTCAATCTGCAGTTCATAACCAATAGAATGTGGTCAGAATCCACATCTGCCCCTGGAAATGTCTTACAATTTAAAACCTGGTTCCTAAATCTCTGTCTTACCATTATATAATCTATCTGAGACCTTTTAGTATCTCCAGGATTCTTCCAGGTACACAACCTTCTTTTATGATTCTTGAACCAAGTGTTAGCTATGATTAAGTTATACTCTGTGCAAAATTCTACAAGGCGGCTTCCTCTTTCATTTCTTCCCCCCAATCCATATTCACCTACTATGTTTCCTTCTCTCCCTTTTCCTACTGACGAATTCCAGTCACCCATGACTATTAAATTTTCGTCTCCCTTCACTACCTGAATAATTTCTTTTATCTCGTCATACATTTCATCAATTTCTTCATCATCTGAAGAGCTAGTTGGCATATAAACTTGTACTACTGTAGTAGGCATGGGCTTTGTGTCTATCTTGGCCACAATAATGCGTTCACTATGCTGTTTGTAGTAGCTAACCCGCACTCCTATTTTTTTCTTCATTGTTAAACCTACCCCTGTATTACCCCTATTTGATTTTGTATTTATAACCCTGTAATCACCTGACCAAAAGTCTTGTTCCTCCTGCCACCGAACTTCACTAATTCCCACTATATCTAACTTTAACTTATCCATTTCCCTTTTTAAATTTTCTAACCTACCTGCCCGATTAAGGGATCTGACATTCCACGCTCCGATCCGTAGAACGCCAGTTTTCTATCAGTAACAAATACAGCAGCCTACCTATGAATTTTTTCAATTTTTTTCCTTCAATCTACCCTGTTGAGCGTCCCAAACAGTTGAGCAATACTCAAGAAGGGTTCAGGGTTCACACTAGTATTCTATACGAGTTCTGCCTTACAGACGACCCCCACATTCCTGAAATTCTTCCAATAATTACAAGTCGACCATTTGCGTTCCCTACTACAGTCCTTGTACGCTCGTTCCATTTCCTATCGCTTTGCAACGTGACGTCTAAATATTTAATCTACTGTTTCTAGCAGCACATTACTAATACTATTTGAGCATTACTGGCTTGCTTTCATTACTCATCTGCATTAACTTACACTTTCCTACGTTTAAAGCTAGCAAACCGAGCTGTTCTAGGCGCTTCAGCCAGGAACCGCGCTGCTGCTACGGTTGCAGGTTCGAATCCTGCCTCGGGCATGGATGTGTGGGATGTCCTTCGGTTGGTTAGGTTTAAGTAGTTCTAAGTCTAGGGGACTGATGACCTCAAATGTTAAGTCACATAGTGCTTAGAGCCATTTGAACCATTTAAAAGCTACCAACCATTCATAACAACATCTAGAAATTTTGTCTAACTCATCTTGTATCCTCCTACAGTCAGTCAACGATGACCTCTTACCGTACACCGTGGCATCATCAGCAAACAGCCGCAGATTGCTGCTGCAGATCATGTACAGAGTGATTTTTCCCACCGCGTAGAAACTCAGGCGATTAGATTCATCAATGGGAACAAAACTGGTGTAATAAACTTACATCCGGAAATACATGGCTTGCACGCTGGAGATCATTTATTTAATCACACATTGTTACAGAGAGTGCGGTCTAATACGTGGAGTGGTATCTTCAACTCTCATGACATTCGTCTGTGGGATGATGTGTAGAACCCGCATATTATGGTGATAGCGAATCATCAGCATCGGTGCAGCCGAAATGTGTGGGCAGGGATAACCTTATTTTTTGACCAGTCTTCCTTCCACGTTGCCTAAGAGGCCGGAACTGTCAGCGTTTCTTCTGGGTGACAATTCCTCCCCTGCTGGAAGAAGTGCCATTGATGATTCGAAGGGTTATGTGGCTGCTACATGGTGGTGCTCCAGTCCACTTCGCCATTAACGTCCGGACGCATCTCAATCGTGTCTTCCCAGGTCGACAGATCGGACGACGTGTTCCACTTGCATGGCCTTCTCGTTCAACGGATATCAGCCGTGTGATTTCTTCTTATGAGACCATCTCTAAAGTATCATGGATGCATTCCAGATGTGGAAACACTGGAGCAACGTATTCATAATGCCTTTGACGCTGTTCGGATGGAGCCTATCTGACGTGAACGTGTGAGTTCAAGTGTGGGAGAAATTTTATGGGACTTAACTGCTAAGGTCATCAGTCCCTAAGCTTACACAATACTTAACCTAAATTATCCTAAGGACAAACACACACACCCATGCCCGAGGGAGGACTCGAACCTCCGCCGGGATCAGCCGCACAGTCCGTGACTGCAGCGCCTCAGACCGCTTGGCTAATCCCGCGTGGCTGAACGTGTGAGGCAGAACATGCTGTGGTGCATACACGCATGCGCTGAGGCACATGGAAACCATTTTCAACACATACTGCGTGTTACAGCGCGTATTAGGTCTCAGATTCTGTAACAATGTATGATTGAATAAATGATCTCTAAAATAAATGGTCTCTGACTTGGAAACTATATCATCGAGAATGCAGGGAAACCATGCATTTTTGGGCATAAGTTCCTTTTATCTTTTTTGATCCGCGTCCTCTCATCGATCAATTCCTAGAGTTTGTACACGGTGACAAAAAAAAAAAAAATCACCCTGTCCTATCAGACGTACTCTTTGTGTCTGATGAACACTCGCTTGGAGGGCAACGAACTGGGTTCTATTTCTTCAGAAGTCTTCATGCCACTCGGACGCCTTGGAACCTATTCCTTACGCTCGTAGCTTCGTTAAAAGTTTGCAGTGGCCTACCGAGTCAAGTGCTTTTCGAAAATCTAGGGACAGGGAATCTGGCTGTTGCCCTTCATCCATGTTCCACAGGTATCATGCAAAAAAAAGAGTAAGCTGAGAAACACACGAGCGATGCTTTCAGAAACTGTGATGATTCGCGGACATATGCTTCTCAGTCTCAAGGAAATCTCTTATACTTGAACCGAGAATATGATGAAGAATTTGCACCAAACCGATCATATGGATATGCGACTACAATTTTTCTGGCCCTTTCTTTTATCGTTCTCAAATGCGGGAGTCACCTGTGCATTTTATCAGTCACTTAGTACTTTGCTTTGGGCGAGAGATTTTCGATACATGCAAGCTAAGTTAATGGCCAATGCCGTAGTCTTTTTTAAAACCGAAATAGGATTCCATCTTGGCTAGTGACTTATTTCTTCTCCTCCAGTTGATTTCCTACATCAGGGACGTGATGATGATCGAGTTTGGCGATCAGCTATGTGTTTTACCTTGCCTGGCCACAGGTATTGGAAACTTTTGCCTGAAGTAATAGCATGCTCCGATAACGTGCCCATGCATGTTTATCGCAGTGTTTCAGACTTTGAGAACAGTCGGATCATTGATGACAAGGACATGGGAGCATTATACTGACATGTCGCACAGTTGGTTTTAGTACAATGACTTTAGAGCGAGTGGTGACTCGGGCCTACAGTGTCGCAAGAAGAGTGGACACGGTCGCACCGGAAGGAGCAAACCACAAGGAGATCGGAGCATTGTTTGACTGGATCTAACAGATAGCTGGATGACAATAGTTGAAACACGGTCAGATATTCCAGGCCGACTGCCACCAGGATCAGACAGGAACAGATTACAGGGAGCTGAGTGGAATTATTGCAATAGCATTCGTCCCCTACAACCGCAATTATATCACAGCGTCGTATTCACGCTGAGTGGCATTTCATGGTGTCCAGCGACGAGTCTATCGCCTCCAGCGTCTCCGTAACCTGCAGATTGTGGGCTCATGGTGTTCGAAATGGTTCAAATGGCTCTGAGCACTATGGGACTTAACATCTGAGGTCATCAGTCCCCTAGAACTTAAAACTACGTAAACCTAACTAACCTACGGACATCACACACATCCATGCCGAAGGCAGGATTTGAACCAGCGACCGTATCAGCCGCGTGGTTCCTGATTGAAGCGTCTAGAACCTCTCGACCACAGCGGCCGGCGCTCATGGTGTGGGGGGCTATTTATTTAACCTGATCAGATTAGGATCATAGGCCTCTCCTACATGGGATCAGTTTTGCACATATGCAGTATATTTTTACATCATAGTTAACTAGGAGAAGACAATAATTTTGATATGATAGACTGTAATAAAATGGTATTAATAGAATAAAAAATTACTTACATGAATTTAAAGACTGTGTGAATCAAGGTACTGAATAATGCTAATGGTGTTATTGTTAGGAGCAGTGCCACTATTACTACTGCTTCTGTCACACATAATAATAATAATAATAATAAAAATAATAATAATCACAGTGATAGTGGCAAATACAAAATGTATTGAAGTGTGTACAATAGTGACCTTCTCTGACATGGCGGTTTCCGAGGGAAAGAAATGTAGGTGAACTGCGTCGGGTAAGAGATATGGGAAATGCTGAAGATGTTGCACGTGACAACAGACAATGTGGTACACTGTTAAGGGGACGCTGAATGTTCGCCAGTAAGTGGCAATAATGAGTATCACTATTGCCATAAAATTTGTGACTGGAGTTACACATTGTACAGTGTGAATAACAGTGAGAAATACAAATAGGTGTATAAAACTGACCTTTCTCGCAAGGCGAGTTCTGAGTGTAAGGTGCACATCACTACTATATGGAATGAAAGATGAGCAACTTAATACACAGTGTTTGATAAATTTCGGGTTGGTACTTCACGATATAACACCTTCAGTTTACATCAGTGTGTATCTTCGGGGAGAGAATTAATTATCTAAACCAAAAGTCAGGTAATATTGGTTAGCTTTAATTGAAAAGGTTAATAGTATCAGAAAGTTTTAAAGGATCGTGGTGTAAGCCGTGTCTCGCACAAATACACAGCTGAAACACAGTTCCTACTTTGTGGCGTTGTAACATGGATGAATTTTGTAAATAAATAAATTAAAAAAAGGAACGGACAAGTGCGAAGAGGACTCGCACTCCGAGGTTCCGTACGAAGTGAATTATGATTATAGACTGTTCTTCCATCCCAGGAATCGAAAACCCAGGCAATTTTTGCTTGTAGTCGATATTGATACCGGCATGAATGGGTGCCCGGAATTGCAAGTCTTTAGGGACTTTTTTAATTTTAGGTTTAAGTCGCACGTGCCCGAAACACACGATGTGTCAATTCACGAACATTGCAGACTGCAGGCTGCGTATGAAAGTATAGGTCTACTCATCACCTCCCAGACATGCTCTGTGGCTGAAAAATTAGGAGACTACGCAGATTATCGACGGATACCGACATTACTCAAGCAATCTGTGTTTTGAACTGCAGTGTAGGGTCTTGCTTTATCTCACAAAAGTAAGCCGTTTCGTACCCTGGTCACTAATTTTATGACAATAATGTTAACCAATATTGCCACATACTGGCGAACATTCAACGTCCCCTTAGCAGTTACCAAATTGCCTGTTGTCACGTGCAACAACATCTTCGTTATTTCCCATATCTCTTACCTGACGCAGACTGCCTACACTTCTTCCCCTCGGAACCGGCCATGACATAGGTCACTTTCATACACCTGTAAATAAATTTTGTATTTGTCGCTATCACTATGGTTATTCATATTAAGTGTGACAGAAACAGCATTATTAGTAGTACTACTGTTATCAATAGCACTATTAGTTCTTATTCAACTCATTAAAATCCTACAATCACTTTCAACTCTATTAATACCGTTTTATAATAATTTTAAAATTTCTTTGTGTAATTTAGCATCCGCTGTTGTAATTTTTCATCCTCTTTATTAACTTTTGAGTTGTATTAATATATTAGGATAACTGGAAAATGCGTTAATTTCCTCTCCCCTCGTCCCTGTTGCGATTGCTGTTAAGATCTAACAGACGTCTCGAGAGGAGAAAACAGTACTACCGACCATAGGAATATTGTTGTTATGCAACTGTAAAATTGTTATTTGGAATTCTTGAACGGATATTTTGTGCTGTATCGGAACCTCATCCCAAGTACTGGTTGTGCACACCTGCATCATGAACATGTATTACTGTGCTCTGAAACATTACAGATGCAGTACGTGTCGTAGCCTTAGTCTGACAGGGGATGTTAGATGTTGGTATGTAGAATGAGCAACTCGTAAACAACCTGCGATGCTAGAGCCGTCGTGGCAAAGTAGTCGGGCTGACTTACGCCTGTCATCGTTAGATGGCAAAGGCGTCGTTTCTACAGTGGCAGTGGAGTTCACTTCATCACAACTTAGCTAATTAGCGCAAGAATTTGTAAATTATATATACAAACCTTCCTCGCGAATCGTTCTACATACAACTGACAACATAAATTTCCCAACAGTAGTTCCTGAGATTTTAGACAGATTACAAACGTAATGTAAGTTACTAACGGCAAAAAAATTAAAGTGATATAATTAAAAATTAACAATTTTCGGATTCTTCCTTGACTTGCTTCTCATATACACTTGGCAGTTTTTACCATTCTGCAGTATTTCTTGCGCTGCGTTATTTGCACTTCGCTTTTGTATACTGCTTTTCACTCTGCACTATAACAGTATTTAAGTCACTATATGTCCATCTTTTCAGAGATGTTTGCGGGAGCTTAGCTGTTCAGTACAGAATATCAAATGAAACACCTTTCAGCCGTCTAAATTTCCAAATTGCTATTTTATTGGGTTACCAGTTTAGGCGATATATTACGCCATCTTCAGGCCCCCTGACCGACATGTAGGAAGATTCCAACATCGGTTTCGGTCAAAATAGGGTCCAGCGTTAAAAGGTAACTTAGATAAACAGTCGACAGATGGTGAGTGAAGTGATCGCAGTATCAAATATCAAACGTAAATCGACATATACCAGTCTTTGAATGCTGGCCCCTATTTTGACCGGAACCGAGGTTGGAATCTTCCTACACGTCGATCAGGTGGCCTGAAGATTGTGTTATATATATACTTCCGCACACGCCCAAAAACAAACTTTTTTCATATTAGGTGCATTGTGCTGCCACCTACTGCCAGATTCTCCATATCAGCGACCTCAGGAATCATTAGACATCGTGAGAGAACAGAATGGGGCGCTCCGCAGAAATCACGGAATGTGGTCAGGTGGTTGGGTGTCACTTGTGTCATACGTCTGAACACAAGGTTTCCACACTCCTAAACATCCACAGGTCCACTGTTACCCATGCGATAGCGAAGTGGAAACGTGAAGGGACACTTACAACACAGAAGCGAACAGACCGCTGACTGTTGAAGAGGGTCATAATGTGTAATACGCAGACATCTATTCAGACCATCACACAGGAATTCCAAACTACATCAGGATTCACTACAAGTACTATGACAGTTTGACGGGAGGCGAGAAAACTTGGATTTCCTGGTCGGCTGCTCGTAAGTCACACATGACGCCGGTAAATGCCAAACGACGCATCGCTTGGTGTAAGGAGCGTAAACATTGAACGATTGAACAGTGGAGAAACATTGTTGGGAGTGACGAATCACCATACAGAATGTGGCGATCCGATGGCAGGGTGTGGGTATGGCGAATGCCCTGTGGACATCATCTTCCAGCGTGTGTAATGCCAATAGTAAAATTCGGAGGCAGTGTTGTTAGGGTGTGGTCGTGTTTTTCATGGAAGGTTCTTGCACCCCTTGTTGTTTTGCTTGGCACTATCACAGCACAGGTCTAGATTGATATATTAAGCACCTTCTTGCTTCCCACTGTTGAAGAGCAATTCGGGGATGGCGATTGCTTCTATAACACGATCGAGCACCTGCACGACCTGTGGCGGAGTGGTTATACGACAATAACATCTTTGTAATGGACCGGTCCGCACAGAGTCCTGACCTGAATCCTATAGAACAAGGTTGGGATGTTGTGGAATGCCGACTTCGTGCCAGGCCTCACCGATCGACATCGATACCTCTCCTTAGTGCAGCACTCCGTGAAGAATGTGTTGTCACTCCCCGTTCCAGCACCTCATTGAACGTATGCCTGCGAGAGTGGAAGCTTTCAACAAGGCTAAGGGTGGTCCAACACCATATTGAATACCAGCATTACCGATGGAGGGCGCTACGAACTTGTAAGTCATTTTCAGCTAGGTGTCTGGATACTTTTGATCACATGTAGTGTGTGTGTGTGTGTGTGTGTGTGTGTGTGTGTGTGTGTGTGTGTGTGTGAAAGTGTGTATGTGTGTTTATGTTTGTGTGTGTGAGAGAGAGTGTAAATTTCTGAAACTGTCTTCTGTGTTAGGTAGATATGTGAGTTGCGATGAAAGGGGGGGGGGGGGGGAGATGGGCCTGGATGGTGGTTATAGGACAGAATCTGGGAAGAGATGATAACGGTAAATGGGGCCTGTGATTATATGTATTTATTTAGTGGTACATTTAGTGTTCAATCAATTTCAAGAGTGTGTGGTTTGCCAAGTTGGTCTGATCATTTATGAGAAGTTTCTTTTCTGTTGTGGATTTTTTAATGTGATACTTTTCTTGTAAGATAAGGAATTATTCTGTGGTGTTGTTTATCCTTATGATTTTTATGTCTGTGTCTCTGGTGGTAATTTTAGTTTGGTGTTGGTGTAAGTGTTCTGTAAAAGTTGAATGGTTTGTCCTATATTTCCATGTTTTTACGCTTCCTTTGTATCTAGTGCCTAATGTTCTCCTGGTTTGACCTATGTATCTTCCATCACATGTATTGCACATCAATTGGTATATTCCTGATTTCTGACATACATCAGTTTTTCCTATCGTTTCTGGGAAGTATTTCTGAACTGAGTTGCTGGTTTGGTGGGCTATTTTTATGCCTTGTTTCTTGAAAATTTGGATATTCCGTGCATGTATTTGTGGTTGCATGCCACTGTATACAATCTTTTATTTTCTGTTTTTTTTTTCTTTTTCACACTTTGTGTTGTTCCTATTCTTGTATTTTGTGTGAGATTTTGTTCTTATGTTGGTGACAGCTTGTTGTCTGTTCTTTTCTTTTTATTGATTTTCTTGTTCAGCTTAGTTACTAAGTTCTCTTTGTATCCACTATTAGCGGCTGTTTGTATGATGGTATTCATTAATTTTTTTGTAATTGTTTGTATGTATTGGTACTGTGTTTAGTGTGTGGAGCATGTATCTATGCGCTGCTTGCTTTCAAGAACTGGGGTGTTGTGATGTCTCATGTATGATTGTGTCTGTTGGTGTCGATTTTCGATTTATGGCAAATGTTTGTTGGCTGTTTTCAATGTTTATGGTGATGTCCAAGAGATTTTATGCTTATTTTGCTCTTTCTCTATCGTAAAATGTATCTTATCATGAACAGAATTTTTGTCTATATTTGACTGGTCAGTTTTATTGTTTGGTTCATCTATCAGGCACAGATGTAATCCATATTTCCAATCCAGTACGTTGTACCAATTTGGCACTATTTTGTTAAATGTAATTTATACGAACGTAAGTACCCAATTTTCAGAATAACCACCTAAAGAGATTTATAAATGAAAGCGAAACGCGCCTGGTGTAATTCTCTTCGATTAAACTGCAGTAAGCTCAAAGCGGATAACCAGTAGTAATTGATTTTATGAGTAATTTTGGGAGTATAAAGAAATGATCGTATCTTTTGATTACATTGACTTAGAAGCTTAAATTTTTTCGCTGGAAGAGGCCGTAACTTTATTATGACATAAATTTCAACTTGATGCTTCTGCCCATTCCTGAGAAAAAGGAATCTTAATAGTCGGATAGACAGCCAGACAGATAGATGAACTGACAACAAAGTTAGCATAAAAGGGTTCCGTTTTTATCGGCTGGGTTTCAGAACCCTAAAAATCGGTTAAATGTAAATAAATTCCACTTATTTCTATATATCTGTATCCGTACAGGGCAGCTCACAATGCATTATTCACTGACATAGAGATATTTACGTGTCTGTGTTGAATATAGTGGAAGTACATGACGAAATTTAGCAAATGCATATTGTGGGCGAAAATTACATACACAATAGTCAGATAAACACCGTGTAGAATTATTATGCTGGTCCAAAGGGTAGTCCAGGCCAAGTACTTACTAATACAACTAGTTGCAGAGATCAGTAATAATGGCGTTCAGTTCTTCCCTCCGTTACTCCCTCGAGGCTGCTAGTAACCTAATACAACGTTTATTACCAGGTAGTGACTGCTCCCATTCCGGTTTAGCTGTAATACGTCAGCAAACTTCGTTAAGCTCCGCGTAACTGCAGCTGCGCAGTGGCCGACATTGCTTCGTCGTAACGACGGCAACCCGCTTAGCTTCCGCGGAATGCGGTAATTCCTCAAAGCGGGGCGGCGTGGCGCGGCGCAGCGCAAGGCAGCGGGGGCCATTTGGGGGCCTGCAACTACCAGACGGCCTCCACAAGTATGCGGATACGCGCTCTGCGCCCGTATCCGAGAATTAATGGAGTCTCCATATTGTCTGACTTGAAGTAATTCAGCCAGAAACTGAATAATACTGAATAGGACACGGCCTAATTTGTGTTCTCTTCGACTACCGAAATCTGCGGTAATTCGGTCGTACGGCGTGAGCTCTGGAATGAACTAACCATTAACAACACTCTCCAACGTCTCGATAGTCCAAATTACTCTGAGCGGGAGGTATCACTTTGTAGAAGAAACTTCAACTCCTAATGTGCGGATAAGGAGGTCGATGGAGATATAGCTGTAATCTACGGCACGGTACGGTGTAGTATTATTACAGTAATTCTGAACTCCTTTGAAACTGTGTTGGACGACTATTGTACGTTTTGGCATACACCTCTGTAAGAATATGTTGCCATTTAGTCACTGTAGACTTACTGACAATTCATTAGACGTACCATTCCTGCAAAATTTGTTCTAATGTAAGAAAACCATTGTCTTTTTTGCACGCACCTGAGGTTTCAATATTAAGCCTACTAAATTTTAGTTAAGGGTGTCGCACTTCTTTCGTCTGCTTCCGTAAATCTTTGCATTCCCTCAGTGTTGAAGAAGATATGAGGGTTATTGAAGCCATATTGTTGTTAACAACATAGGACCCGCTAACAGTGACGAAGTAAGGACAATGACCATTTTTATAACCTCTTTCATAATTGCAAAAGTTGTAAGAAACTGTATAAGGATATCATTCTCGGCTCCACAATGGATAAAATATTTCAGTCTCAGGTAGCAGATGGGGAATGTCTCTGTACCAAATTATTGCCCAGTTGTCAGTTTTGATATTCGTTCAGTAATAATCTGACTCAAAAATATAACAAATTGCACAAATAGTGAGTAGGTGAAAGAATTCGATAAAATGTTTTTGCAGATGTAAGCGATGTGTCATTATATTAGTTGTACAAGGAATTGATAACGCTGGGATAAGCCGTGAGTGTACGAGGAATTGGTTGGGCTGGGATGAACTGTGAGTGAACATAAGTTTTAACGTTTTATTCCACAACATGCATGAATTTCAGTTAACATTAAATTATCCACACCATGGTAAATAAAGACAAATATTTAGTGACAGACCAAAGGCCTGCTCAATCAGAAGTAGTTCCAAGAGCAATCAAATTCCAATGTGGTAGAACAACCCCCAGAAGATAAGAGGGATAAAAATCACAGTATTTGAAAAGAGACATTTAACTTGCACTGGGTAAAACCACGGAATAAAAGGATTTCATCAAGAATATACAAGATTTATAGTAAACTGAAAGCAAATACAAGAGACGGAACATTCACAAGAAGAGTTGCTCTAGTCTAATCGTACTCTAAGGCCTTGTCAGATTACAGAATGGCAACAAATCGCAAATACATTTTGGTTCAGAGAATACTGCTGTATGCACAGTGTAGAATAATCGTAACCTCTGCACTCACGAGTTGCTCATAAATCAGTTAACTGCACTGTAATAATCCACATAAACACGATTTAAAAGAGCTTTGTAGGACTTATGATTAAATAAACGAGACGGGATGGATAACATTCCATCTGAATTTTTGAAATCATTAGCGGGAATGAGAGCGGTATGCTGACCCCACGCCCCATCTATCCACATCCTCCTCGGAGGATGACACGGCGGTCGGATGTTCCCGATAGGCCACTCGCGGCCTGAAGACGGAGTGCATTAGCGGGAATGGCAACAAAACAATTATTCATGTTGGTGTGAAGAATGTATGAGTCTGACGACATACCATCTGACTTTCGGAAAAATATCACCCACACAATTCCGAAGACTGCGAGAGCTGACAAGTATTATCGTACAATCAGCTTAACAGCTTGTGCATACAAGTTGCTGACAAGGATAGCATACAGAAGAATGGAAAAGAAAATTGAGGATGTGTTAGATGACTATCAGTTTAGCTTTAGAAAAAGTAAAGACACGAGACAGCCCATTCTGACGTTGTGGTTGATAACTGAAGGAAGACTAAAGAAAAATCAAGACACGTTCATGGGATTTGTCGGCCTGGAAAAAGCGTTCGACCGTGTAAAATAGTGCAAGATGTTGGAAATTCGGAGAAAAAAAGGGGTAAGCTGTGGGGAGAGGTGGGTAATAAATAGAATATGTACAAGAGCCAACAGGGAATAATAAGAGTGGAAGACCAAGAACAAAGTGCTCGTATTGAAACGGATAAGAGACAGGAATGTAGTCTTTCGCCCCTACTGTTGAATCTGTACATCCAAGAAGTAGTGATGGAGATAAGAGAAAGGTTGAACAGTGGAATTAAAATTCAAGGTGAAAGGATATCAGTGATATGATTCGCTGATGACTTTGCTATAGTGAGTGAAAGTGAAGAAGAATTACATGATCTGCTGAATGGAGTGGACAGACTAATCAGTGCCGAACGTGGATTGAGAGTAAATCGAAGAAAGACGAAAGTAACGAGAAGTAGCAGAAATGAGAACAACGAGAAACTTAACATCAGAATTGATGGTTACGAAGTAGATGAAGTTAAGAAATTCTACTACCTGGGCAGCAAAATAACCAATGACTGACAGAGTAAGGAGGACATCAAAAGCAGACTAGTAATGTCGGAAAGGGCGTTCATGGCCAAAAGAAGTATACTAGTATCAAGCATGGGCCTTAATTTGAGAAAGAAATTTCTGAGAAGACACGTCTGCAGCACAGCATTGTATGGTAGTGAAACATTGACAGTGGGAAAACCGGAACAGAAGAGAATCGAAGCATTTGTGGTGTTGAAAATCAGGTGGACTGACAAGGTAAGGAATATGGAGATTTTCGCAGAATTTGAGAGGAAAGGAGTATGTGGATAAGACTGATAAGGAGAAGGGACAGGATGATAGGACATCTGTTAAGACATAAAGGCATGGTACTAGAGGGAGCAGCAGAGGGCAAAAACTGTAGAGGAAGACGGAGATAGTAATACATCCAGTAAAAATTGAGGACATAGAAGTGCTACTCTGAGATGAAGAGTTTGGCACAGGAGATGAATTCATGGCGGAGCGCATCAAGCCAATCAGAAGACTGATGATAAAAAAAGAAAATGTACACTTGACAGCAAAAAAAGTGGGTCACTGCGAATACAACCAACATAACGTAGCTGTGTTCCAGGTCTTCTAAACACCAAAACCCGTGGGGTACAGTCGTTTGACTACACACAATGGGTACTGCAAGAGACTACTAAGAGACCAAAGGTCTTTATGGCAGTCAGTCTAAGCGTCAACTAATATCGTCATACAAAACATATTAGAAAATACGTTCATAGCGATGAGACACACCATAACACCCGATAACACTCATAAACTAACATCAATTACAACAACTGACATTCCAAAAGTTCTGAGAAAACTGATTATTTTACATATATCGTACAGTAATCATTAGTCAAAATTAAATACTTGAGACAATATATGGAGTTACAAAGCTGTACGACAATTGGAAAAAAGTTTTTCGCTCTCTTAAAAGGTTTTCCATCCGCGTACTGAAGGACGTTCAACGGCGAGTGGCTGAGGAAACTGGATATTGGACGAACCAGTAGAAAAACGCCATTAACAGCAACAAGGACCCTAAGGAAATCTCAACATTAACAGCGAATCACCAGTAATATCATTGTTCTCATAACACATCAACAGCTATGTGTACACAAATTTGAACTTTAAATCACATGACCAACGTCGTCCTTCTGGACCTGGATTCAAACCCAGCACCTATAGCCATTACTAACTAAGCTAAGTTTCGTTTGTGCCTTATTGAGACCGGATCACAAGGCATGAAGAGACGTGGAGTATAGACGTTTGCACCAGTATCGGTTATCAATTCAGATACTGAAAATAAATGACGAAAATTTTTGTACTGAAGCTGGAATCCTGTCATAACAGTTACCGTCCTGGGAACTACCCCCAACGACGTTGAATATGGTGTCATTTACAAGGAACAAAGTATGCGCATGTTTAAAATTGAAATGCCATCATATAAAGCTTTTGACAGGCATGCGAACCCAGCACCTAATTGGATTGTAAACGAAGTACAGTCATGCTCAAAAGTATCCGAACGACCTGGATTGCATTTCGCCTGATTCCCATTCAACCCACATAACGCAGCTGTCTAGCAGGTCCTCTAATCGCTCCTTCATACAGACGTTTGACTATTGAAAATGGTTCCAACAAGTCACCCCTAGAAAACACTGCTCTGTGTCGCAATAACTCAGGCTGTAAAGTAATACCACGATACTAAAAATTCCAGGGAATACCTCATCACAGGTAAGACTGTCCTAAATGCTTGTAAGATCGCATTTATTGCAATAACTGACATACCTGAAATGTTAGCACTCTCATTATTACGTCAGATAGGTAACGCACGTAGTAAGTTCGTCGTATTCATGATTTCCTCTTCAAAGTAACATACCATACTTGTCATATAACACAAAATGTCATTAAAAATTTACGTTATTCACGAGCAGCTAGTTGAAAATATTTATGAATTTCAAATGACACGGCCGGCCGCGGTGGTCTCGCGGTTCTAGGCGCGCAGTCCGGAACCGCGCGACTGCTACGGTCGCAGGTTCGAATCCTGCCTCGGGCATGGATGTGTGTCATGTCCTTAGGTTAGTTAGGTTTAAGTAGTTCTAAGTTCTAGGGGACTGATGAGCACAGCTGTTAAGTCCCATAGTGCTCAGAGCCATTTGAACCATTTGAACCATCAAATGACACGACGAACCAACTCGTTCTGCATATGGATTCAAATCCAGGTCATGCAAACTAAGATTTCGTGACTGCCGGAAATTAACAGTCATTCCTGACTACGCATAGAGAGAGTGATATACTTCGATTTTAGACAGTATCAGTTAACAAATATCAACTTTAAATTACATAACGTAAACATTTTTAACGGTCGCGAAATGCTACCCACCATCTATTGTTTTTGCTAACGAACTACGAGAGATGTTAAATACTGCTTCTTCACAAGTAATTTACTTGAAATGCAGTGAGGTAAAGGTTTGTGTTGCACAGGGATTCGAACCCAGAACCAAATCGGATTGTTATCCAAGCACAATCAACTTTGACATATCGAATTTTCTCGGCAGTAGCTAGATGTATTAAATGAAACGACGAGACGAAACATTAATTTTTCCGTCCCAGGACTCCAATCCGGCACGTATCGCTGTTACATTCTAGAGAAAAGGAACGTTAAGTATGGGTTTGTTACACCATCAGCGACATGTGAGCATGTTTGAAATAGAAGTAATATGACGAGGTGTTCAGTGCTGACTGATAATCGAACCCCAAACATATCGTTGTTGACTACACACAAAGAGACGACACTTACCGAATTTTTCTCCACCAGCAGCTCGGAATAACATCCTTGAACTTACAGTGAGCTCGCAAATAGTTCTGTGTCTCACTGGGAGTCAAAAACGTCAGATATCGTTAGTGTGGACAACGAATGAAAATGCATTAAAAATAAAAATTATTATCCACCAGCAGATAGGTGTTCTCATGCTAGTGCTTGATAATACATAGTGAAAAGTTTAGTGCTGGGCCAGGATTCCAACCCATTCATGCGCAATATGTGGAGATGTTGAGGAATCTGCAGTTTTGAACAAACAACAAGTTGTAGTCGAGCTGTATTGTCACGAAGGGATCAAATTCCGCGTTAAGGGCGGTCTGAGTTGCATCCGCCAATCCTTACTTTATTGTGGTTCCACCTAACGTCTACTTGGTAGAGAAGGAATATCATGTGTAATGTGATTTTAAGACCACAATGCCATTATACCTTCTTTACTTGGTGTAGCCAGAAGAGAAGAGAATAGAATCTGCCTCTCCCTATCAAAAAACATCGGCAGAAGTTGGAATCGAGCCGAGACCAACATCGTATGAAACTCTCATCATTCCAACAGCGCACCAAACCGTCTTGTCTACTACTCATTTCTCTATCATAACACCGTTGCGGCACACAAGATGGGAATTCTGACACACAGGCTCCCTGTAGTGGTTTGCAGGCTGTTCAGTACATTCATTTACTTGGTTGACCGAATCGCCATGAACTAGCTTCCTTGGCTACCCAGTGCATACATTCGGCTCTATTTTGTAATCACCGAAACAAAATAACGTAACCGCCACCTACATAGAACTGCCAACAGTGTAGCATGCAGAAATTTAAATAGGAAGTGTTCCTTTCCATTTGAGCTACTCTATTGCGCTATCTGTTTGTTGAAACCATCGTGAAGTGCAAAAGAAATGCTGTAACTGTCTGTCTCTCAGAAGTCTATATCCGGCCATATGCACTATCTCACAGCACTGTGGAATGCCCGAAGTTCTGGAAGAACTGTTGTTCACTTCCAGAGGTGCTGTAGCTACGTTACAGCTAATAGCATAACGGTAAGCATCGCGCACTGTTGATAAGACGTCGCGTGTTCTGTTACATTCGCTACTACATTTTTTTTAAACGCAATTCTGCTGTCTGCTGAAGTTATCAATTTCATGGAACTTTGAACATAATTCTCTTCACTTCTCAACCCAAAATAGTCGCATGTGGAAGAAAGGCTAACTTCTGCGTCATTTTGTTCTTTTCAGGTTTAATAGACGGCCAGGCAGCAGATGCGCTCGAAGCTTTTGTATTATGTATGGGGAGAGCGCAACGTGCCAAAATAGTCAGAAAAGTATTTTCTACATTAGCTGTCGTCTGGTAGTGGCATTTTATTCTTCTTCAAACCTTGTTTGACAGCTTTAACTCAGAACATGTTTTCTGCATGCATGTAATCAATAAACTAATGGCACTGTCAGACTGTTATAGATAACATAAGAGATTTCGCATATATCATTGATTGTTAATTTCTCTCTCATGTTTAGTATTGTTTAACAACGCTAAAAGAAACCTTACGAAAACTGTGCACTTTATTGTAAGAAATGAAATAAAACTACCCACGATAACCTTACGACGAAAGTAAGTCTGTTTTAACAAAACTGAGTATCTGTACACAAGCGTGTCTCTATCTGCACAAATTAGTAAAACACTTAGATTTCGATTGGGCCTGTGTTTAAATGGTATGCTGTGCATACTCAAGAGGTATGCAAACGTGGCATTTCATAAATAAAGTTATGTATTCCTAGAAACCCAAAATTTGCTTGTCATCAGCGGAAAGAGGCGTTACCCGTTGTGCAGCATTGTAAGTTTTTCACCATTGCACTATGAGCTGAAAGTATTTTCTTAGGATTTGCTTATCGATGTTTGATCTGACTGCTTGCAGCTCTTACACAGAAGGGATAAAAACGTTGCATTCAGCGAGGCTAGAACCGCGAACAACAGCAGTCGCGTTTCCACATGTCAGCACGTCAAGACAGAGCTAACGGATAGATATGGTTTGCGCATTCCTCTTACGAGGGCAATAGTGGCTAGAACTTTGCCGGGCTGAAAACCGTAAATTTACAATCTTCTGTTACACCTCAAGCGATAACAACTCAGGTTATTCAATGGAAATGACACGAGAAATGAAGTGAACTTTGACGCTTAATTCCGTGCACAGCAGGAAGTAACTCGTCGATCACAGAGTTGCCAAACATACCTTGCGTTGCTACCAAATCTCAGTTACATTACCAGCAGGAAGAAGACGAACCGATGTGATCCTACAGCGGGCTGGGAAGTGAACGTAGCTGGCGCCTCAAAGACGCGGCTGCTACGGCCTGGAATACGTAATGCGTCTCATTCGCATTTCTGTAACTGGGTTTAGGGACTGGAGCTTAGTTGCTAATAATAGTCAGAACTGACTGCTACTAAGCGTCATAAATCAGTAACTCTCATAGTTGTTTTTATATTTCTTTCGTAACTGTACTCAAAACTAAGAAACTCATTCACGGACGTTTTCGTGCCTCGCCGATAGTCGAGCATAACAAGCAAATAAAAATAAAAAGAGAATGTGGGTGTTTGTGTTTGTGTGTGTGTGTGTGTGTGTGTGTGTGTGTGTGTGTGTGTGTGTGTGTGAGAGAGAGAGAGAGAGAGAGAGAGAGAGAGAGAGAGAGAGAGAGAGAGAGAGAGAGGGGGGGGGGGGGGGGGGTATAAAATTGTTGTAAAGAAATTGAATACTGGTATGTATAGAAATCTTTCGTTAAACTGACTCGTTCCACATCATTACGAAACGTCGTATTCATGATCTATGGAACGAGTATTAATCTAATCTAATCTAATCGTATCATATTGCTGACTATCCATGAAGAGTCATGAAGTACCGAAATTTTCGCCTATATCAGTAACCAAATCTAAACTTGAAAATAAAAGACGACAGTTTTTGTAATTAACCGGGACTCCTATCAAGACCCTTTCGTCCCTGTTAACTAACCATGAAAGATGTCTGATATACCTCAATTCAGAAGTAACGAAGTGTGTATGAATTTAAAGATGAAGCGCATGATGTGAAGTTCTGCGACGGAGATACGAAACCAAGACGTAATCGGATTGTTAACTAAGTAAAATAAAATATTAGGTATAGGTTTTTCTTGCCAGCTGCTAGGTGTTTAATCTAAGATAAGGACACAAATTTTTGCGCCTGAGCTACACTCGAACCGCACTCCTATCGTTCTTCATTATCGTCCATGAATACAGCTTAAGTATCAATTGCTTACTCACCAACAGTAAGATGTGTGCGAGTTTGTCCAGAAATTGTTGGCAACACATGAACAGACATTAAAAATGCACGTTAATTTTCACTAGCAGGCCGGTGTACACGTGATAGGGCTTGAAATGAAATTATGAATATTTTTGTTCTGGATCAGGATTCGGACCCACATATTTACCTTTGGAGGAGACCTAGAGAAGACTGCAGTCTTGGGAAAAGGAATGAAATGATTGAACTATACTGTTCCGAGAGATTCATATCCTCGAAAGAGGAGATACGAATTCGAATCACAGTCCAGCACCAAATTTTTCAACGTCTCTAGTTCAATCAAGTACAAGTAAAATAAGAGCCCTGTGGCTTTAGACGGCTATCAGTTCATCAAATAAAATAAAATTTTCTAATGTAAGTAAGTTTACTGGTGACAGTATTTCTGTTTACCCTGATCTCCACCTATGTCATTTTCCAACGTAAACCGGCTCTGCCCAGTTTGGAATGAAGGAACATGATGTTTAATGCGGATTCTGGATTATAACAGCTTTCTCTTGAGGTTACCACAGGTAAAGTAAATCTGTTTGTGCCTCTTAAAAGTAAATGTCTGAACCCACGCATTGCACTTGTGATAGTTCGTTCCACCAGACCATTGTGGCCACATTTCCCAGCCCCAGGAATGTGCTGCAATGGATGATGTGCTTAGCTTACTAAACTAGTCACGGCGCAAAAAAAAACGCGAGTCTATTAAATGGTTAAGTAGAAGCAAGCTTCTGACGTGGAGATTATGCTATTCTCATGTCAGCAGGATGTAAAGACTCTTCTAGGCGTCATAGCCTCGATTTGAAGCCATTTTGGAATTTTCACTAATTCAGGAATTTTCTTAGTTCGAGAAAATCCACTGTGATGTGTGAAGTTACCTGATAATTCGATTACCACCGTCATTATTACTATCATTTTCTTCATACCGCTGCTGGAACACATGTGCTTGAAGATCATTTAACTCCTTTTGGTCATTATATAAGTAGTTGCCCAAGAACAAGTTCTTTCCTGTCCACGGAACCCTTTTCATGCTGATATCAAATATCAGCAATTACTCATAGATCACATTAAAACTAAAGTAACTGATGAAGACAGTACTGGATAACGAAAACGCGCTGCCTTTCTTCATTTACTTGCGCCTAGAAATGGCTGTCGAATGCTGCCAAGTCAAAAGCCAAGGGATCTTACTGCCTTCCAGTATACGTCGCTATCGGTTCTTCCATATGATTTGGTCGACGTGACCCGTTTCAGGTTGTGTATGACACAGAATGTTTTATAAAATCAATTGTTTTCCTTTGCAATAAACAGAAAGATTTTCATTCTAAGCTATCCAAGTCCAAAATTTTCGCAACATTAGTTCAAATTTAACATTCGCTTCCATAATGTAAGGAAAGTATTTCACAGTTGGAAAACCCGCATCCGACTCACTGTCCTTACACTTAGTCGCTGGCCATAAATTCTAGCTCAAAATGATGCCACTTTAAGTAACCTAATGTAGCGAAGACTGTTTCCCAGTGCTCTTTCTCACCGGAAAATATGCAATTCACTCATTGGGTTCCATAAGTACACTGTAACAGTTATTTCTGTGTGTATGCAATGCATACGGATTGTAGAATTTAGTGGTGCTCTCTCTTCCACTTCTGTATACAATATGCCTGACCTAAACGGGCCCTTTATCATTACAGGCCCTGGGTGGTGCAACATCATATTGACAACAGTAATGTGCTTATACTGACAACCTCGTTGTTCATTTTACCCGATTTTGTAATCATTTAAGTAAAACAACATGACCTTCGAGTGGGAGACATTTCGTCCCCCTTTTCCTTCTTTGAAATTTGTCAGTAAGCTTTTTGCCTTAGAACCAGCGAAATGCGGCAGAGTACGGCTGGTAAACGATTTACAAACCACTATTTAGTGCCGTTAACACGATTTCTTTAAACATTGGCGTAGCTGAAGGAATTTAGTTTCTTCTTAAATCGTCTTATGCAGCAACGTTCACAAATATCTCAAATAGGAAAAGCTCTTTATCCAGGTACGAAGATTGTAAAACAAACTTCCCACAGTTTGTGTCAGGTTGATCTTTTCGTCTGATAGCACTGCGTAAGTATTTTGTGTAAGAGGTATTAAAGTAGTGTTCCTGTAGCTGTGGGAATCATTGGTAGAAAACGAGTTTCACACCAATGGGTACAGTACCGATAAATATTCAAAATGATTATCAACCTAAGTCTTCGTTCATCCACAAACAGAGGCGTATTTGTAATATTGAAGCTAGACTAGGTATCCTTGTCTTCCCTGAGTGGGCATTGGAAGGCGTTTACACACACGTATGCGAGGGTAATCCCAAAGGTAATGTCTCCTAAGGCACACGCAAGTGCCAACGCAGGCACAAACGAGAGATCCTTAATTTTAATGGCAAGCGGAAACCACAATGTTGGCTGCATGCTGGCATGGTGGTAAAGAGCAAGACTGTTGATACGAAGGTCTCAGGTTCGATCCCTCACCAGTCCCACGATTTTTATGTGCCGTTTTACACAAATTTCCCCTGGGGTAGTGTTTGTTGATGTGAAAAATGCCGATTTGCACTGTGGTCCGAAAGCCACGTAAAATTGTAGGTTCCCCTACTAACTGGCTAGGTAAGTCAACTCAAAGGTCGGATGAAAGCAACAGCATACCACCTCCAACAAGTCCGTACCTATTAAAGCACTGTGGTGTTCAAACCACTCTTGCGACTGATGACTGCTTTACTTCCTATGGATTCCAAAACTAATAATCTTCGGGTTATTAACATTTTTGTGTTTTCATGCTGTAGCTTTGACACCAGTAAACGTAAGTAACCGGCCGAGCACTGTCACAGTTCGAGTTGTCAAGGTGGTAGACGACAATGCTGTTGACCCCAGTTACAATTTCGGTCATGACTATGCTTCAGTCGAATACCTCTATGGGCCTTTCTGTGTATTTCAAGATATACTTTTATACACTTGGTACGCTTCCAAATTGATATCTGATAGAGGTGTATTTAGCAACATGAATCAGTTATGTTTTCCGTGCAATATATCGGACAACACATAAGTGCAGCGAGATTTTGTTTATGTGTTGCGCATGGTGCAAGAAATATTTGTGTTTTGCTTGCTTCTGCGATAGGTTTCACACCACTGAATGCGAGCAAGCTCACGAATAGTCTGTCAGTAACTGGAATTACGCAATAACACACTTAAAAGTTGTATTTTTGCATTATGTATCCCGATGAAAATAACTGTAAACAGGTTATATGCCTACTTGCTTATTATCGCGCATCTCGATGCTTTCCTCAAAAAAGTAAAATAAAAATAAAAAGATAGAGAGAGAAAACAGAAATGTATTTCAAATATCAGCTCAGTGACGCCGTGTTCGTCTCGTGATGTAAAGCAAGGATATTTGATAGGTAATATCTCGTTGTGCTAGCGATATGTATGGCTACAAGGTTCTTTGTTTTCTCTCTACAAACAACTAGATCAGAATTCAGTAACAAAGTGGTAAGAACACCTACTCAGTGCACCAATTAAACACTCAGCCATTCTTGGTTATTTTGTTAATCGTCTGTAATGCAGCAAACATCCTTGATTATTGATTTATAATTACTATTATTCGTCACCCCACAACAGCTTTCCTATCACTCATTGCCGCTGATGCACGTAACGAATGGATCAGGATGAATGGAATGTGGGATGTTTCGTCACGGAGAATATACACATTTATCTCGGCGTCTTGTGTCAGGATAATATGAAAATCTTAATAAGAAAAGACGGCAATAACACCCAACCATGACGACAGACAAATTGGCGCCTCACTGTATTTTGATTATAATTCGTTAGCCTTTTTGCGACCTCATTTTAATACCTCGTGGGAGCAGGCATAATATTTTGTTTTTGAACACCAAACAATAACACACAAAGATAGTAGATGGAAGGATACAAAGAAAAAAATCAGATTCATGGGTGTGGATCCAGTTCATCATAAGAAGACTAAACAAGAGGGAAACATTACGAAAGCAATGAATACGCTAGTTAGTATACATTATTTTTATAGATCTGAAGATGAAAAAGCGCACATATGCACAGTGCCCGCATCTGCACTTTAGTTTCTGTCTTAATGGGCATAATTTTTAGTTTCTTCTCTTCTGAATTATCAAATGAATTAATTATTACGTGGTACAGAATAATTAGGTAACTGTGTTTCTTACAGCTTCTATTCGCACAAACATTTTTCTACATTCTCGTGCAATTCATGATATTCTACTTGTATGATCATAAAACTGCACATAGATGCAATCGATATCGAGGTGCAAAGAGTTTGTTATCTTACTTTTCGTGACAGGTTGGCAAAGTTGATTTCCAAAGACTTTTTATTGTCCTGAAATAATCTTTTGTAACAAAGTAACAAGGTAAGTGTTTTATTCGTATATATTTTGTGGGAAACTCTAATCGTGGTGGAAGATTAAACACCTGAATGTTTGACACAGCTGGTAGGAGAAAACGCTGCATAATAACCAAACTGGGGTTATGACACCAGCACAGGATTCTCCTCCTATAACGCTACAGAGCTGTTCCAAGCACAGCTGAGAATTGCCAACATTGTCACAAACATTTTGCAACACTGTGACAGTGCAATCACTTCCGCGTATGGTACTGAACTGACTCGCTAAATTAACTTGATATTCCCTTTCCATTTGAATGACTCGTGGTATATAATCCTAACGTAAACTAAGACACTGAGATCGAAATTTCAAATTTTTGGCTAAAGAAATGATATTCTTCACATAAGTGACAACTTTTAATATCTTTCACGATGCGTTATAAGGCTGAGCGACCAATACCATGACGAGAGTGGCGTGCTGGCAGCAGTGTGTCCGTAGCCCCCTGGTACCACCCGTGTCTCGTGTTCCAACAGTTAAGAGAATCGTCAGTTCTAACTGTGGTAGGGGCAGCGCGTGCGATCTTTTTTTGTGTATTATTTCATGGAGCTGCTAATTCCCAGAAAAAATTCTGTAACAAAATCAGAAGACAACCTTTACACATCAAATTCTCTCAGTAAGTTGTGTTAATGGTCATAGATCTCGGGTTTCTGACTGCCAAGCTGCTATACAATACAAGCGTCTCTGAAGAAATTCGAATCGACCGTCAACGATACGACATTCAATAATGTTCTTCACGTAAGACTCCCATGCCAGGGTGATAAGTAAAAAGGAAATAAATTGATTAGCATATCGCAATAAAATACTTTCAGCTCAAAGTGCAATGGTGAAAAACTTACAATGCTGCACAACAGGTAACGCCTCTTTCAGCTGATGACAAGCAAATTTTGGGTTTCTAGGAATACGTAACATTATTTATGAAATGCTACGTTTGCATACCTGTTGAGCATGCACAGCATACCATTTAAACACAGGCCCAATCGAAATCTAAGTGTTTTACTAATTCGTGCAGATACAGGCACGCTTGGGTACAGATACTCAGTTCTGTTAAAACAGACTTACTTTCGTCGTAAGGTTATCGTGGGTAGTTTTATTTCATTTCTTACAATGCAGTGCACAGTTATCGTAACGTTTCTTTTAGTGTTGTTAAAATAATACTAAACATGAGAGAGAAATTAATAACCAACGATATATACGAAATCTCTGATGTTATCTATAACAGACTGACAGTGCCATGCAGTTTATTGATTACATGCATGTAGAAAACATGTTCTGAGTTAAAGCTGTCAAACAAGGTTTGAAGAAGAATAAAATGCCACTACCAGACGACAGCTAATGTAGAAAATACTTTTCTGACTATTTTGGCACGTTGCGCTCTCCCTATATATAATACAAAAGCTTCGAGTGCCTCTGCTGCCTGGCCGTCTATTAAACCTGAAAAGAACAAAATGATGCAGAAGTTAGCCTTTCTTCCACATGCGACTATTTTGGGTTGAGAAGTGAAGAGAATTGTGTTCAAAGTTCCATGAAATTGATAACTTCAGCAGACAGCAGAATTGCGTTTAAAAAAAATGTAGTAGCGAATGTAACAGAACACGCGACGTCTTATCAACAGTGCGCGATGCTTACCGTTACGCTATTAGCTGTAACGTAGCTACAGCACCTCTGGAAGTGAACAACAGTTCTTCCAGAACTTCGGGCATTCCACAGTGCTGTGAGATAGTGCATATGGCCGGATATAGACTTCTGAGAGACAGACAGTTACAGCATTTCTTTTGCACTTCACGATGGTTTCAACAAACAGATAGCTCAATAGAGTAGCTCAAATGGAAAGGAACACTTCCTATTTAAATTTCTGCATACTACACTGTTGGCAGTTCTGTGTAGGTGGCGGTTACGTTATTTTGTTTCGGTGATTACAAAATAGAGCCGAATGTATGCACTGGGTAGCCAAGGAAGCTAGTTCATGGCGATTCGGTCAACCAAGTAAATGAATGTACTGAACAGCCTGCAAACCACTACAGGGAGCCTGTGTGTCAGAATTCTCATCTTGTGTGCCGCAACGGTGTTATGATAGAGAAATGAGTAGTAGACAAGACGGTTTGGTGGTCTGTTGGAATGATGAGAGTTTCATACGATGTTGGTCTCGGTTCGATTCCAACTTCTGCCGATATTTTTTGGTAGGAAGAGGCAGATTCTATTCTCTTCTGGCTACGCCAAGTGAAGAAGGTACATTGGCATTGTGGTCTGAAAATCACATTACACATGATATTCCTTCTCTACCAAGTAGACGTTAGGTGGAACCACAATAAAGTAAGGAGTGGTGACATGTAGAAACTCTATCACCAGTAACCTTTCTTATACTAGTTACTTATTTCTAGTGACGAAACAAACGCTGTCTATGGTCATCGGACACTTATTCCATCTTTTATTTGAGCTTAAAATTGGTTCTGAACTGGGAATGCGACTCAGACCGCCCTTAACGCGGAATTTGATCCCTTCGTGACAATACAGCTCGACTACAACTTGTTGTTTGTTCAAAACTGCAGATTCCTCAACATCTCCACATATTGCGCATGAATGGGTTGGAATCCTGGCCCAGCACTAGACTTTTCACTATGTATTATCAAGCTCTAGCATGAGAACACCTATCTGCTGATGGATAATAATTTTGACTTTTAATGCATTTTCATTCGTTGTCAACACTAACGATATCTGACGCTTCTGAATCCCAGTGAGACACAGAACTATTTGCGAGCTCATTGTAAGTTCAAGGATGTTATTTCGAGCTGCTGGTGGAGAAAAATTCGGTAAGTGTCGTCTTTTTGTGTGTAGTCAACAACGATATGTTTCGGGTTCGATTATCAGTCAGCACTGAACACTTCGTAATGTTATTTCTATTTCAAACATGCTCACATGTCGCTGATGGTGTAACAAACCCATACTTAACATTCCTTTTCTCTAGAATGTAACAGCTATACGTGCCGGGTTGGAGTCCTGGGAAGGAAAAATTAATGTTTCGTCTCGTCATTTCATTTAATACAACTAGCTACTGCCGAGAAAATCCGATAAGTCAAAGTTGATTGTGCTTGTATAACAATCCGATTAGGTTCTGGGTTCGAATCCCTGTCCATCACAAAGCTTTACCTCACTGCATTTCAAGTAAGTTACTTGTGAAGTAGCAATATTTAACATCTCTCGTAGTTCGTTAACAGGGACAATAGATGCTGGGTAGGAATTCGCGTCCGTTAAATATGTTACGTTATGTAATTTAAAGTTGATATTTGCTAACTGATACTGTCGAAAAATGAGGTATATCACTCTCTTTATGCTTAGTCAGGAATTACTGTTAATTTCCGTGAGCCACGAAATCTTAGCCTGCATGATTGGTTCAAATGGCTCTGATCACTAATGGACTCAACCTCAGAGGTCATCAGTCCCTTAGAACCTAGAACTACTTAAACCTAACTAACCGAAGGACATCACACATATCCATGCCCGAGGCAGGATTCGAACCTGCGTCCGTAGCAGTCACGCGGTTCCGGACTAAAGTGCCAAGAACCGCACGGCCACCGCGGCCTAGCGTGCATGACCTGGGTTTGAATACATATGCAGAACGAGGCGGTTCGTCGTGTCATTTGAAATTCATACATATTCTCAACTAGCTGCTCGTGAATAACGTAAAGTTTTAATGACAATGGTATGTTACTTTGAAGAGGAAATCATGAATACGACGAACTTACTACGTGCATTACCTATCTGACGTAATAATGAGTGTGCTAACATTTCAGGTATGTCATTTATTGCAATAAATGTGAGCTTACAAGCCTTAAGGACAGTCTTATCTGTGATGTGGTGTTCCCTGATTTTTGTAGTATCGTGGTATTACTTTACATCTTGAGTTATTGCGATACAGAGTAGTGTTTTCTAGTGGTGATTTGTTGGAACCACTTTCAATAGTCAAACGACTGTACCAAGGAGCGATCAGAGGACCTGCAGCAGAGATGGGCACATGTTTAGCTAGACATCAGGCGACGAAAAGTTCTGTGCTGAATAGAATTCAAACCCCGCACACGTGGTCATGAAGAAACTTTGATATCAAATTCTTTTCCAATAATAGCTAGGAATGGCATATTTGTACTTTCAATGATGTGATGGATAATACTCTGCTGGCTCGAAGTTCAATCCACAACATGTCGTCGTTGGTGATCACAACGAACACAACGTCAAACCCAAATCCGTTTTCACCAGTAGGATAGAGAGGTATGTTTGAACTTCAAAGATGTAAGGAAACGTTTGATCTTGTAATGTTGTGATAAAAAGCTCATCATGTGGCTGTGAGTTGAAAAGAAAACACGTGACAGCTGACAACGCACGAAGAGACGTTAAAATTCAACTATTTTTCACCAGTAGTTCGGAGTGCACATGCTAGGGCTTGATATGAAATAATGATTATTTTGTGCTGATCAGGATTCGAAACCAGGTAGGTGCCTTTCGAGGACGACTAGAAGAGTTTGCAATCTTCGGGAACTCAGTGAAATCGAATTCTAATCCCAGTCCAGCACCACAATTTTCAACGTCTCAGTTTCAAATAAAGTAAGAGCCGTGTGAACTTACATGGCCATTGGTTCATTAAATGAAATACGTTTTCAAGTTTACGACGGCTTGCTGGTGACAGAGTCTCTGCCTTACGGGGTTTCTCCATCTGTCACAGCTCAAACGAATGCCCAGTCGGCAGCGAAGGGATGTTATCTGTGCTGCGGATATTGAACTACGTAGCTTACTGGCGTTCTGCACTTGGCGTTACTAGGGGTGAAGGAGAGCTACTTGTGTGTGTTAAAAATCTACGCCTGACGTGATATGTGAACGTACACGTTTTACACATTAATAATAGATTAATCCACCAGACCACAGAACCCCATGCCAAGCACATAATTATGAATTGCAGAGTATTCATTTAGATGTAGATGCAGATGTAGAACGAAGAATGGATTATAGGGAAGGGGAGATCAAAGAATACGGTCTCATAGGTGGTGAGAGGAATGATAGAGAGTAAAGTCAGCAGCAATTAAAAGAGAAAATGTTGCGTCATTGGAAAACGCGAGATTTGTTTACAAAGTTTTGGGGGAGTGTAATAGAAGGGCGTTTGCGGCGATAGTGTCAGAGAGAGAGAGAGTGTGAGAGCGAATAGAAGAGATATTAACAACGAGTAAACATAAATGTTCAAATGTGTATGAAATCTTATGGGACTTAACTGCTAAGGTCATCAGTCCCTAATCTTACACACTACTTAACTTAAATTATCCTAAGGACCAACATACACACCCATGCCCAAGAGAGGTCTCGAACTTCCGCCGGGACCAGCCTCACAGTCCATGACTGCAGCGCCTAGACCGCTCGGCTAATCCCGGGCGGCGAGTAAACATAATATGAAATCGTTGGCGTATTGTGTGGAGGACGGAGGGTGTATTCGTGGATGGAGGGGAAGAGAGAGACGTATTTGAAATAACAAAAACTACTGTGACAGATTCCATGTACGCTGATTAGTTTGTAAGTATGTAGACAGGGTATAAATGAAATAAAAAAAGAACACTTAACAAACTGTATATTCAAAAGAAACCCACTTGAATTAAAAGGGCAACTCAAAGGAAAGCTAACCCATATTGTGTCTTTTCTGTTGCCATGCGATCTTCCACTAGCTCCCAATGAGGAAACATGACGAAACAGAAGACATAACAAAACATTTTAAGAACTCTAATATTTTATCCAGAACCCTTTATTATTTTGTACTTCTATGACGCGTCTTGGCATAGAATGTATAAGCCGTCGGACGTAACAGCCAGAAGAAGCAACTTCCTCCCAGGCTTCCAGGACACAGTCCCAAAGAGCGTCCGCAGTAGTTGATTGGTTTCGTGGCCAGTTCTCTTTTAATGTTCTGGCGACCTCAGCCCACATGTTTTCCGTGGAGTTCATATCAGCCGCCCGTGGCGGCCAGTCCACGACGTTGTCGCCAATCGTGGAGAGCCGCTGCTGAACAAATGCAGACTTGTGAATGGGAGAATGGTCCTCTTCCAATGTGACGTCCCCTTCTGCGTACAGCATTCGCCCTGACGGAAGCATCACATTTTCCAATATGTGGGCATACCGCGCGCTGTCCAGAGTTTCTTCTATCCTGTGAAGAATTCCCACCCCTCTCGCAGAATTCCAATCCCAGCAGGTAACAGATAGCCGGCCACTTCTTCTCGTCGTGGTTACATATTCACGTCGATGGCGAGTCCCTTGCGGCCTGAAAACGATTCGTGGACCGTCGTTATTGGTGGAAAACACCTTCTCATCAATGAAAATGACGTTGTCCCACGACGCCCTCAGATGGAGCTCCGCAAATGCTAGCCGGTATAAAACGTTGTCTTCGCTGAGCTCTTGTTTCACTGCGGATCGTCGTTCATGCAGTCCAGCGGCCCTTAGCCTTCGGCGAATCGTGTCACTGGAGCCGGGGAAGTTGGTCTCCCGCCGCAACTGCTTCGCGTTCAGAAAGGGATTTTCTCTGCTCCTAGATACTAGGTCCCTGTCTTCCTGCTGTGAGATCACTCTCTTCGTGCCTGAGCCAGGAGCCCTGTTGGTGGTGCCTCTTTCAAGGCAGATCCTCCACCATCTCGTTGCAGTGGTATGTGGTACGCCGTACCGTCTGCCAGCTTCTCTGTTGGAACATCCTCCTTTCTCAGTGAGAGCGACGAATCTACCTCGGCCGGCCGCAGTGGTCGAGCGGTTCTAGGAGCTTTAGTCTGGAGCCACGCGACCGTTACGGTCTCAGGTTCGAATCCTGCCTCGGGCATGGATGTGTGTGATGTCCTTAGGTTAGTTAGGTTTAAGTAGTTCTAAGTTCTAGGGGACTGTTGACCTCAGATGTTAAGTCCCATAGTGCTCAGAGCCATTTGAATCATTTTTTGACTCTACCTCGAATAGACCTCCCAGTGAGCCATTACGGCAGACACCCTGATGTGTATTTCTGATTACCGTTCTTATATTGATTCCAGGAGAGGAGGTAAACATATTTACGTCAAACGGAGCGGCAGAGGCAGAGGCATGCGGCGCAGCCGTGCTGGCTCGTCCCGGGCTGTTGGCCCATCAACACCACCGCCAGCTCGCTCACTTCCGTCTCGCCTCGGCCAGCCTGGCTGGCCCGTAGCTCGCGAGCCGCGGACAGTACAGACCCGGGCCGCATGGCCGCGATCACCGCCTGAAGGATCAAAAGTTACACCTAGCCTACCCAAGTCTGTAGTACAAACTAACGCAGCTACACCTATTATACTATACCATGTGCAGGCACACCTACAGTTGACGATTTATTCAAATATTTTACGAACAATACTTTCAAAAATGCATTCATTTTAAACATAGCTACCACAAAATATTTCACCTAGCTAGCAATAGCATGACGCAGGAAACTATACTTGCTTGTAAGCGCTGTGCATTAGATGTTGCCTTAAGAAAACATGTATCCAACCACGACAACTAGGCGGAATGTAAAAGTAAACAGGTTTGGCGGCAGCTTCCCCAAATAATAGTATATACTTAGTATATAATACACGTTTTGTGCACTTATAACATGTATTCAGTGTCTTTGAAACAATACGTGCTGCACGACGGAAATTGCTTTCTGCTGAGACACTTCATTTACATCTCAATGATACACGACTACTAGAGAACATTGCTCTTTACGGCAGTCAACCCACTTGTAAATTAACATCATGATATCGCAGATATTAGGCAACACGTTCTAGGGATGAGTAAAGCCTTAAGGTTTGCAACTAAACATGCTACTCCTAGCTACTACTGAGTATGAAGTTGATTATCAACGTGTCTTCATAACCATGTGTGCAGCGTTCGACTCTCAGTGAGCATAGACGTTTTCGTCAGCTTATTTCTAGTTAAACGTGTGCACATCTCGCTGATGGTGGACCAACATTGGACATTTCTCGTCTGTTGCTGGTTAGACAACGGCGGCGGTAGGCACCGGGTTCGAATCCCGGTCAGACAATACAACTTCAGTCGTCATTTAAGGTTCCAACCCCACTACTGGTGACAAACTGTGATATCTACATTCTGATTTTACGTACTTATTCAACAATCCGATTAGGTGCTGGGTTCGCATCCTTGTCCCCAGCATTACATGACGGCATTTCAATTTTCAACATATGCATCATTCATTCCTTGACAATGCAACACTATACAACGTCGTTCGAGGTTAATTACCAAGAAGGTAATTGTCATGTTAGGGTTCCTGCTTTCGTACAAACATTATCGTCATTTACGTTCAAGTTGATGGTTCAAATGGCTCTGAGCACTATGGGACTCAACTGCTGTGGTCATAAGTCCCCTAGAACTTAGAACTACTTAAACCTAACTAACCTAAGGACAGCACACAACACCCAGCCATCACGAGGCAGAGAAAATCCCTGACCCCGCCGGGAATCGAACCCGGGAACCCGGGCGTGGGAAGCGAGAACGCTACCGCACGACCACGAGATGCGGGCGTTCAAGTTGAGAATTGATAACTGATACTAGTGCAAACGTCAATATTTGACGTCTCTTTCTGCCTAGTGATCGAGTCTCGATAAGGTACAAAGCTTTGCTTGGTTAACAATGGCGTTACGTTCTGAGTTTGCATCCGGATCCAGAAGGTAGACGTTGGTCATGTCATTTAAAGTACAACTTCGTGTACAAGTAACTGTTAATGAGTAATGTGAACAATGATATTACTTGTGATTCGCTGTTAATGTTGGGATTTCCGTAGAGTGGTTGCCGCCATTAATCACGTTTTCTTTTAACTGCTCAGTATTACATAAAGTTGATGCGAAACCACTTCCCGTTGAACGTTGAACGACGTTCAGCATGTGTTGGGTAAACCTTTTAGACAGCAAAGAACTTGTTTCCAATTTCCATATAACTTTATAAATCCATATACTGTCTCAAATATTTAATTGTGCCTAAGGATTACTGAACGATTTATGTGACAAAACTAGTTGTCCCATAACATTTGAAATGTCACTTATTGTAATTAAGTTTGGTTTACAAACGTTAAGGACTGTCTGATCTCTTCTGTACTATCGTGGTGTTACTTTACATCTGGACGAACTGTCATAAAGACCGGTGTTCTGCAGTAGTCTCTACCAGTACCCATTGTGTATCTTACAACGACTGTACTGTGGAGCATTGCGACTATGTGCAACACAGACATGCAATGTTGGTTGCAAACATTCAGGTGCAGCCTACACGTTGGAATTCAGGCGTGACCCACTTTTTTTGCTGTTGAGTGTACATAGTGACCCTTTATGCAGAGTAACGACCCACGTGTGCCACACAACACTAATGCCTGCTTTTTCCTGTAAATGCACACTAAGACAAAAGAATCGATGCAAAACTAGGTGACTTATTCAAAAGACAAATCTTCACAATTTGAGCAAGTCAATGATGCTTTGCCCCATGTCTGGCCGTAATGCATGCAGTTATTCGGCTTGGCGTTGATTGATGGAGTTCTTCGATGTCCTCCTCTGTGGCGTCGACAGACACGTATTCACCTCTCATCAGTGCTCAGTTCGAAGCGGGACTCATCACTGAAGACATCTGTACTACAGTCAATGAGATTCCAGGCCGAAGACGACTCTGGACAGGCCACGGACAGTGGGGGGATACCAACCTGACTGTCGCCCACCATTCGGGCCGAAAACCATGAGTGACAGTTTGGGGTGCCATTTCTTTTCATAGCACATTCGCTTCGGTTGTCATCCGCGGCGGTTTTACAGCACAGCGGTACGTCGACGATATTCTACGGCCCGTTTGTTGCCCTTAATAGCAGGCCATTCTGGACTCACATTTCAGCGAAATAATACTCACCCGCATACGGCGAGAGTGTCTACTGCTTGTTTTGTGCCTCTCAAACCAAACCTTGACCAGCAAGGCCGCCGAATCTCTCCCCAACTGTGAACATTGGTACCATTATAGACAGGGCACTCAATCAGCTCTGGATTTTGACGAACTATCACGGTAGCAGGACAATATTTGGAACGATATCTTTCAGAAGATTATACAACATCTGCATCAATCAATGCCAAGTTGAATAACTGCTTGCACGAGGGCCACAGGTGCAGTAACGTGTTATTGACTTGTTTAATTTTTACAGCACTTTCTCTTAAATAAATCATCCAAATTCTCAGAAATTATGTTTGTTTTTTGTCTGTAAATGTATATCACATCTACCGATTTCCGCCGTATTCGGACAATTACTTGGAGGTCTTGTCTTGGAGTGTACAGCAGCGGACGCATCTCTGTCAGGAGTAACCACAACTTGCTCTGCACTCATGGCTAAGCTATATGTAAAACTCACATCCTAAGCTGAAGCCACTGCCCCGTTCACTCTCTCCAGGAACACCAAAGGACAGACAATTGGACACCAATACAGCACCGGACGTCCCGTTCTTCCACTCTTCGGGACCTTATGCTCATGTTGTTCACCACCAACATGCCCAGGCACATGTTCAACTCAATCCTTTTCGGCTACTCCACAAAATTCTGTCTTGCAGTCACACCGTGCTATTCTCGTTGCCGCTGCCGACAGCAGCACCTTCCAGCACATTTTAAGTCGCCGCGGACCTGTGACATCTCGCGGCGGCACAATTGTTGCGTTCGTGGAAAACCTACAAGCATTGCACTTACTGTCATACAGTGAATTTTTCTGTTCTAAAAACATCCACAGGAAACATAAGGAATCGATTATGTTTCTTAAAGTAAGTCTTCTGTATTCGTATTTAGTTATTCTATCTCTGTAGGTTATTATTATTACTGTATGAGAAATGTGTTGTAATGTATGGTTCAAATCCACGACCGGACATCCAGATGTAGGTTTTCAGTCTCTTCCCTAAGTCGCATCATGCAAATTCTCGGGTGGTCCTTTTGAAAGAGCACTGTCAATCGCCCTCGAAGTTAATAAATATCTGTACTACAGGAAAGGCCCTCATGACATAGCCAGTCTGCACCGTATTTTCTCTCTACTTCGGCCCTTATGGGCTACTTAGCATTACTTTACCCTGTTTCAGTTGACTGTTACCTAATGCTCGCCTTGCCGTGTCCTGACATAGGTGGGAGAGGGTAAAAGGGGTTGATGGTCAGTCTGCGCTCCCGAGCGGTACAGAGCAGAAGGCAAAAGGACAATTCACGGTGAAGGCATTTTGATTGTTTTCTTCTGTCCCAGCCAACACTGGTACTGGTATTTACTAGAAATGCAGGTGGTGAGACTCGGTAGGGAATTCCTTGTAGAGACTCTTGGACAAACAGGGTTTTGAAATAGTTGTTTATTCCAGACAGGACTAACTAATACACTGGAAATACACAGAAAAAGCATGAATAACACTGTTACAACAGAAGCCAGTGCACAAGTCCAAGGAGTGGATTCTAACCACAGTAGCAAACACTAGCAGCATCTTAAGGCAACAACTTAGTTGCAAAACAAAACGTAATGAATGTGACACTGTTCACCACTTCAAGAGAGAGAGAGAGAGAGAGAGAGAGAGAGAGAGAGAGAGAGAGAGAGAAGCTGTACCGAGGCTGGAGTCGACGGACGTGGATTCGGCGCCCAGATCGTCTGACGGAGAACTCTGCCAAAACGCGGAATCTAGGTGTATTAAAGAGTCGCGTGGGGGCACTGTTTTTCCACTTAAAGCCACCCAGCCGATCCTGGAGGTCTCTTGGAGGTGCCTGCTAATCATGGTTTAGTTAGATCCCCTCTACTGCTGCTAGGGCGGGGATGTTAATGCAGTTGCACTAAGTCCGTATTTGGTATCAACATCGTTCAGCTGAAAGCTAAACGTACCTTCTCTGCTGAATAAGGCTTGCAACATTATTGTTAAACTTCGTTTAGCCCCGCCCCTCGGGTTCCCCGGAGTAGGGACAGGTCAACAGTTTTTGGCGTTTTCGCTCTCTTTCTAACCCTTGTGAGTCTACTGACGTTGCTGTTCTCAGGGCTGGTATCGAGCTGGCTTTATACACTAGTACGTGCCTGTTGGTTACAAAGTTCTACGGTGACAACCTACTACAGCGTCTAGACGAGATATGAAGTTACATGTTAATTCCTTGAAGAGTAACTAACGCCCTAGGACCGCGTCTGGGGGCGTCTGCATTTTAGCAAAGCTCCCCTTACGGTTTATTTCATGTAACAATATCTCTCCTAGTTTCGTCTGCCCTCAGCATCGTCTCTGCTTCCGCTGCTTGGAACGCCTGTCCTCCTTTCTCACAGCTTCAAGATAACAATACAGTAGCGAGGAATAATCAATACATTACAGCTTTGGAGATCTCATGATCTTTTATTTTTTTCAATTTATCCACATTTCTTCTCCCTAATTTCCTGCCGTTCTGCAATTTATTCGATTTTAATCTGCTTATCACAACCAATAAATTTCTTACTAGAGTCCTCAATTGAATCTAAAAATTTTCTAAACATCTTTCTTACCACTACACAGCGCCTTTCAAAGTCATTGCTACATAAGTCTAGATGTGATAGATCATAGCATCGGGATCGACTTACGGTAAAGGGAAAATGAACGCTGACGTTTCCTGGAGACGTTAGGCGTCTTTAACAATCGATTAACCCCCTAAGAGACGTCAGGGCGTGTGTGCTCTGGAGCTTTCGTGTTGCCTATAAGCCAGTGATATGCTCCGCGTGGGAGGCTGTAGGCCGACCTTCCAAAACACGAGTATCTGTCTCCACTTAAAGCCGTTCAGTCCGGAGATTTAATCGTAGCAAACGTCTCTACCAATATACTGGGATCGGTACTGTGCGAACGCGGCATACCAGAAACAGCCAAAAAATAATTTTACCTCGAGCAAACGTTGTTTCCCATGATGTGAACTGTCAACCCCTAGATGTTTGTCGTAAGCACTGTGAAACATCAGTGTGTGATGACTTTATGATATGGCATCCTCTAAAATATTCCGAAGGTGTAAGTGTGGTTTCTGAAAGAGAAACGCTCTGTGTTATCTACACAATATTATTCATACTTACCTTGAGCAGGTGCAGTGATGTTAATCATTTGCATTCATGGACATTATAATGGACAGCGGTGTAGTAATGAATTATCATTGTTACAATGAAATCAATTCCAGACAGAATTTACTACTAATATTCTCGTCCAGCCTCTCGACATGGGTAAATACTAGGGCTGATCAAAAAAGTCTGATTTCTTCTTGTAGCTTCCGTTATAGGTTACTACGTGTACCTAGAATTAAAATTTTAAACATGTATGAAGCAGCTACTGTTGAAAATCTTCACGGTAAATGATAACAGCAAAACAGTTGCAGTATAAAGATTTATTGAAATCCTTGACCACGGTTTCGGTATATCTAAATATACCTTCATCAGAAACAAAAATACACTTGAACAGGAAACCATCTTCATTGCCAGAAAACTTAGCAACATAACTGAGATAAAAGAAAAAAAAACCAAACACTTATAGCTTTAAGTATCATGAAAATTACCGAAGTATTACGAGCACAACAACTTTTAGTCACATACTAAAATCACATCCTGCAGCGGAGGTGCATAAAACAATCGTGCCAAAGGCGTCGTCAATAGTTAAAATTAAAATATCACCTCCATCTGTACAGCATAATTATTAGGAAATGGTCGATGCGAAGACGGCATACTATCAGTACTTAGCCTGTGAACTAGCTTGAAGATGGTGTGGAAACACTAGGGCAGACAGTTTCACCGAGAGAGGGCACTTGTGGTATCCCGGGATACATATTCACGCGCGTCAAAATTTTAACGGTTATGCTACTTCAAACCCTCTGTCTTAATAAATAAAACACATCAGAACCATTTAAAACAACTGCATGCTAATGAAGGTGTCTCCCAGTTCAGGTGTATCTTGTAACTGTTTGGCTGTTATCATTTACCGTGAAGTGTACCAAGAATGTTTGCAAAAAGCTGAGCTTTATGTCTAATGCCCACAGGTGGAACTCTCATATCGGCAGGTCCGCAGCAATGGTTTTGTAGGCACTCTTTGCATTTCGCACACTAAACAATGGAGGTGACGCGAGAGGAACGCTTGTGAAACTTACGAAAAGCTTCGGAAAGCTGCGGTAAGCGTACGGTGAAGATGCAGTGTCCAAACGATTCAAGGGTTTCAAAGATGGCCGACTTGTCTGTGTTAAGCAAGGTGGGCCTCGTGTCTGGGCTTCTGCTGCGACTGAAGTCAACATCAACGGTTGTCACTCACATTACTGTTACAGCAACATACTAGACGTCAGTATTGGCTAAGCCGAGGAAGCACATTGCAAGCAAAGACCAAACTTTCTCTTACTGTGTGGCGACTTTATCATGAAAGTTTAGGGCCGCACGCCGCAAAAATGTCATGCAGTTTCTGGCTCAACTCAACATTAGCTCTGTCCCGCATCCGCCTTGTACTCCTATTTTGCGTCCTGTGATGTTTTTGATTCCCATCATTAAAGGCAAAGCTTCGGAACATTCGATTTCAGAAGTGTGCTCTATGAAAGTGACACGATTGTCAACGTACTGACAAAGAATGACTTGCAACCATGTGTTCGAGGACTGGCAGAGACGCTGTAGAAAGTGGGTTCAAATAGAAGGGGAGTACTTCGAAAAAGATCGTGTAAACATTCAACTGGAGGAATAAACATCAGTGAAAAAAATCAGTCCTCGTAAATCATTAGTGGACAGTTTCAGTAGCTGATGTAGTATTTGCGGAACGTGTCAGATGTAAAGGGCTTTTACGTGGAGGCCATTCACAAATTAATAGCTCGAAACAGTAGTTTGAACTCAATAGCTATTTGAAGGAAATATCTGAAATTTCATAACAGTAATGTCTCGAGGAGGTATAGATGGTTTGAATCGAAAACAGAACATTTTTTTGCAATACTCACAAGAGTCATTGGATATTAAGATTCCATGTTCTGCTTTCTTCACTCATCGTTAAGTTAATAGAACGTGAAGGCACATAAGGACTATGAGCACACCGTACCTGTCATCCTTAGAAAACTAAGTGCGTTAAGAAAAACAATTATGCTTTCATAATTCCACAAATACTACAACCAATCGCAGTGGCTTAGTTAATTACTTCTTGAGGAGTCGAAAATGAGGGACTGTTACAATGCCGGCGGATGTTTCTGAAATACTTTTTCACTTAGTTGCAAGGTGTGCTATATTGTACACCTTGCAGAAAGTAAAAATGATTCAGTCTGTTAGGAAGCTTCTTTCAACCAGCACCACTATGTAGAGCAATGGGTGCGTACTGGAAAGAAACCCTTGGATATGGTGAACTTCTTTAAGGCATTCCCCCAGGACCGTAAGCCACAAACGTTTGGAAATGGCATGTTATTCTTAGTAGATAGTGTTTTCCAGTCATTGCGGATATCATCGGTGGTGTCTTAAGAAAAAAATTATAGCTTCTTAGCATTAGTTCACTGCATGGTATTTTAGTAACAATCCACATTTGTGATGTGAAATAGTTCATGTGCTTTGAGGACTCCACGCCGTAAGCCAGCACAATGATATAAAAGACAAGGCCTCACAAGACAGGAGCTGCTCACTAAAGGAGGGCCGGCCGCGGTGGTCTCGCGGTTCTAGGCGCTCAGTCCGGGACCGCGCGACAGCTGCGGTCGCAGGTTCGAATCCTGCCTCGGGCATGGATGTGTGTGATGTCCTTAGGTTAGTTAGGTTTAAGTAGTTCTAAGTTGTAGGGGACTGATGACCTAAGATGTTAAGTCCCATAGTGCTCAGAGCCATTTGAACCACTAAAGGAGGACTTAATCTGGCATGCGACTACCATTTTGAAGATGATGCAAACGCTGAAATGTCACCGACTGGGATAAGTAGAGGTTTCTCTGCTCTTATCAAATTTGCAGGCTTTACCAAAACAAAATGATAACAACAGCCCTAAGCTGGCAGGTTATTAAATACGTAGAGAAACGTTTCAGTTATTAATGTTCTTCAACTTACAGTGAACCGTTATAACTATATTTCCTCAGATAACTTTGTCTGAAAAGCACCAGTGCATATACACTAATCAGCCAGAACAGTATGACCACCTAGCTAATAGCTGGTATTGTCCACTTTTGGAACGGATGAAAGAGGCGACGCCGCGTCTTGACATGAAACCCATGAGCCTTCGTAAGTCACTGGGGCCGGGGGGGGGGGGGGGGGAGGGGGAGAGGGGGAATTGGCACCACACCTAATTCCCGTACATTCCGGGGAGGAGGGCGATTTGCTCGGCGCCACCATATCACACATGTGTTCGATCGGGTTCTGATCTGATGAGCTGGGGGGGGGGGGGAGGGGGGGGAGGCGTGCAGCACATCAACTAGAACTCGCCACTGAGCTTCTCGAACTACTCCATCACATTCCTGGCCTTCTGATACGGCGCAGGATCTTATTCAAAAACTTCACTGCTGCTCTGAAAGCTGAAGGGTGTACTTGGTCTGCAACCACTGTGCGATATGCCTTGGCCACATATCGCACAATTGTTGCAGACTAAGTACACCCTTCAGTCTCCCGTAAACTCGTGGGCAAGTTTCTGGAGTATGCTGTTACGGAGCATAATCTGTTAGCAACACACCATTACGTTCCCAAAAAGACACTCAGAACCACTTCCCCCGAAGATGACTGGATCTTCGTCTTTTGTGGTAGTGAATGAACATCTCTGCTTGCTTGTCTGCTTTGTCTCAAGGTGATAGTGCTGCACCCAGGATATATCTATAATTATTACGTTGATAAAAGTGTCACTTGGACTGGCACTACACAGCTGCAATATTTCCGCTGCTGCCTCATTTCAGAGGAGTTTTTAAGTGGGTGTGAGCAGTCGCGGACCCAGTGTGCAGCGACCTTTGCTCAAAATGTTGCGCAAGGTGTTGAAAACTGAGCCATGACTGGCTTTCTCCATTATGATACGCCAGTCATCGAGCACCACAGACTCCGCTTACCTTATTGTTCTCCGTTCCTTGGAGTCAGGTAGTGCGCAGCTCGGTTCTACGTCGTTCAGACATGCCCGACCACACTGGAAATGTCTGTGCTGCCTAACTACAGCGGCTGTACTGAACAAGGCTCATCATTCCTTCACGATACCGCCTTACCAGATACTACAAGTCTATTGAATTGGATAAGTGGGTACAGAAGCCCACCGCTACTGCAGCTGTATACAGAGTGGTCCATTGATCGTGACCGGGCCAAATCTCTCACGAAATAAGCGTAAAACGTCAAACTACAAAGAACGAAACTCATCTAGCTTGAAGGGGGAAACCAAATTGTGCTACGGTTGGCCAGCTAGATGGCGCTGCCATAGGTCAAACGGATATCAACTGCGTTTTTTAAAAATTGGACCCCCCCATTTTTATTACATATTCGTGTACGACGTAAACATATATGAATGTTTCAGTTTGACCACTTTTTTCACTTTGTGATAGATGGCGCCGTAATAGTCACAAATATACGGCTCACAATTTTAGACGAACAGTTGGTAACAAGTAGGCTTTTTAAATTAAAATACACAACGTAGGTAAGTTTGAACATTTTATTTCGGTTGTTCCAATGTGATACATGTACCTCTGTGAACTTATCATTTCAGAGAACGCATGCTGTTACAGCGTGATTACCTGTAAATACCACATTAATGCAATAAATGCTCAAAATGATGTCCGTCAACCTCACTGCATTTGGCAGTACGTGTAACGACATTCCTCTCAACAGCGAGTAGTTAACCTTCCGTAATGTTCGTACATGCATTGACAAAGCGCTGACGCATGTTGTCAGGCGTTGTCGGTGGAATACGATAGCAAATATCCATCAACTTTCCCCTCAGAAAGAAATCCGGGGACGTCAGATCCGGTGAACGTGCGGGCCATGGTATGGTGCTTCGACGACCAATCCACCCGTCATGAAATTTACTATTCAATATCGCTTCAAAAGCACGCGAGCTATGTGCCGGACATGCATCATGTTGGAAGTACATCGCCATTCTGTCATGCAGTGAAACATCTTGTAGTAACATCGGTAGAACATTACGTAGAAAATCAGCATACATTGGACCATTTAGATTACCATCGATAAAATGGGGGCCAATTATCCTTCCTCCCATAATGCCGCACCTTACATTAACCCGCCAAGGTCGCTAATGTTTCACTTGTCGCAGCCATCGTGTATTTTACATTGCCCAATAGTGCGTATTATGCCGGTTTATGTTACCGCTGTTGGTGAATGACGCTTCGTCGCTAAATAGAACGCGTGCAAAAAATCTGTCATCGTCCTGTAATTTCTCTTGTGTCCATTGCCAGAACTGTACACGACGTTCAAAGTCGTCGCCATGTAATTCCTGCTGCATAGAAATATGGTACGGGTGCAATCGATGTTGATGTAGCATTCTCAACACCGACGTTTTTGTGATTCGCCGGCACGTGGTGGTCTAGCGGTTCTAGGCGCTCAGTCCGGAGCCGCGCGACTGCTACGGTCGCAGGTTCGAATCCTGCCTCGGGCATGGATGTGTGTGATGTCCTTAGGTTGGTTAGGTTTAAGTAGTTCTAAGTTCTAGGGGACTGATGACCATAGATGTTAAGTCTCATAGTGCTCAGAGCCATTTTTTTGTTTTTGTGATTCCCGATTCTTGTGCAGTTTGTCGGCTACTGATGTGCAGATTAGCCGCGACAGCAGCTAAAACACCTACCTGGGCATCATCATTTGTTGCAGGTCGTGGCTGACGTTTCACATGTGACTGAACACTTCCTGTGTCCTTAAATAACGTAACTATCTGGCGAACGGTCCGGACACTTGAATGATGTCGTCCAGAATACCAAGTAGCATACATAGCACACGCCCGTTCGACATCACAATAGCCATACATCAACACCATATCGACCTTTTCCGCAATTGGTAAACGGTCCATTTTAACACTGGAAATGTACCACGAAGCAAATACCCTCCGCACCGGCGGAATGTGTTACGTGTACTTACACGTTTGTGACTATTACAGCGCCATCTATCACAAAGTGGTCCAACTAAAACATTCAAATTTCTTTACGTGCTACACGAGCAAGTGATAAAAAATAGAAGTTCGTGTTTTAAAAAAACGCATTTGGTAACCGTTTGACCTATGGCAGCGCCAACTAGCTGGCCAACCATAGCGCCATCTGGTTTTCCCCTTCAAGTTAGACGAGTTTCATTCTTTGTAGTTTTGTTCGTTTGATGCTTATTTCGTGAGATATTTGGCCCGGTCACCCTGTATAGCGTCTACGAGACAACAGCAGACAAATCCTACTTGATAATGAATACAGGCTGAAGCAATGAAATAAAATTTGTACCAAGCCCAGTATTCGAACCTGGGTCCCTGTTCACTAGTCAGACGCGCCAGCTACTGTGCCAACCTGGCCCTGCGGCTAACACAGCTGCACTGATTGACCTATTACGTCTCCCTACCTAACAGAAACTTCAATTCAGCCTCAGCCTTGGAGAAATTCTAATACATTGCTTCAGCTTATTAGCATAGATAAAAATGAGAGCATCTTATTACTAGATCCTACTTGATTGACGATCCTCTCTGTTTTCTTTACTGTACTATGTGTCTTTAAGTTCTAACAATGCGGACATACACACACTTATAGGCTATGATGGACTTCTTTCCAACGTGCTTTACGGTTCCTTTTCTCTTACAGGATAGGGTTGATTCATAATACAATTTTGCCATATTTTCTTTTAAAGTTTCCTTACATATAACGATTATAATCTACTTAGAGACAGTTCGAAATACATTATGTACTCTTACATACAGAAGTTCATGAAATTATAGAGCCTTAAAATAATAGGATATGCCACCTGATAAGACATGCTGCTCTTTAGGTAAACAAACAAGAAAACAAGTGATGGCGGAGGACCACAGTCTTGTCTGTCTTGGAGTGCATGATTTGGAGTACATAGGTGAAACGATCTTTCCCGGCGAAGTCGTGGGCGAATGTTTCCATTGGTTGTTGGAAATTTGCGGTAGAAGCTTGGAGTTCTTTCCAGAGAATCTATCATTTCAAACGGAGGAACAAGGGATCCACATAGCGCGTCTTCTCGACAAGAGCCGATCAGGCGTCCCGAAGCTAGGCCCGTGACTGGCGGGAACATGAGGCTAAAGAAAGTGTGAGGGGCGAACGGTGGGCACTTGAAGACGGGGCGAGCTTTAGTCTGTATGTGTCGGAGATACTGTTGCCCGGTGGAGTCACGGTGTGTAGTTGTACTACCAGGCAATTGTGCGAAGATGCAGTGCAACTACATGCTGATGTCTTCTAGTTAGGTCGCCATCAGAGCTTTTTCGTAGTGACAGTTCTCTGTCGCAAAATCTTCCCAAATTGGTGAAATGCATGCCACGTGTGTCGTGAGCTAAATTCTTTATACTGCCCTGTCTTAAGTTGACCGGAGTGTTAGTTACCTTCGTTCAATAACTGTAACTCGTATCCATTTTTCACTCGCTCTGCTCCTGCCCCTGCAAAGCAGTCAACGAAATTGTATCACTACCCCGAATTTCTGTGAATGAGGAATAACAACTTTCTCTCTTCTTCTTTTCCTTTAGCAACGCTTATCTCCGTTGCAGCATGTTCGATCAGGAACAAGCTTATAAAATACCTTTATTACCATAGAGGTAACATCCACCCAAATCATTTTGTCTGATAAGTTACTGTCAAGTTTTCGTTTCTTAAGCGGCAGTAGCATTTAAGAACATTGCTTGCTGCGCAATTCAGATTTTCTTCACGTGAAAGTAATTGTTAATAAAGCCATTGAACTCAATCTTTTACTTCGACCTTCCCCCCCCCCCCCCCCCCACCCCCACCCCACTAATGTCATTTTCAGAAACATGCTGCTTGTTTACGTCGCGTTAGGTTAAATAAATTGATTTACACGTCTTCAGGGCAGAAATTCCTTCTACTTTCATCAGCCACAGTGTGGCCACTGCACTTATGAATTGCGGCGCCATCATCATCAGTGGATGTGTTAAAAGAACAGCAGGAATCAGATATTCAGGGATTGCTGTAAAATTTCTGCCTATTTTCAGTCAGATATACAGATTAAGATCACTAGTTTACCATCAGGTCAATGCACGAAAATCACAGCTGCCACCTTGTAACGTCGCTCTGTAAGGTTAGTCCACTGCACTTTACAGTTCTTACTCTCTCTAATGGTTGTCACCAACAGTAGAATTCGAGGGTTGCCCGAAGATAAAGTACAGCATTTTTTTTTCTCAGTTGAAAACAATGCTACGATTGCGGAACGTAATGTACGTGTTATTTGAGGTCTCCTGAATGAGCGCATCAAGTTTCCCTCACATCTGACATAGCGTAGCTGTAGGATAGTTTCAAAATGTCGTCTGTAGGCGATGAACATTACAAGCAGGGTGCCGTCATTGAATTTCTGACTGCAGGGAAAGGAACTGCGGGGAATAGGGAATATTCACAAATGCTTGTGCAAAGTGTATGGAGCGTCTGCTGTCGACAGAAGTACAGTTAGTAGCTGGGCACGGAGGGTGAGGCCATAAGAAGGCGGTTCGGCGGAGTTCCACGGTTTTCAGCGGTCGGGGAGACCATCCGTGGCTGTCACACCTCACAGCCCCGACCTAGCCCCTTGGACTTCCACTTGTTTGGGCCATTAAAGGTTGCCATTAGTGGAAGACATTTTGAGTACTATGAGGTCATTCACACAAGGAAGAACTGGCTCCGCCACCAGGAGAAGGATTGGTACCGACAAGGCATAAACGTCCTTGTTTGGCGCTGGAAGAATGTCATCGGGATGGAGGTTACGCGGAAAAATAGGGTGCGTAGATAAAACACCATTCCTTCGTGTGTGCAGCGAAATGCAGGACGAACTGCAGCTGATAGGCACTTGGTGCAGGGAGTGGCAACTGGTCCTTAACATTGACAAATGTAATGTATTGAGAATACATAGAAAGAAGGATCCTTTATTGTATGATTGTATGATTATATGATAGTGGAACAAATGCTGGTAGCAGTTACTTCTGTAATATATCTGGGAGTATGCGTACGGAACGATTTGAAGTGGAATGATCATATAAAATTAATTGTTGGTAAGGCGGGTGCCAGGTTGAGATTCATTGGGAGAGTCCTTAGAAAATGTAGTCCATCAACAAACGAGGTGTCTTACAAAACACTCGTCCAACCTATAGTTGGAGTATTGCTCACCAGTGTGAGTGTGAGATCCGTACCGGGTCGGGTTGACAGAGAAGATAGAGAAGATCCAAAGAAGAGCGGCGCGTTTCGTCACAGGGTTATTTGGTAATCGTGATAGCGTTACGGAGATGTTTAGCAAACTCTAGTGGCAGACTTTGCAAGAGAGGCGCTCCGCATCGCGGTGTAGCTTACTGTCCAGGTTTCGTGAGGGTGCGTTTCTGGATGAGGTATCGAATATATTGCTTCCCCCTATTTATACCTCCCGAGGAGATCACGAATGTAAAATTAGAGAGATTCGAGCGCGCACGGAGGCTTTCCGGCAGTCGTTCTCCCCGCGAACCATACGCAACTGGAACAGGAATGGGTACCCTCCGCCACACACCGTTGGGTGGCTTTCGGAGTGTAAATGTAGATGTAGATTTGTAATTCTCATTATGTTCAATAATGAGTTGTTGAGGGAAAAAATGTGGTGCATTACTTTCTGGGCAACCCTCGTAGAACAGTTGTGGTTGGATTCGGTGGACGGAAATCCTAGAGGGGAATAGCAGATGTTAGTCTTTCGCAGAATAGCGACTTCAGCACTAACAGATGTTCATCTGAGTTTTGCTTGATAGTTTTAGAAACCACTTGCTCGGTGTGGTAGCTATGTACTGGACTCAGGTATCTTGCTCGCAGTTTTCGTCATGAGCAGTGATATCTAGCAGTGGAAGACAATGGAGGTTATAAGCAGTGATATCCAGCAGTCGTACACAGAGGAGGGTGAAGTTCCTGGAAGGATCTCTCTTAACGATCTGTGACGGAAGAAGTGACTCCCTATCTCGCAGATGTCCGCTGTCAGCACGGTGCGCTACATTCCGAGTTATGCGACAGCGGAACGCACCCCCGGTCTGTGTCACAGCATTTCATTGTCCATCGTAGGCTGCCCTGGCCGTAGGGCTGCCACCGTCGCTGCTGGAAGGGGAGGGGAGGGAAAAAGTTGCGTGTGGGCACGCCCTGGCTGGCGCAGGCGCGGGCGCGGCCGGCGGGAAGCTGCGGCGGCCAGTAAAATATGCGCATACTTTATGCGGCAGTTATGCGCGGCAAGCAGTGTGCCACTTTGCTTTGAATAATGGAAACGGCTTAGGTAAGCGCCGTAAAAAGCTCGGCGGCGGGGCTGCGGCGCCGACTCAGCGCCCGGCGGCAGCACGGCCGGCACGCCACGTCGGGTGCGGCAGCCGCGCGCAGCGGCCTCCATTAAAAGTTTACACCCACTCTCCGCCGGCCGCGCTCCCCACGTCCGGAGAGAGACATGTGCGGCTTACGGGCACCCAGTGTCGAAACAGGTCTCTAAAGGTTTGCTGCTGCGATGGTGTGCACATAAGGAGGCGGGTGCTGTGGTGACGGCCGGTGCCAAGAAGCTGTTCAAAAATGGTTCAAATGGCCCTGAGCACTATGGGACTTAACATCTGAGGTCATAAGTCCCCTGTGACTTAAAACTACTTAAACCAAACCAACCCAAGGTCATCAAACACATCCATGCCCGAGGCAGGATTCGAACTTGCAACCGTAGCGGTCGCGTGGTTCCAGGCTGAAGCGCCTTTAACCGCACGGCCACTTCGGCCGGCCAAGAAGAAGTGCAGCTCGTGACGCTGCAGCTAACAGCACCGTTTTGCATCTTCCGTCTCCTCGGGCATGGATGTGTGTGATGTCCTTAGGTTAGTTAGGTTTAAGTAGTTCGAAGTTCTGGGGGACTGATGACCTCAGAAGTTAAGTCCCATAGTGCTCAGAGCCATCTTCCGCCTGTAGCGTGCACCTCTAGTTTTCATGAAAATTTACAATGAGATGACACTATTATGCGATACCTCTTAAACTGAGCTGCCAAAGAAACTGGTATGGCCATGCATATTCAAAAACAGACATATGCAAAGTTTTAAACAATGCTGGTCGGTTCAGCCACCGTTTCTAAATTGAAATTGAAACAAATGAGCCCTCGATCAGTATTATTTTTTGCCCTGTTGACCAGGTTACCATTTTTAACAGTGCCTTCATCAGAATTAAAACAATTAAACCGACCTATACCATAGTGAACCGTGGTAGAAATTCTTTTTTTTGAAGAGCGCGCCGCAGCGCGTAGCGGGATCAGTCGCCCTCCGTTTCTGGCGGTGGCGCCGCTGTGGCAATCGCGGCTTTGGTGTCTTCCTCTGGTGGGAAAGGGGAAAGGTTGCCTGTTCACGTGCATTTAAGGGGCGCTAGGAGCTCGCCAGTCAGGGAGTCTGGGGTCAGTCTGAGCCGCTCTCTCGTCCGCATTTGTTAGGCAGTTAGTGTCTGTCTGTCGCGCGGAGTACTAGTATGTCTGTCGTTCGGATCAACCTCTAAAGCCGGCAAAATGAGAGTCTTTCCACTCCGCCAGTAAGAGAACTCAGCGAGTGTTCGCCCGATCGGGTCTTAGTTCCCGCACCTGAGTCTGCGCGTTAGGCCGCCAGTCTGCTCGAGCTTGCTCAGGCAATGGTAATGAACCGTGGATTTATTTTCAAAGAATATTCGTAAGAATTTATTTTATTTTCTAGCGATTCATCAAGAACATTAACACATTTAATCACACTATGTAAGAATGGAAGTAGTTTCAGGAAGTAACTGATGAAATCATAAGCAAATTCCTTTTTAACAAATTGAAATTTGTTTACTCCAATGGTGCCTTAACCTTTTTTTAAAAGAAACAGATTTAAAATCATAAGCAGAAAGCACCCTCTAAATATCAAGTTACAATTAATTCAGTCGCAGAAAGAAACAAATTTTTGACTGTATGAGCTTTCGGGCTGAGAACCTTGCCGCTCCATTTGGACACGGCCATAGTCACGACCGCTCACAACAACCTCTGATAGACTACAGTGGTGCAAATCTGCAACACACCGGATTACCTTAAAGTAAAAGTTTTAACAATTCACACAAGCACACAAACTACGCACCCGGTAGGAGGGATGGAAATGGTACAAAACACTAAAATTAAAAGATTAACTTGCCACCGAAGGTGCAACTTGATTTTAACTTCTAAAAAAGTCTTACGGTGGAAGGGTGGCAACTTTATGTACTAAAATGACCATTTAAATAAAAGCCATGAAATGCAATCTTATATAAAATTATACAAGGTTGGCCAAATAAATTAATATGCTCTACAGCACACAGATACCGTGTCTGAAGAAGATAGGCAAGATCAAAACATATTTCAGGAATTAGGCCGTTACACTCCAAGCAATAAATCTGACAAACATGACAGAGGCAGCTCCGACCGACAGACATACTAGCATTCCGACCTAGAATCTGACCAATCACAAACAACAGAGAATATCGGCCGATGTCGAGTAAACCAAGATACCTAAACCTTCTAACTCGGCCTCACCAAAATCAAGGCATCAAACACCACTCAAGACATGTTTAAAAGAATACGGAAAACACAAGTCACGACGGAAGAAGGATGCGGGTTCTAGACAACAACACACACCACTTGTTATCACACGTGTGAACGGCTGAGGAAACAACAATCCAAAAATAACGAACAAATCGTAACAGTCGAGATTTAGAAGGAAGTAACTAATTACCCGAGGATACTGCTTCGGAGGAAAGCGAAAAGTCGCTATCGCAGCTAGCGCCTCCAAATGCAACAGCGCGTGCCCGCCGCCAAAAGCCCTGGCCTGGCATCGCGCTGTGGAGACTGCGTCGCTGCTCAGTTCCAACGAACCAACAAGGTCCAACCACATCCCGACTCGGAAAATGGCGTTCATCCTGAGGATCCAAGACGTCGTCGACTAAGACGGCCGGCCGAACAAACGACCAATGGCAGCCCGCTTTCGCCGACAGCGGTCCCGGCGAATACTGACACCATGCGGACCCGACTGTTGCTGGCTGCCAACTCTTCCCGATTTTCCCCCTTTCCCACTAGAGAGAGACACCAAAGCTGCGATTGCCACAGCGGCGCCACCGCCAGAAGCGGAGGGCGACTGCTTCAGGCTACGCGCTTAGGCGCGCTGTTCAAAACAGAAATTTTTACCACGGCTCAATGGGATACCTCATAAACTGAACTGCCAAAGAAACTGGTATAGGCATGCATGTTCAAATACAGAGATATGCATAGTTTTAAACATGGCTGGTTGGTTGAGTGACCGTTTCTAAATTAAAATTGAAACAAATGGGCCCTCGGTCACTATTATTTTTAGTCTTATTGGCCAGGATACCATACTTCTAACAGTGCCTTCATCAGAATTAAAGCAGTTGAAATGGCCTATAACATAGTTTCAAATTAATAGGAAAAGACTATTTTACGTAAAAAGTGTAAGTACTGACTAACAGTAAAAGACAGAGGCAGTACTTACATGTCCGATATAAAATAATTAAAAGGCCAGAATGGTTTCTGTGGTGTCACCGCCAGACACCACACTTGCTAGGTGGTAGCCATAAAATCGGCCGCGGTCCGGTAGTATACGTCGGACCCGCGTGTCGCCACTGTCAGTGATTGCAGACCGAGCGCCGCCACACGGCAGGTCTAGAGAGACGTCCTAGCACTCGCCCCAGTTGTACAGCCGACTTTGCTAGCGATGCTATACTGACAAATACGCTCTCAATTGCCGAGACGATAGTTTAGCATAGCCTTCAGCTACGTCATTTGCTACGACCTAGCAAGGCGCCATTACCAGTTTATATTGAGATTATAATTCATGTATTAACAAGAGCGATGTTCTCCAATTATGGATTGAAGTTAAGTATTCCAAGAGCTTCGTACCTTATTTATTAGACTCAACTCCTTTAATTGTTCCAGACCTCACGCCAGTCTGCGTGAGCTTAAACGCGTGCATTTCGGCCTCCTCTAGCAACACGGTGTTGGCTCTTCTGCCAACACATCAGTTTTAGTCACAAAATATATAAAAAGGAATGCGTGAAGGCGAGCCACTATGGGCTGCTAGTACCTGTACAGCCGCAGGTTGCAACCTGCAACGCATTCCTTTTTATATACTTTGTGACTAAAGCCCTTCTGTGCTGTTAATTATTTTATATGTGACGTGTAAGTACTGTCTCTGTCTTTTATTGTTAGTCAGTACTTTCAAGTTAATAGAAAAAGACATTTTTATATAAAAAGTGTAACTATGTTATGGGCCACTTTAATTGTTTTAATTCTGATGAAGTCACTCTTAGAAGTGTTGAAACATGGTCAGTAAGACTGAAAATAATAGTGGCTGTGGGCTCATTTGTTTCAATTTTAACAGAGATATGCAAACAGGCAGAATACGGAACAGCGGTCGGCAAAGCTTGTATAAGACAACAAGCGTCTAGCCGAGTTGTTATATCGTTTACTTCTGCTACAATGGCAGGTTACCAAGATTTAAGTGAGTTCGATGGTTCAAATGGCTCTGAGCACTATGGGACTTAACATCTGCGGCCATCAGTCCCCTAGAACTTAGAACTACTTAAACCTAACTAACCTAAGGGCATCACACACATCCATGCCCGAGGCAGAATTCGAACCTGCGACCCTAGCAGTCACGCGGTGCCAGACTGAAGCGCCTAGAACCGCACGGCCACACCGACCGGCTAAGTGAGTTCGAATGTGGTGTTATAGTCGGCGCTCAAGCGATGGGACATAGTATCTCAGAGGTAGCGATGAATTCGGGATTTTCCTATACGACCATTTCACGAGTGTACCGTGAATATCTGCAGTTAGATGAAACACCAAATCTCCGACATCGCTGCGGCCGGAAAAACATCCTGCAAGACCGGGGCCAACGACGACTGAAGAGAGTCGTTCAACGTGACAGAAGTGCAACCCTGCCGCAAATTTCTGCAGATTTCAATGTTGGGCCATCAACAATTGTCACCATGCCAACCTTTCAACCATTTCAACGAAACGTTATCGATATGGGCTTTCGGAGCCAAAGGCCCACTCGTATATCCTTGACGACTGCACGACACAAAGCTTCACGCCTCGCCTCGCCTCAGCCCGTCAACACTGACTGTTGATGACTGGAAACACGTTGCCTGGTTGGACGAGTCGCGTTTCAAATTGTATTGAGGGGATGGACGTGTGTGGGTATGCAGACAAACCCATGAATCCATGGACCCCGCTTGTCAGCAGGAGATTGTTCAAACTGGTGGAGGCTCTGAAATGGTGTGGGGTGTGTGTAGTTGGAGTCATGTGGGACCCCTGAAACGTCAAGCTATAACTCTGACAGGTGACACGTACGGAAGCATCCTCTCTGATCATCTGCGTCCACTCATGTGCATTCTGCGTTCCGACGGATTTGTGCAATTCCAGCACGACAATGCCACACCCCACATGTCCAGAATTGCTCTAGTGTCCTGGAACACTCCTCTGAGCTTAAACGCTGTTGCTGGCCACCATACGTTCCAGAAATGAACATTATTGAACATGTTTAAATGGCTCTGAGCACTATGGACTTAACATCTTAGGTCATCAGTCCCCTACAACTTAGAACTACTTAAACCTAACTAACCTAAGGACATCACACACATCCATGCCCGAGGCAAGATTCGAACCTGCGACCGTAGCAGTTCCGCGGTTCCAGACTGCAGCGCCTAGAACCGCACGGCCACCTCGGCCGGGTTATTGAACATGTCTGCGACACCTTGCAACGTGCTGCCCAGAAGAGATCTCCACCCCCCGTACTGTTACGGATTTTTGGACAGCCCTGCGGGATTCATGGTTTCAGTTCCCTTCAGCACTAATTCGGACATTCGTCGAGTCCACGTCACGTCGAGTTGCGCCACTTCTGCTTTCTCGCGGTGACCCTACATGATATTAGGCAGGTGTACCACTTTCTTTAGTCCTTCAGTGTCTATCTTGTCTCACTTCCTTTTGAATGGCATAGTTCAGCAACTCGACTTGGCGCGGACCGAAAAGTCGTTGGAAGTTCTCTGCAGAAATCGTGAGCCGTGCTACCTCTATCGCCTTCCTTGCCGGTGCAGAATGTTCTGCACGAACTCACCTGTCAATTATGTTTCATAAATGGCACAGGGGATTCATGTCAGGCGATCTCGGTGGCCAAATGCTTCGCTCCAGTTGTCCAGGATGTTCTCCAAAACAGTCGCAAACTATTGTGGCCCGGTGGCATGGCGCATTGTCATCCACAAAAGTTCCATCGTTGTTTGGGAACTTCACGAAAGGCTGAAAATGGTTTCCAAGGAGCCAAACGTAACCAGAGGAGCCAACTGATTCCATGCAAACACAGCCACACCATTATAAAGCCACCAGCAGTTTGCACAGTTCCTTGTCCGCGGCTCGTGGTCGTGCGGTAGCGTTCTCGGGTTCGATCCCCGGCGGGGTCAGGGATTTTCTCTGCCTCGTGATGACTGGGTGTTGTGTGCTGTCCTTAGGTTAGTTAGGTTTAAGTTGTTGTAAGTTCTAGGGGACTGATGACCATAGAAGTTAAGTCCCATAGTGCTCAGAGCCATTTGAACCATTTTTGCACAGTTCCTTGTTGACCACTTGGGTCCGCCACTTCGTGGGGTCTGCACCACACTCAAACCCTGTCATCAGCTCCTACCAACTAAAATCCTTACTTATCTTACCAGTCGTCTAGGGTGCAACCGATGTGGTCAGGAGTCCAGGACAGGCGCTGCAGGCGATGTCGTGCTGTTACCAACAGCAGCGCCGTCAGTTGTCTGCTGCCACAGCCCGGTAACCGCACATTTCGCATCATTATCTTAGTGGGTACGTTTGTCGTACGTCTCAAACTGACTTAAGCGGTTATTTATTTATTGTTTTTCTGTTGACACAACCCTGCTGCTGCAGGTCGTCAAGTGAAGGCCGTGTATCACTGTGCTGTTCACTATGAGGTGTTCTTGGCACACTTTTGACACCGTGGATCTCGGAACATACGACTACCCTACAATGTCCGGAACGGAATCTCCCATGCGTCTAGCCCCAACTACTATTCCGCATTCAGAGTCTGTTAATTTCCGCCGTGCAGCGGTAATTACGGCGAAAACCTTTTCACATGAATTCCTGAGTACAGATGACATCTTCGCCTGTGCACTGCCGTTATATACCTTGCGTATGCGATACTTCCTCCATCTGTGCATGTGCATATCACCTCATTGTATGTATGGTGAAGATACTTGGCCACTGTAGTTTCCGTTACCGATGGCACGAAGCAAACGTGACAAGTGCTGTATCAAGAAGCGACAGCGATATTGTATGGAGCCTATAAACTGATCTCGGAGAGAAAGTTACCGAATGTGGTGCCTCTCTCCGAGTTGCCAATTACCACAGTAGGAAATGTTTGGAATGTGTGGCATGGATGGACACAGAGAGCACTCCGAAAAGTATTATCCATCGTCTTCCTGTAGGACACATCACATAGCTGCCATCTCTCCTACTGATATACTTTTTCTACGGGGTCAATCAATAAACTATTTTCCCAACCAATTTCAATAACAAGCGACAAACACTCACCTACGTATAAAGGTAATGATTAGGGAAAGGATTAGATTGCCCCAACGCTTCACTTGAGATTTGGCATTTATTGTCACAGCCTTCAGTGCAAACCACACCACACGCAAGTGTAACAATGAGAGAATATTTCAACTGTTAATATATGGTACATAACTTAAAAATTACTTAATAAACAATAGGAATCTACGATTACTCCTTTAAACAAACATACATTTAAGACCATAAACGATAAGTATCAACGGTTAATAAAGTTCCGAAGAACTAGAGCAACGATCACCTTTACAGTCTCTGAATGAAGTCAGTAGGTGACATATGTGACACTCAGACGTACATTAAGTGTTACGCCGTTAGGGACGCTCAATCGTTAAGAATTATAACCACAGATTAAAGAAAATTCACCTAATGCAGTTAACATCAATAGCAAATAACTAAGTCACGTCTCAGCAAATGTATCAAAACCAAGTCTTTCAGTTCTATAGCAATGTTGGATCATCGAATACGCCGGACTATCGACACCGAAGGCTAAATTTTACCAACCAGCAATTTCTCCAAACCTAGAACTATAGTGTACAACTCTTAGGTTATCCAGAACTACTCTTATTCGCCTTTCTTGGGCATAACGGTGGAGTAGAGAATTAACCTCTTACTTCATTCTCGTGGAACATTGAGCGGCAATAGACACTCGGGCAACTTTTACCCCAGCGTGGCTCGGGAAAGAGGATGGCTCCACCAGGAGGAGGAAACATTTACCCGAACTGGAAAGGGAACTCGTCTAACATGAGGTATTAACTAGGACGAAGACCAGTTGCCGATTTTTAGTTATTACCCAAAGCTTGCTGACTAGCGGAAGAAAATTACAGAGCAAAAGGTAGCTTTACTTGTGCTCACAAGAACTGATAACTTCTAAAAATGAGATTCCGGCAGAACTACCACCGTAGTATGAATACAGGAATTCGGGACTGAGGAGAGCAAGTCAACAACGGTCTCTACGCAACAGACCCAACATTTCAGAGAGACCGAGCAACTGACATCAGTCGTGGCTAGCAGGATAACCAAAAAGACACTCTAGCACTACCTTAAATATAACTAAATAGAGCACTTAAATGCCATGGGGACCAAACTCCTTAACACAAGAATGTGTACACAATAACAGTGACTAAATTTAAATATGCCTACGTACTAAAACACAATAGATATTAGCGAACATTAACATAATCTCGAATTTCAGACATCCTTGTAATTAACTGGCTACAGTTCACTCTATCTCTCCGCCAGACAGTACAAGGTTATTTAAACATTTTACAACGTGCTTATCCAAACAGAGACCTACGCCGTCCACGGGAAAACAACGTCTTGCAGAAGGTCCACAGCCAAAACATTTTTCTTTTTTTTTTTTCTTTTCTTTACGACGCGCGCCATAAGTAAGCATGGCGTTCAAATGCACGATCATGCAACGGGACAGTAACGCACACGCAAGGCAATTTCCGATCACAAACTCAAAGCAGGGAAACGTTGCCACACATTTATTAATAGCTCCCACAACACCGACAGATTGGCCCCACCAGACGACAGCCGTTGCACTAACTAGATAAAAAATCTTACTTTCAGTGACGACACCACCTTCTGGAGGTTATTGCCAGCCGGAGACGGACTTCATAGCTTCCCCAGCCCATGAACGGAAACCAAACGTTGTGCACAGATTTACGGCCTCTTGTGTCCTCACGCCCCGGGTTTTTGGGCCCATCCAGACTTGGCGGAGAGGGACCGAGCGTCCCGCTGCAGAACGGTCGTCCAGGGCCAAACACGCGTCTCAACTGCCTCGTCCGCCCTCGGCACAGCACACAGCCCCTCCTCCCCCCGGGCGAGCTGGCAGCGCGCTCGCGGAGGCTCCGCAACGCTCTCTCGGAAAGCGAAGAAACTCCAAACAGAACCAAGGGAAAAACAGCCTACGAATTATAAATAAATCATTTCTCAACTATCTGACTTCGAGTGTTAAAATGTTCTCTAACGCCTTGTAACAACTGTACTGTAATGCTCCTGTACACAACAGACAACTCAGCTCGTCTTGATGCAGCAACTGTGTGGACATGCTGAAATATTTCAAAAGCAGTGCTGCAATCCATGCAGAGTGCAATGCATGGACTAATTGCAACAACTCTTCTGCCATATTTTTATACATAGAAATTGCATGATATAAAAAAATTAAAGCAACAAATAAAGTCTGTAGTCTATTATGTTTGCAATATATTATTTAAACACTGACAAGCTTTACACAGGCTTTCAATTATTCCACGATTTCTATACTCAATAAACACGTCTCTGGCCACAGCAAATATGCGAATATTATATTACTCTCAATGTATGCATACACATGCCAGACATAATCCCTCCAGTGCAAAAGCAGACAACAAATACGTCCAGCAAAAGTGCAATTACCAAAAAACCTCAGTTAATACCAAAGTCTCGTTCACCGTTATCACTGCAGGCTGCGACCTCTCATGTCGCGCGGCTTCTGTCCACAACACACTGCGTCCGACCAATGTCGACTCCCCTCGACAACTCATAGCTTTCTACTACTCGCGACAATAATAAGTCAGACTCGCAGTTTATATATTTACACAGCGGAATGATAGACGTCCCACTTTCATGGCGCGAGGTGATTCGACATGTCAAGGAGCAAACGCAAAATTCTTACATAACGAAATTGAGAATAATAGCATGAGGAGTTTTACAAAAGTGGTAGAATACATAAACATAAGTATAAGATTTCATAAGTCATGTATGTAATAGAAAAATTGTAAGCTGTATAAGAAAGTCAAGAAAAAATAATTTACAAGTATCATCTTGTACATGTAAGCGCTCATAACTACCCGGCATTGATAGCTGTTCATATCTGACGGGATAACAAAACGTTATTTTTAGTTCTCCAAGAGTGTAAAAAAATCTTTCAGTTGCTTAGATACAAATATTACACAGAATTTCAAATAGGCAAAGAGAGAGAGAAAATACATACAAGTATCATAGAGCTGATGAGCATCCAAATCTACCTGACATTGGGGGTAGTTCATTTGGCAAGACAACAAAATGTTACTTACAGTTCCTTAAAAAAGTAAAAATCATCTGGCAACTGTAAAGCATGTAAAGAAACAGTTGAGGTTTAAGATGATTCAGGCAGTCATTATACTCATTATGTCCACTGACATTCACACCAAACGGTTAATATATTCATTTGACGACACACAAGTTTGTGATGTAAGCAGACTCAGGGAATCATTACATACTTTATGTCCACTGACAACCACACCGAAATGTTCTGATGTGTCACTCCTTTTCATTTTCACATAAAGATACAGTACAGAATCAGTAGTAATAGTATATGGTGCAAGTATACCTTGTTGAGTAACAAATAATTCATGAAGATCATAAAATCATTGACGTTGTATCTCTTTGAAAAGACCAGCCAACCACATCCCTTAACGTCTTAGATGAGCGACATGTGTGGTACAAGTGCTAGCAATAAACCTGGAAGTGGAACCTACTGGTCTTCAAAGACCAGTGCACGTCCAGGCTATGAACAGGTAGTATTAATCACTTATTGCTAATTCACGTATTGCATATTCATGAATTACAGGCAGTGTTAAAACCCACTATGGATACAACACAGACGATTTCGTATGGTTTGTCAGGGTAGTGCCACGCAGCAGACAATTGTTTCTTTGTTATATATGTGTAGTTTATAAACATGTGCTTCACATTTGAAGCTCATTAGGAATCTCACACTGGGTAACACATTCATCTTCGAGCATTAGTGTGAAAAGTATAATTTTTTATGTGGTTTCGCCTAAGGCGATTTGTCTCGAGAACAGCCTCCTGTGTTTTTTCATCTGTTTGAATTATTTCTTAAAATCTTCAGCAAAGGTATTGTCACCACAACAGAAGAACAATGACACAGTTTGATTATGTTTTAAGTTTAAAGTAAATTATCGAGAGCGAAGTACTGGCGCCCGCCAATATTTTCACATTTTATGAACACGCAGAAACCATCGTCATCTACTCGTATCATGAACTAAATCCAGTATGTTTGTGTTTCTTAGACAGAGGTGATGCATGTGAATGAACATGTCGGTCGCTATGTGTGCAGGGTGAATCAGTTTCCTTGTCCCATTTTGACAAAGGTGTATTTACCTCTTCACCTGACGAGCCAAAGAATCTGACACACTTGCCTAATATCGTGTAAGGGCTCCTCAAGCATGCAGAAGTGCACCAACACGACGTGGCATGGACTCAACTAACGTCTAAAGTAGCGCTGGAGGAAATTGACACCATGAATCCTGCAGAGCTGTCCAAAAATCCGTAAGAGTACGAGGGTTGGAGATCCCTTCTGACCAGCACGTCGCAAGGCACCCAAGATATGTTCAATAATGTTCATATCTGGTGAGTTTGAGGGCCAGTGCAAGTGTTTAAACTGTCGGAATACGCAATGGACATGAATGGATGCAGGTGATCAGGTAGGATGCATGCGTATGTAGACGTAACAAGGGTCCCACATCAATCCAACTGCACACTCCGCACACCAATACAGAGCCTCAACCAGCTTGATCAGCCCCCTGCTGGCATGCAGAGTCCATGGATTCATAAGGTTCTCTCCAAACACATACACTTCATCCGCTCGATACAATTTGAAACGTGACTCGTCCGATCAGCAACATATTTCCAGTCATCAACACCCCAAAATCGGTGTTTATGGGACCAGGAGAGGCGTAAAGCTTTGTGTCGTGCAGTCATCAAGGGTACACTATAACACGCCCCTGCTTCTAAGGATTTGCGAAATTACAAGTTGACAATGACCGTGAATTATGAATTTTGACCCGCGTCGGGATAAGGCATCCGAATCCGAAGTAAATAGTGATTATTCCGCGAGGAACAGGAGACGTTATAACTTGATCGTTATTGAATGAGTAATTTCATTCAATAGCGATCGGTAAATGAAATAATGGAAATAATTTAGAAATAAATTTTACCAGTGGAAATTTTACCGAAAGAAATGATTCAGTTGTAAAAGCAATTAAAAAATCGGTCGCCAGCTCAACTGATGAGCGACAGTACCGTTAAGTACGTGAATAATTGTGTCAAAAATAAAGTTTACCCGTTTGTAGCGCAGCAGGTGGAACGGGAACTTTTACGTAAGTGCTGTGTCAGGCTCAGTAATCATATAAAACAGTGTCATAACAATCTAACTACACTAATTTTGTTCATAATTTGTCAACTAAGTGCAACGATGACAACACAGATAATTATCTATCGAGATTTTGAATAATGGACTGTCATTCTGTCTTTAAAATTAGGTACTTTGCACAGTTTATTCTACTAATAATGAAATATATTGCCAATAATTGATTAACTATGTTTTGACTGATAATAATTCATTAATTGGGGAATTGTCAGGTGGAATAAGCTTTATAGTTTCATGAAATATCCTTGAATTAACTTCAGCTGAATACGCTTTGAAATAAATCTCAATAATCAAATTTATTATTTCAGTCTATTATTATGTTACTACGGTTGGCGTAAGCCTATTAAGTGCAACAATTAACTACGATAACCAGCCTGAAATTTACTCTTCACCGTCTATGCAAATAATTTAATAATTAACGTATTTTCTCTTGATAATGGCGTGACACACTCGGTTCAATAAGGTAAGGACTGGAAGGAACCTACTTGGTGTTATTGTCGGGAGGAATGTAACTGCAACACTTCGATTATAAAGTGCTTGTTATTAACTGTTCAACTTCAGAGAAAAGCACAGTCTCTGGCAAGTCATCTACAATTTTACCCTACGAAAATTACGTAGATCTTACTGCCCTCGTTGTCGGTGGATCAACGGAAGTCCACGGCAGCGACACAATGTGGCATCGGGCTTTTACTGTTGCGATTTGGGCCCACAGTGCGCTTCACATTTAAGTCCTCGTTTCTTCAGCACTATGCCCATTAATCCATAATAACTTGCCCGGCCTTGCTTCCAGATATATCGACCATTACTTTCCCGTCGTACTTAGATCCACACACTAGCCGTTAGATGTAACACAGCTTGGACTAGCAGCACTCGACTGTACGTCTTACTCCGAGCACGGCGTCACTGCTACTACTACCCGCTGGCGCGCTCCCGCGCCCAGCGGCACGACAAAACAATCTCTCTGACTTCAAAATTAACTAAATATGCCCTGACTTGCCAGTGTTAAATATTACAAAATTTAAACATAGTATTTACAATACATGTTTACACTAGACAATACATCGTATACAAACAGTTTCATGTGTTAAGTAAGCGAAAAAACTCATAGCAAGGACTGCGTTGTAGCGTCGGCTCCGGAAGCCCATATCGGTGATGTTTCGTTGAGTGGTTCGAACGCTGACACTTCCTGATGGCTCAGCATTGAAATCTGCAGCAATTTGCGGAAGGTTTGCACTTCTGTTACGCTGAACGATTTTCTTCAGATTTGATTTTTACCGGATTCCTCATTTTCACGGCACACTCGTGGAATGGTCGCACGGGAAAATCCCCACTTCAACGCTCGTGCGCCTACTATAACACTACGTTCTAACTGACTGAAATCCTGATAACCTGCTATTGTAGTTTCAATAACCTTTCTAAAAACAGTACCAGACACTTGTCGTCTTATATAGCGTTGCCGACCGCAGCGCCGTATTCTGCCTGTTTATACGCATGCCTATACCAGTTTCTTTGGAGCTTCAGTGTATATACTAAATGTCATGTATCAGACGTGCTGTTTAAACTGCAAAGAAACATCATTTGTCTCTCCCCCCCGTATCTCTCTCCCTTTTTATTTCCCATGGAGATAACGCCATACAACACTCAGATTTTTCTGAGATGTATAATTCACGTGGAGAAGCCTCTGCCTCCGTCCAGTACGATCCCGTACCAAGAAAGGGAGTTTAACTAAATTAATACCATAATTCAAATCGCTGATCCAAACTGTATATGTAACCACGAGTTCAACGACTGTGATCACGAGCCTATTGCTTGATTAACTAAGAAGTCTAAAAATTAATTGTTCATTCATTAATATCAGTTTTCTCCAGCCAATAGAAACCACCAATCGGTTTCAAAAGAAAAGGAACGTCTAATGTTGTGGACGGATCATTTTTCATTTTCACCAATCAATTAAATTAAAAAAACCACAAGATAGCGAAGATCATTAAGGTTCGGCCCTGTTACGCTCAAATTTCGGTTGCAGACACGCCGTTGCATAGGGACATCCCACGCTCGTTGACCTGGCGTAACAAAACAGGTTACCAAACTTTGGTTCCACGAAGTCGGGTGGCCCCATTGGCTAGAAGCAGCAGGGAGTGTCTTTGTCTTCACTATCCCCCCCCCCCCCCCCGCCCCCTCCTTCACTCCTCCCAGCAATGTTAGCCAAAGGAACCCATTTTACTCGGAGGAACCACACTGCTGTGCTGTTTCCGAGTTAACAAAACCACGAACAGACACCATGCATTCATATAATGGAATCGCGTCGATGGGTGATCGACAGACATCACGAATTCATACAGTTGCCGACAAACGTACATTCTCGTAAATATTTCTCTCGTGTTAATGTTCTCTTGACCTGAGATAATCTGCTTCTTTCATTCAGCATTCTATAATCACCGTTATTTTGTTTTCATGGTAGCAGAATTCTTCGACTTCCTCTACTCGTTGGGTATCAAGTTTGTAGTTATCCAACATCACATTTCCGTTGCTGCTAATCAATATTCTGTCCCTAGCCTAGTGTTTATTCTCTTTAAAAGGTCCTGCAAATCCCCCTCACTTTTATGGAGATGGGCTCTGCCAACACTGTGTCTTGTTATTGATGTCCCTTTAGCTTAGATTTTAATCCACTGATTCTCCGAGAGGCTCATGCATACTAAACAGTTGAGCACCCTTCTGGATGTGAACTGTTCGCTCTAGGGCTTCTATTGTCATGATACCTTCTTCTTTCTTGTGGATGTCTTGTACTTGTGTTGCTCTCATCTTTAACATTGTGTGCCTATATGATTAATGATGAAGACAAAGCAATAAATTAAAACGTGTACCACCGCCAGAACTGGAACCCGGGTGTCCAGTGTACCAGGCACATGCATTAGCTATTACACCACACTGCCACTGCCGCTACCGCAACTGCACGGACTGGCACAGTACGTCTCCCTCCCTGATAGAAATTCCAACTCGCGCCTCAGCCCGTTGCTATTCCCCATCCAAACTCGCATCTGTATTGCAGACGTTCTCCAATACTAGATAGAATAGCACTTTATCGATGAGCGAAATGTGGTTAATCCTGCTTGTACCTCATGTGCAGGATCACCTGCACATAGAGCTATGCTTCTCAGTCATAATGAGACTCAGCTTTATATGCGATAATGATGTAGGTTGAAGCAATGAATTAAAATTTGTACCAGCGCCAGGATTCTAACATGGCTTTACTGCTTGCTAGACAGATGTTTTGGTACATATTATAATTCATTACTTCAGCCTACATCATTGTCGTAGATAAAGGTGAGACTCAATACACCTCAGGAACATCAACTGTATATGATTAATATATTAGCTACGCCTGAGGTACAGGCAGAATTAACCCCATTACACTCATTGTTAAGGTGCTATTCACATAATGGAGAGTCTCGACAATACTTAAGCAAGTTTAGAGGGGAAATTGCAATGGGCTGATGCGTGAGTTAGAATTTGTATTGGTGGAATGGGGGGGGGGGGGGGGGAAGGGGGGAGAGACGCACTAACAGATGCGTCACGCTGGTACTGCATCTAACATAGTTGAGCAAGCTACGATACCATGGTATATCTACTAGTAATCGGGAGACCTAGGTTTGAATCTAGGCGCTGATGTAAATTTAAAAATGTTTTAATTCATTGGTTTGGTCTACATCGTTATTGTAGAAGAAACTCAATATATCTTGGAAACATCAATTGCATATGATTAATATTTTACTAAAGTTTTCGAATATTTAAGTTATCTAAGCACTTTTCTAGGTCGATAAACTTATGAGTACCTCGATTATTCTTAGGATTTGCTTCCATTAACAAATATAACGTTAGAACTGCCTCTATTGTGCGTTCAGCTTTCCTAAAGTTAAACTGCTCGTCATCTAACAGATCCTCAGTTGCGTTTTGTTGTGCACTTTTTTCAGAGGTGTAACATTCCATGCATTAGCAATCAAGCTTATTGTGGGACAATTCTCACTTTTATCTGCTCTAGCCATCTTTGGGATTCCGTGGATCATATACTTTGGAAAGTCGGATAGTATGTTGCCACTCTCGAATATTCTAGACACTAACATGAATAATCGTTTCCTTGCCACGACCGCTAATGTAATGTTGTCTATTCCTTCTATTCAACAGTTCTGTCTAAATCTGACTCTAACAATGAAGCTGATATGTCCTCCAAGACAAGACCCATTTCATCACCTATCACGTTAAGGCAAAAATCACCGTCTTGTTCAGTGACAAACTGTACATTACAGAACTACATCTAAAGATGATCTGTTAATGAGATCGAAACAGTAGTCATTAATAAAAATGTTAATCCAGAAGGTGTTTCTTATTCATTATATCAAAAGGATCACAGTTTCCTGAGACATGTCGTCATCTGAGCTCCACCAAGTTGTCTGACAGTTGCTCGACCAACTGAGGCCTCCAACGCGCTCTCCTGTGCGAGTGACTGTGGAATTCCTTTGGCACTTTCAATGCGGAAGCAGGAATTTTTAAATTATACAAGAGTTATTCTGATTTCCGCATACGCTAAACCCGTCCTTCTATGTCCTTTTCGGAAAGGTAACCTCTTGTCGGGTAAGCCCATCATACTGTGTAACAATTTAATGAACGAAGCACAGTCGAGAAAGTATATTTTCGTTTCCTATGTTGGCAACACGAACCAAAGTCGGTTCATTCCTCTCTCCTCAGCCTCTTCCATTCGTCTCTGGTGCTGACTATGGTCTCTTGGGCTTTCAGGGTCTCCACGTCTTTATTGATTCTATTCATCCACCTCTACGTTTTGGTCTACCATAGCGACTATATCCCTTTATACTATTTTAAACTTTTTTAAGCGTGTCATTACATGCGTGGTTTAGATTGTGTTTTATTCATAAAATTTCCCTCCTGATTTATTCAAAATTTTGGTTCTGTACGTAGCTTATTGTTCTGTGTGAATTACCTCCTCAATGTTGTTCTTGACATTCGATTCAGGAAGTAATCTGAAGCAGAACATTGTTGAATTTTTACGATATATCATCGAACTTCTGCAAATAACTTATCGATCTGCTGAAAGACACCCGCATCTCGTGGTCGTGCGGTAGCGTTCTCGCTTTCCTCGCCCGGGTTCCCGGGTTCGATTCCCGGCGGGGTCAGGGATTTTCTATGCCTCGTGATGGCTGGGTGTTGTGTGATGTCCTTAGGTTAGTTAGGTTTAAGTAGTTCTAAGTTCTAGGGGACTGATGACCATAGATGTTAAGTCCCATAGCGCTCAGAGCCATTTGAACCATTTGCTGAAAGACGCGATATGTTTGAGATACAATATCCTAATACTGTTGTACCAACCTATATGAGACTGCGGTTTCCAATGGCTCTGAGAACTATGCGACTTAACTTCTGAGGTCATCAGTCGCCTAGAACTTAGAACTAATTAAACCTAACTAACCTAAGGACAACACACACATCCATGCCCGAGGCAGGATTCGAACCTGCGACCGTAGCGGTCACGCGGTTCCAGACTGAAGCGCCTTTAACCGCACGGCCACACCGGCCGGCTGCGGTTTCCAAACCAGTTGTGAGTTTCCTTCTGATTTAGTTATTGATACCTACACCAAAGTGAAAAAGTTCTTCACTTCATAGCCACGATCTAGTCTGCGCGTTAGAATGCCCGTTAACTGTAAGTACATGAAATTGACTGACTATCATGTCTCGCCAAACGATCGCAGAACAGTCGTCGTTAGGTTGTTTATATTTTCCTAAGGTTAGTATGACAGATATTGTCTTCTTTCTTTCCCGTTGTGCTTTCACTAGTTTTCTAGCTTACGGTGCTGCGCCTTGATGCACCAGAGAAAGATCACTGCGACCGTGGTCGACAAGTTGGTTTTATTCGATGACAGTTCTTTTACAGTAGGACGCACCGTCATACCCTGAAAATTCTTATACCAACTGAATCTGATCGCAGAAGCCTATTCTCTTACACAGTGTCTCTTACGTTTGCTCCTGAAGATTCGTAGGACATCCAGAGCCAGTAATTGTGTAATGTCGAGCTGCCTACATCGTCTGTCCTGATTCCACTCTATTGTGTTAGCTGTAATCCGTCCTCTAGTACTCATCGATCTAGGTCACGTTTTTGCCCTCTCGCGAGTGATTGGGGCATATGAAACAGTGCGGTCGCTTGCGGCTCATGGTAAGCTGGGTGGGGCACTAGGCCTTTTGTATGATGGTCCGCGTGGAACAATACTCCGAAGATATCCCGATTAATACGGCCTGAAAAGTGTGTTTGTGTGTGTGTGTGTGTGTGTGTGTGTGTGTGTGTGTGTCTGTGTGTGAATGACGTGAGGTCCATCCACGGCTAAATTCAGCAATGTGCAGTACGCTGAAGTGCTTTCACGGGACAGGTTGAACTGTCCTTTGGGGTCCTGCGCATGGTGTATATGTCTGAGACGAACCAAAGACATACCGCGGCGTGGGTGAGCGCCTAACGAAGCGATCAGCACACGTCAGCGAGCACAAGGCGCAACAGTGTCGCTAGCGGTAATGTTCGGGGATACGACGGAACTTCATTCAGTGTTTCCAAGTATTCTGCATATGAGTGACATTGCTACCGATATTGAAGCAAACATATTAAAATAGTCTCTCTGAGATTGTCATTCAGTGCTGACCATCAATATCAACATCAGTTCGTTTCGATATCAACTATGGGCACTACGTCATTGTAAAAGATACATAGCCATTCATTTAATCTCCAGCATCTGTAAGAACAGAAGAAAATATTACTTCTTGAGCGTATCTAGTATGGCAGGAAGAATACAAAATTTGTAATTGGTTTAGGAATATCAAACGGTGCGAGATTCAGCAGACAGAGGCGCCACTTTTGGCAACAAGAAGCTCTTACCCAGCTGGGAGTCGGATCGAACTGAGTTTGGGTAACAGATGAGGGTTCGTCATTCCGTGCCGCTTAAACACTACGCAAGTGATCATCAAGAACAGTGACTGGCGAGAGGTGGGGAGCCAGTTCTCGGCAGCCCATCATCAATTGGTTCCAACTAGCGAGAGGTCAGAAGAAAACAAGAGGGAGAGAAACAGTTTGCTAAACTTTACTATGTTTGCCAAACATTTGACCGTGTACGTTGCTGTTTGACGTGTTTGTCAGGCACAGATCCCGTATGACATGTTTGCGAGAAATTTTGATCGGTGGAAAGTTTGACAAATTGACGGACGTTGTTTGTGACGGTGTTTCGCCACGTATCTTTAGTGAAAAATACTTTATTTCAATCTAGCTCACTGTATCGTGCTTTTCCACAGCTATAACAACGATACAGAGCTGGTAATTAACAAAATGGTAGTGGTGTCGCATCTTTCCGAACTGTACGAGTTTATTACACAGGATAAGGTTAAGAAAAAAACTAATTTTCTATGAGTAACGTACGAGTTGGAGTGCAATGAAATACGAAAACGGAAGTTCTGTAGTTCTTCCAGGGACGATGTGGAATTGATGTTTCCATGCTGTAGTATTTTAATGTACTGCCATTTGATGAGGAAGTAGGAAAAAATAAATTTCGGCATACTTTTGTCTTCTTTTTAATCGTGAAGTCGATGTAACTATAAACAAGTTATTAAAAGTTTCACTGTTCATCTGCGGAAAGTTCACTTAAACATCAGGTTCTGAATGTAACATTTCCTTTAACAGGTTTTCCTTATGGAAAGTGCCAGAGACAATGGTAGAAATGTTTCATCCGTATTTGTAGCCATTCTCACTAGTGTCATACACGAATAGCGTCTGCTTCAAAAGTGAGGTTTAATCGACAAACTTTGCTGGTACGTCTACGGACTTGGTTGACACATCCATGTCTAGATAAGAGTGAATTTGACGAACAAGTTTCCTCTGTTGCAAGGATGCTAATAAGTCATCAAGTCTTTCATTGACAATTTGAAGAACGTTATAATCATCAGGTTCTGAGAGTAATATTTCCATTAGCAGAGTATCATGGGTAAATCGCTCTCTCATTTTAAGCCATTCCCTTGACCAGCGTCCTCTTTTCTTCTTCTCCTTTAAACACTCTGTTAAAGTCAGTTGCAGAACTACCCTTTTCTCCATTTGTCGCCGTTCTCATTAGTGTCAAAATACTGAGGAACACGAGTAACATCTGCTGGAAAGAGAGGTTAAACTGACAAACTTTCTTTTTACGTCTAAGGTCTTGTTTGACAAATCAGCGGCTAGACAAGTGTGAATTTGACAAACAAAGTTGATGATCAGTTTGTTTTTAGGAAAGGTAAATGGAAACTAGACTTAAGAAAAATCAAGACACGTACAATGAATTTCTCGACCTGAAAAAACATAATGTGGAGTACGCAGCATGGTAAGAAGGCTAATGCGCAATATGTACAGGAACCAAGTCGGAAAAATATGACTGGAAGACCGAGAAAGAAGTGCTGCGATTGAAAAGGTGTTTTAGACATCGAAGCAGTGTTTCAATCCTTCAATTGGGGTTGACGAAGTAGAAAAAGCGAAGGAATTCTGACAGCTTACATACAGAGTAAAACTCTACCAACGAAGGAAGGAGGACATGGAAAGAGACTAGCACAGGCGAGGAGGGCACTCCTGTACAAAACAAATCGACTAGTATCAATCGTTGAAGGAAATGAAGCGAATCGAAGCTCGTGAGACGTGGTTGAAATCTCAGTGGACGCTCCAGGATACAACAACTTAACGGTCAGGAGGAAGGTGCAGGCTGAGTTTACGGAAGGCCATTTGTTGCTTCACAATAGTTGGTAATTCTTTATTTAAGAAAATATACTTAAAAACATCAGTAACATATAAACAAATATCAACTCTCGCATTGTTTTCAGGACGCCGAACCAAGAGGACCAAACTTACAATAATTTTTTTCGGGACAGGAAATACCTCTTTAAAATAAGGAGTTTAACATTCATAAAAATACAGCTCGAGAGCCCTTTAGGCCTCGCAAGATTTCAACCAGGCAAATATGACTTCACTACAATTACAGAAAGAACATTACGATGATAATTTGAAAACAACTCATTAGATAGTAAACTTCAAACAAGGAAGGTGGCCCTTATTTAGAAAAAATTTACAAGTTCAGGATTAGCATTAAAGTAACTTGAGGGCGTCTTTGGCGCTAGCAGTTTAGCAACCTTTCAAACAGGAAGGCAACAATATTCGAAATTCACAAGTTCAGCATTTGACGATATTTTATAACTTAAATATCCAGCATTACAACGAAGATTTGGAACGCCCTTTGGGCACTAACAATTTTGGAACACAAGGTAACAAAGTTTTTTTTTAAATTTTACAGCGTTCCACAGTTAAGAGTTGAAAGATCTTCAAATCAAGCACCAATACAAGACAAGGCCGAGCTGTCGGACGCAAGGCTTGGCTTGGATGGTTTAGGATAGTGGTCACGTTGATTTAAACTGAAGTCCGAATGCCGTAAGATTAAGAGCTTAACTGATAAGAGAGACGCCGTGGGAAGGAGGAAGCCGCGCCACCTCAGCGGCTACCGCTAGACAGGAAGCGGACGGAACGCCACGCCGCACACTCGTACATAGCCGACGTGGACCAGGCACGCACGGGGAATCGGCTGGTAGTGTATAACACGCCGGGGCCAGCGGCTCGAACGCCACGACCAACTCGGGAAGCCGAGGGCAAACAAACAGGCATATGTTTCCTGCATGACTGGACACCGAGCGAGGTGGCGCAGTGGATAGCATACTGGACTCGCATTCGGGAGGACGACGGTTCGATCCCGCGTCTGGCCATCCTGGTTTAGCTTTTCCGTAATTTCCCTAAATCGCTCCAGGCAAATTCCGGGATGGTTCCTTTGAAAGTGCACGGCCGACTTCCTTCCCCGTCCTTCCCTAATCCGATGAGACCGATGACCTCGCAGTCTGGTCTCCTCCCCCAAACAACCCAACCCCATGACTGAACAAACTCCCAAGGTCTAACACAAGAATACCAAATCAAAACCCCGCCCCAGACGCCGACCACACTCTAAATGTTACAATGAATGCATAATTAAAACAATGAACAATCGGTTAATCTATTAACAGTAAAGACCAAACATAGGAATAAATTTAATTAAATAGCCAACTGTTAACAAGACCCCCAAAAACCAAATTCTCTTAAGTAAGCTTAAGAGAAGGAAGAAATGCTTGAGCACTTAAAAATGGCTCTGAGCGTTATGGGACTTAACATCTGAGGTCATCAGTCCCCTAGAATTTAGAACTATTTAAACCTAACTAACCTAAGGACATCACACACATCCAGGATTCGAACCTGCGCCGTAGCGGTCGCGCGGTTCCAGACTGAAGCGCCTAGAACAGCTCAGCCACTCCGACCGGCGCTTAAGCACTAATAGCTAAGCAAAGGATCACAGCAGTGATAAAAATTGCAACAGTAAAGTAATAAATTCATTTTTTAATAGAAATGCTGGATCTCACCAAGACCTTCCAACGAGACTGCAGAAAATGAGCCAAATTTCATCGAGGAGTTGGCGTTTGCTTATCACGACCATGCCCGATGTTATAATACATGCACAAGTCGGGCAAGCAGGAACTTTTTACCTTAAAGGTCAGGCTCGTTACTCGACATCCGTGGTCACTAATATATGCCCTAGAACATATTAACACCAAACTACTTTGACACCTAAGCAATAATGACAAGCTCACCGAAATTCTAAAAAATTGCTATAAAGGATACAGTTGAGATACACTCAAATACAGGGTGTAAGTTTTAAGTTAACAAACCAGAATAACTCGAAAAATAAGCTTCACTCCAAAAAACGTGTAGGATCCAAAGTAGGGTATTTTTGAGGGGGACATCTTCTGGTGCTGAAATTAGCCCGCCACTCAAGCCCCCTGGGGGTGGGGCAGGAGGGAACTTTAAAATTTCGAATGAGAACCCCAATTTTTACTGCAGAATCAGATCCGACATAAAAAACTACGAACATTTTGTCTTAACCATTTGTTTTGATTTTTGGTAGTTGGCGACGTAATTCAAGAAAATCCATGTTCTTATTTTTGCGTGGAAAGTGGTTACGGATAAATAAAAACTACTTATCTTCTTCGTAAATTTTGATTCGCTAAAACTAAAACTCTCCCTCTCACCCCATAGGGTTTGGTTTGAGGGAGAGGAATTAGAGTTTTACAAGTGTTGACCCACATATTAATTTTTTTTTCCGCAGATTCGGGTAAGTCTTGTTTGTTTCGTGGTCATGAGGCCACACAACTTTTAATTATCAAACAAATCTGAGTAGCTAACTGAACAGACATCCTACATAGGAAGTAAATAAGTATTTTTTATTTATCCGTAACCATTTTCCACGCAAAAGTGAGAACATGGATTTTCTTGAATTACAGCACCAACGGCCAAGAATCAAAACAAATGTTTAAGATAAAATTTACGTAGTTTTTTATGTAGAATCTGATTCTGCAATAAAAATGGGGATTCCCATTTGAAATTTTAAAGTTGGCTCCTGTCCCACCCCCAGGGAGCTGGGGTGGGGTCTAATTGTAGCACCAGCAGATGTTCCCCTCGAAAATAGTCAACTTTGGATTCTACACATATTTCATATGAAACAGTGCGGTCGCTTGCGGCTCATGGTAAGCTGGGTGGGGCACTAGGCCTTTTGTATGATGGTCCGCGTGGAACAATACTCCGAAGATATCCCGATTAATACGGCCTGAAAAGTGTGTTTGTGTGTGTGTGTGTGTGTGTGTGTGTGTGTGTGTGTGTGTGTGTGTGTGTGTGTGTGTCTGTGTGTGAATGACGTGAGGTCCATCCACGGCTAAATTCAGCAATGTGCAGTACGCTGAAGTGCTTTCACGGGACAGGTTGAACTGTCCTTTGGGGTCCTGCGCATGGTGTATATGTCTGAGACGAACCAAAGACATACCGCGGCGTGGGTGAGCGCCTAACGAAGCGATCAGCACACGTCAGCGAGCACAAGGCGCAACAGTGTCGCTAGCGGTAATGTTCGGGGATACGACGGAACTTCATTCAGTGTTTCCAAGTATTCTGCATATGAGTGACATTGCTACCGATATTGAAGCAAACATATTAAAATAGTCTCTCTGAGATTGTCATTCAGTGCTGACCATCAATATCAACATCAGTTCGTTTCGATATCAACTATGGGCACTACGTCATTGTAAAAGATACATAGCCATTCATTTAATCTCCAGCATCTGTAAGAACAGAAGAAAATATTACTTCTTGAGCGTATCTAGTATGGCAGGAAGAATACAAAATTTGTAATTGGTTTAGGAATATCAAACGGTGCGAGATTCAGCAGACAGAGGCGCCACTTTTGGCAACAAGAAGCTCTTACCCAGCTGGGAGTCGGATCGAACTGAGTTTGGGTAACAGATGAGGGTTCGTCATTCCGTGCCGCTTAAACACTACGCAAGTGATCATCAAGAACAGTGACTGGCGAGAGGTGGGGAGCCAGTTCTCGGCAGCCCATCATCAATTGGTTCCAACTAGCGAGAGGTCAGAAGAAAACAAGAGGGAGAGAAACAGTTTGCTAAACTTTACTATGTTTGCCAAACATTTGACCGTGTACGTTGCTGTTTGACGTGTTTGTCAGGCACAGATCCCGTATGACATGTTTGCGAGAAATTTTGATCGGTGGAAAGTTTGACAAATTGACGGACGTTGTTTGTGACGGTGTTTCGCCACGTATCTTTAGTGAAAAATACTTTATTTCAATCTAGCTCACTGTATCGTGCTTTTCCACAGCTATAACAACGATACAGAGCTGGTAATTAACAAAATGGTAGTGGTGTCGCATCTTTCCGAACTGTACGAGTTTATTACACAGGATAAGGTTAAGAAAAAAACTAATTTTCTATGAGTAACGTACGAGTTGGAGTGCAATGAAATACGAAAACGGAAGTTCTGTAGTTCTTCCAGGGACGATGTGGAATTGATGTTTCCATGCTGTAGTATTTTAATGTACTGCCATTTGATGAGGAAGTAGGAAAAAATAAATTTCGGCATACTTTTGTCTTCTTTTTAATCGTGAAGTCGATGTAACTATAAACAAGTTATTAAAAGTTTCACTGTTCATCTGCGGAAAGTTCACTTAAACATCAGGTTCTGAATGTAACATTTCCTTTAACAGGTTTTCCCTATGGAAAGTGCCAGAGACAATGGTAGAAATGTTTCATCCGTATTTGTAGCCATTCTCACTAGTGTCATACACGAATAGCGTCTGCTTCAAAAGTGAGGTTTAATCGACAAACTTTGCTGGTACGTCTACGGACTTGGTTGACACATCCATGTCTAGATAAGAGTGAATTTGACGAACAAGTTTCCTCTGTTGCAAGGATGCTAATAAGTCATCAAGTCTTTCATTGACAATTTGAAGAACGTTATAATCATCAGGTTCTGAGAGTAATATTTCCATTAGCAGAGTATCATGGGTAAATCGCTCTCTCATTTTAAGCCATTCCCTTGACCAGCGTCCTCTTTTCTTCTTCTCCTTTAAACACTCTGTTAAAGTCAGTTGCAGAACTACCCTTTTCTCCATTTGTCGCCGTTCTCATTAGTGTCAAAATACTGAGGAACACGAGTAACATCTGCTGGAAAGAGAGGTTAAACTGACAAACTTTCTTTTTACGTCTAAGGTCTTGTTTGACAAATCAGCGGCTAGACAAGTGTGAATTTGACAAACAAAGTTGATGATCAGTTTGTTTTTAGGAAAGGTAAATGGAAACTAGACTTAAGAAAAATCAAGACACGTACAATGAATTTCTCGACCTGAAAAAACATAATGTGGAGTACGCAGCATGGTAAGAAGGCTAATGCGCAATATGTACAGGAACCAAGTCGGAAAAATATGACTGGAAGACCGAGAAAGAAGTGCTGCGATTGAAAAGGTGTTTTAGACATCGAAGCAGTGTTTCAATCCTTCAATTGGGGTTGACGAAGTAGAAAAAGCGAAGGAATTCTGACAGCTTACATACAGAGTAAAACTCTACCAACGAAGGAAGGAGGACATGGAAAGAGACTAGCACAGGCGAGGAGGGCACTCCTGTACAAAACAAATCGACTAGTATCAATCGTTGAAGGAAATGAAGCGAATCGAAGCTCGTGAGACGTGGTTGAAATCTCAGTGGACGCTCCAGGATACAACAACTTAACGGTCAGGAGGAAGGTGCAGGCTGAGTTTACGGAAGGCCATTTGTTGCTTCACAATAGTTGGTAATTCTTTATTTAAGAAAATATACTTAAAAACATCAGTAACATATAAACAAATATCAACTCTCGCATTGTTTTCAGGACGCCGAACCAAGAGGACCAAACTTACAATAATTTTTTTCGGGACAGGAAATACCTCTTTAAAATAAGGAGTTTAACATTCATAAAAATACAGCTCGAGAGCCCTTTAGGCCTCGCAAGATTTCAACCAGGCAAATATGACTTCACTACAATTACAGAAAGAACATTACGATGATAATTTGAAAACAACTCATTAGATAGTAAACTTCAAACAAGGAAGGTGGCCCTTATTTAGAAAAAATTTACAAGTTCAGGATTAGCATTAAAGTAACTTGAGGGCGTCTTTGGCGCTAGCAGTTTAGCAACCTTTCAAACAGGAAGGTAACAATATTCGAAATTCACAAGTTCAGCATTTGACGATATTTTATAACTTAAATATCCAGCATTACAACGAAGATTTGGAACGCCCTTTGGGCACTAACAATTTTGGAACACAAGGTAACAAAGTTTTTTTTTAAATTTTACAGCGTTCCACAGTTAAGAGTTGAAAGATCTTCAAATCAAGCACCAATACAAGACAAGGCCGAGCTGTCGGACGCAAGGCTTGGCTTGGATGGTTTAGGATAGTGGTCACGTTGATTTAAACTGAAGTCCGAATGCCGTAAGATTAAGAGCTTAACTGATAAGAGAGACGCCGTGGGAAGGAGGAAGCCGCGCCACCTCAGCGGCTACCGCTAGACAGGAAGCGGACGGAACGCCACGCCGCACACTCGTACATAGCCGACGTGGACCAGGCACGCACGGGGAATCGGCTGGTAGTGTATAACACGCCGGGGCCAGCGGCTCGAACGCCACGACCAACTCGGGAAGCCGAGGGCAAACAAACAGGCATATGTTTCCTGCATGACTGGACACCGAGCGAGGTGGCGCAGTGGATAGCATACTGGACTCGCATTCGGGAGGACGACGGTTCGATCCCGCGTCTGGCCATCCTGGTTTAGCTTTTCCGTAATTTCCCTAAATCGCTCCAGGCAAATTCCGGGATGGTTCCTTTGAAAGTGCACGGCCGACTTCCTTCCCCGTCCTTCCCTAATCCGATGAGACCGATGACCTCGCAGTCTGGTCTCCTCCCCCAAACAACCCAACCCCATGACTGAACAAACTCCCAAGGTCTAACACAAGAATACCAAATCAAAACCCCGCCCCAGACGCCGACCACACTCTAAATGTTACAATGAATGCATAATTAAAACAATGAACAATCGGTTAATCTATTAACAGTAAAGACCAAACATAGGAATAAATTTAATTAAATAGCCAACTGTTAACAAGACCCCCAAAAACCAAATTCTCTTAAGTAAGCTTAAGAGAAGGAAGAAATGCTTGAGCACTTAAAAATGGCTCTGAGCGTTATGGGACTTAACATCTGAGGTCATCAGTCCCCTAGAATTTAGAACTATTTAAACCTAACTAACCTAAGGACATCACACACATCCAGGATTCGAACCTGCGCCGTAGCGGTCGCGCGGTTCCAGACTGAAGCGCCTAGAACAGCTCAGCCACTCCGACCGGCGCTTAAGCACTAATAGCTAAGCAAAGGATCACAGCAGTGATAAAAATTGCAACAGTAAAGTAATAAATTCATTTTTTAATAGAAATGCTGGATCTCACCAAGACCTTCCAACGAGACTGCAGAAAATGAGCCAAATTTCATCGAGGAGTTGGCGTTTGCTTATCACGACCATGCCCGATGTTATAATACATGCACAAGTCGGGCAAGCAGGAACTTTTTACCTTAAAGGTCAGGCTCGTTACTCGACATCCGTGGTCACTAATATATGCCCTAGAACATATTAACACCAAACTACTTTGACACCTAAGCAATAATGACAAGCTCACCGAAATTCTAAAAAATTGCTATAAAGGATACAGTTGAGATACACTCAAATACAGGGTGTAAGTTTTAAGTTAACAAACCAGAATAACTCGAAAAATAAGCTTCACTCCAAAAAACGTGTAGGATCCAAAGTAGGGTATTTTTGAGGGGGACATCTTCTGGTGCTGAAATTAGCCCGCCACTCAAGCCCCCTGGGGGTGGGGCAGGAGGGAACTTTAAAATTTCGAATGAGAACCCCAATTTTTACTGCAGAATCAGATCCGACATAAAAAACTACGAACATTTTGTCTTAACCATTTGTTTTGATTTTTGGTAGTTGGCGACGTAATTCAAGAAAATCCATGTTCTTATTTTTGCGTGGAAAGTGGTTACGGATAAATAAAAACTACTTATCTTCTTCGTAAATTTTGATTCGCTAAAACTAAAACTCTCCCTCTCACCCCATAGGGTTTGGTTTGAGGGAGAGGAATTAGAGTTTTACAAGTGTTGACCCACATATTAATTTTTTTTCCGCAGATTCGGGTAAGTCTTGTTTGTTTCGTGGTCATGAGGCCACACAACTTTTAATTATCAAACAAATCTGAGTAGCTAACTGAACAGACATCCTACATAGGAAGTAAATAAGTATTTTTTATTTATCCGTAACCATTTTCCACGCAAAAGTGAGAACATGGATTTTCTTGAATTACAGCACCAACGGCCAAGAATCAAAACAAATGTTTAAGATAAAATTTACGTAGTTTTTTATGTAGAATCTGATTCTGCAATAAAAATGGGGATTCCCATTTGAAATTTTAAAGTTGGCTCCTGTCCCACCCCCAGGGAGCTGGGGTGGGGTCTAATTGTAGCACCAGCAGATGTTCCCCTCGAAAATAGTCAACTTTGGATTCTACACATATTTCATGTGTGAAGCAGATTTTTCGAGTTATTCTGGTTTGTCAACTTAAACATTACACCCTGTGTATCACGCATAAGGGTAATTCACACAAAGAGGGGGAGGGCGAATTTTGTAGCTTGAGTACGGAGTGACGGATAACAGTGGGCAAACCTGCCTAACGGGAGCAAGTCCAGCACTGGGACACTGGTGTCAGAATCCACAAACAGATGTGCCTTACCTAAAATAAGGTAGGACGGGCGGTTACCAGGGAAAAGTCAACGTGATCACGACACTCACATCAGCAGACGGTAATTCACGAACCCGTATAGTCAGTCGGGCGCCACAGCGTACAGCCCGTCACAGGACATCAATACGGCCCAGTACAAGTAGCAGCCCACTTGGACGAGCGGCCGCCAACCGGACCCCAAAACCACATGCTCACCGTTCGGCGCCCGTTCTTCTCTGTCACTGCCCCACCATCCAACAACCTGCCTGCAACTTCCTGTAACCAAAGAGCCAACTACCAGAAGACCGAAGCGCCTCCCGGTGGCGTGACAGGAAACGGATCGCGCCATTAAGCAATGGTATAATTCCTAGATAAACAAGCCAACGGGCTCAGTGGTGCTACAGAAGAATGTTGAAAATGAGATAGGCTAAAGGAATGATGATGTGCTGGCGGGAGCTGTCGGCAGCACAGCGGTTGGCAAATATGTAGCGCGAAGATTGATATTTGGCTCTCGATCAAGCGCGTCTGTCACGAGAGAGGCCAGAGACAGACTAGCAAACAACACTGCCAACGCCCTCTCGACCGCAGGTATTTAGGCCACCGTCGCCGACTGGAGGGTCTCAGTCACTCAGTCACTGACTCGACTCATTGCTCCAGGTTGTTGTCCATACTGGAACTTGTACTTCACCAGCAGTGACCCTTACGGCGACTAAAGAATGCCAAGACACATTTCAGAAACTCAAAAATGCTTTGCTTAGTGACTGATGTTAGCGCATTTTGAACCTTCCATGCCAGTAGTTTTTCTAGTTGACGCTTCGTCCTATGGAATCGGCGCTATGCTTTCGCACATAAATGGAGCAAGAGACAGAGCCATTGCTTTCGCCTCAAAGCTGCTCACTGAAACTCATTGCGATTATTCTCAAATAGAAAAGAAAGCTCTCGCTGCTGTGTATGGTGTGATAAAGTTTTTATGACCGCAAGTTCTATTTACTGACAGAACACAAGACTTTGCAGTCCTTGCTTCATCCGTCAAAGCCTTTTCCTGCACGCTCTGTTAAAAAGTATCAACATTGGGTTTTCTTGCCTTCACAGAATTAATTACAGGCTCATATCATTAACGTCGATATGCAGCAGGATTCTGGAACATATATTGTGTTCGAACATTATGAATTACCTCGAAGGTAACGGTCTATTGACACACAGTCAACATGGCTTTATAAAACATCATTCTTATGAAACACAACTAGCTCTTTATTCGCATGAAGTGTTGAGTGCTATTGACAAGGGATATCAGATCGAATCCGTATTTCTGGATTTCCAGAAGGCTTTTGACACTGTAGCACACAAGCGGCTTATAGTGAAATTGCGTGCTTATGGAATATCGTCTCAGTTATGTGACTGGATTTGTGACTTCCTGTCAGCCAGGTCACAGTCCGTAGTAATTGACGGAAAGTCATCGAGTAAAACTAAAGTGATTTCTGGCGTTCCCCAAGGAAGTGTTATAGGCCCTTTGCTATTCCTTATCTATATAAACGATTTGAGAAACAATCTGAGAAGCCGTTTTAGGTTGTTTGCAGATCACGCTGTCGCTTATCGACTAATAAAGTCATCAGATGATCAAAACAAACTGCAAAACGATTTAGAAAAGATATCTCAATGGTGCGAAAATTGGCAGTTGACCCTAAATAACGAAAAGTGTGAAGTCATCCACATGAGTGCTAAAAGGAATCCGTTAAACTTGAGTTACAAGATAAATCAGTCAAATATAAAGGTCTTAAATTGAACTAAATACCTAGAAATTACCTTTACGAACAACTTATATCGGAAGGTACACTTAGAAAATGTTGTGGGGAAGGCTACCCAAAGACTGCGTTTTATTGGCAGGACACTTAGAAAATGTAACAGATCTTCTAAGGAGACTGCCTACACTACGCTTGTCCATCCTCTTTTAGATTACTGGGATCCTTACCAGATGGGACTGACGGAACACATCGAAAAAGTTCAAGGAAGGGCAGCACGTTTTGTATTATCGCGAAATATGGGAGAGAGTGTCGCTGAAATGATGCGGGATTAGAGATGGACATCATTAAAACAAAGGCGTTTCTCGCTGCGACGGAATCTTCTCACGAAATTCCACTCACGAACTTTCTCCCCTGAATAGGAAAATATTTTGTTGACACTGACCTACATGGAGAGAAACGATCACCACGATAAAATAAGGGAAATCAGAGACTGTACGGAAAGTTGTACCTGTAGGTGTTCGTTCTTTCCGCGCGCTATACGAGATTGGAATAACAGAGAATTGTGAAGGTGGTTCGATGAACCCTCTGCCAGGCACTTAAATGTGATTTGCGGAGTACCCATGTAGTTGCCGATGTAGAATCAGTATGAAACTGTGTGCAGACCGACGGCGAAGTATGGCAACGCAGACGCCCTATCTCGCCTTCCTATTTGCCCAGACACTGATTTTGATGCATCTGCCACATCTTGTTGCCAAATCAATGCGCAGGACTCTGCATTGCTGGAATCTTTTCCCTTGCACTACAGAAAAGTTGCACAGGCCACGGAAACAGACCCAGATCTCAAGATTTAGTTGCTTTACATTCCAACGTCTTGGCCTTGTTCATTGAACAGTATCCAGAACTCAGTTGCGCACCAATATTTTGAATGTCAGCATAACCTTCCCGTTCAACATGGTGTGATTCTAGTTCAAAATGATGATTCTAGTTCAAAATGACAGTGGACAATCGCGTGTGCTTATTCCCAAAGTGCTGCAAAAGTATGTGTTGCGATTACTTCACCAAGGACATTGGGGAGTTATTCCAAATATACAGTTAGGGCGCCGACACTGTACTTGGCTGGACATTAACGCCCATATTGAATAGATGGCATCACAGAGTCGTGCATGCGCGGAAAAACAATCCGCTCCGTCACAGACATTCTCAACTTGGCTTAAGGCTCAATCGGCATGGTAGCGAGTGCACGTTGACTTTGTAGGACCATTCTGGAATAGTCGTTGGCTCATAGTGGTAGATTCTTTTAGCAAGTTCCCATTTGCGGTGGCTATGGCTTCTACCACATCACTAGCACCATTGTTCTCCAAATTTTGCATAGAATGTCTGCCAGAAGTACTTATGTCAGACAACAGACCACAGTTCACTTCACGTGGTTTTTAACAGTTTTATGAACACAACGGCATTCGTTATCTAACAAGTGTTTCATTTCAATCCCAGTCGAAGAGGGAAGCAAACGCTTCGTGCACAGTTTTAAACAACAGATGGCCAAGCTATGCACCACCCTCACACGAGAACATGCGCTGCAACTATTTTCCGTCTCCTACCGTTCCCACCCACGAAACCGTCCATAACCGGCGGATATTCTGCATGGCCGCCGCCATCGTACGCTGCTACACTTGCTACACCCACCGAAGCATCCAGCTCTGCCGATGGTCCGCAAGTATCGTTTTGCGCCGTGCGCTCTTGTTCTTTTCAGGTTTTATGGCAACCGTGGACACCGAGAAAGAGACGTCTTCCAGGACCACGTTGGTTCTTTTATGTACTCGATTGCAGGTCCCGATGGTTTGCAGCGCCGCCACCAGAACCGAATTCGTGCATGTCATTTGCCCCGTGATTCTACTGCTTCACTTCCGCCAGATTCACGGCACCACGGAACTGTGCGGCCTTTATAACCGCCGGCTGGTGCCACCAGGGCACTCCAGGGGGAGCAGATGGACGATGCGCCCTCTGCCACGACGTCCCCACCTGCCAGCCCGATGGAGCTGAAACTGCCATCTCTGTCGCAGTCGCCATCATCGCCCCAGCACACGCCCTCAAACCTGGACGTGCGTTCTTTTCTGGATGATGTTCCTGTTGCCTCGCAAGCCAGATTGTGGGTACGGTCGGGAGTACGCCGTCTTCCACAGTCACAGATCTTGGCTCATCTCTACGCCTAGCGTCCTGCCTCCCTCGTTGTTGTCATTCGCATCTTCTCTACATGACAACAGTACGACATTTCTGGGGAGAGGAATGTGCTAGCATAATCTGTCGCCAGCACACCGCTCGGTACAGATGTAGCACGAAGATCCATAGTAGGTGCCCGATCAAGCGTGCCTATCACGAAAGAAACCAGAGTCAGGCGTGCAAGCAACAGGCCGCCAACGCCTTCTCGAACGTCATTATTTAGGACGCCGCTGCTGATCGGAGGATTTTACTCACTCAGTGACTGACTCGACTCGTTACTCCAGGTTGGCATCTGTCATTATTTAGTGCAGCGTCCAGAAGAGTGTAATAGCAAGAGTACAAATATTGACTCTATTAAAGATAAGTATACTTTCTGTCCATGCAAATAAAGAACCCTGTTAATGCACGTGTCTATTTGTGTTGTAGAAAGAGGATATCGGACACACACATAACATCCTCTCCCTTGTTTCCAAGGGCACAAGAGTCTATAGATGAGATTCTCCATAGAATCGCTGATGAATACAGGATAAGACTGGAAAGCAGCAGGGACAGGATGGATGGAAACGTGCTGCGACATCAGGGAGTAACTTCCATGGTGTTAGAGGGAGCTGCAAAGAGTAGAAACTGTGGAGACTGGAATATGTCCAACAAATAACTGAGGAAGTAGGATGCAAGTGCTACACTGAGATGAAGAGGCAGCCACAGGAGAGGAATTCGTGGAGAGCCGCATCGAACCAGAGACACAGTAAAACGGACACGTACAAAATCCGTCCCGCCCTCAACATTTTGCAGTACTCTTCATTACAGAGGCGGAACTTTGGCGCCAGTCGAGTCCAAATTTTTCAGTTGCTTCCATTGAATAGGGAGCAAGGGAATTTCTAAGAGGAAGCATCCGTGGCAAAGGGGTAGCGTCGTTTCCTCGAATCCCACACGTAGGAAAAGGCATCTGTTCCACTTTAGACTTTTGATACTTTTTGGCACTATAAGGATGTTGAAAATCTATTTTCTCTCTCAGTAAGCATTATTATAGACTCATTAAACAAAGGACTGCATGTTATCCTAACCTTATTAGCCGCTAAGATGTGCGTACCAAAATTGCTTTTACAAAACAAGCTACGCGATTTTTCTGTTTGATAGTAGTTTTTCTGGATGAGTCATGCTACTTTTTATACATTTCACATACGCAGTACATTGTGAGTTAATTCTTCATAGAACAACCAGTGCAGATCAAAAATAACATACAAAAATTAATGAAATTACACTGCAACACTTAAATATGTTCTGAGGGCTTTTTATGAGTCATCAGTCTTCTCACTTGGTTCTTATATTTGCCAACCTCCTCATCTCAAGTGGCACTTGTACCCTACGTCCTAATTATTTGTTGGATGTATCCCTTTCACTAACATCCGACACTTCATCCACTGCTGGCTTTAGTACCAAGGAAGTTATTCCTTGCTGTGTGAATAGAAGCCATCCTGCCCCTTCCTCTTGTCAATGTTCTCACACGTCTCTCTCCTCGTCGATTCTGGGAACAGTCTCCTTATTTTTATCAGCCCAACCTAATTTCGACATCTTTTATAGCACCGCACCTGAAAAACTTCGAATCTCTTCTTTTTGGTTGTCCTACATCCTACAATTCACTTCGATTCGATGCTGTGCTCCAAACGTAAATTCTAAGAGGTCTTTTTCTGAAATTAAGATCGATGTTTGACACTAGCAGACTTTTTTGTTCAAGAATATCCTCTTTGTCTGTGCTATTCTCCTCTTTATGTTCGAGTTGCTTCGTCCATCACATGTTATTATCCTTCCCAGGTGGCAGAACTCATTTACGTTGTCTAATGCCTAGTCCTCATTTTTCATGAGTTTATCGGTAATACCGTTTCCCCTACTCCTACTTTACTAGTACCATAAATTACATGTACATCGTTATATGTCATGATCCACCTGATTTACAAAACACTTCAGTCTCTCCGACAACATAAAAAGTGAGGATGGTAGGATATAAGCCCTCTGTTCTTATTTGAAGTCTCCGATTAAGATCATCTATTGCAGAAATTTTCATGTCTACGCTTTTCTTTCAGTATTTTGGGACAATTACTGTGAGCAATGTGGACCAGAGAATGGTCTTCTGAAAAAACCATAAGATTTTGGTAGCTGGCAGCAAACAAAATGCAAGCAACTTGTGAAGTCTTACCTATATTTTGAAAGCCCCGTTCACTGAACGTTGACTGAAAGTTAACAGCGTCAGGAGATAGCCAATATATGACCGAAACTGGATACAGTGGACAACTTGTTACTGCCTGGCACCAGTTCTACTCCATCTGCAGCGCAACAAACGACCAGTGTGAACTGCGCAACCGCTACGTCCGCAGGTTCGAATCCTGCCTCGGGCATGGATGTGTGTGATGTCCTTAGGTTAGTTAGGTTTAAGTACTAAGTTCTAGGGGACTGATGGCCTCAGAAGTTAAATCCCAAAGTGCTCAGAGCCATTTGAACCAGTGTGAACTTTTGAACGAGTAACTAATATTTTGTCCAGCGGGCTTACGTTAGGAGCTGTGCGGCAGCGTCGCTTTTTAATATGTTCTTTAAATGGTAGGCTGAACACTGACACAGGTCAACCAAGACTGAACCTATTATCATTGACGTCCATAGTCTGTGTACTGCAATCGAAAGTTCAAGAACTGGCAGTTTGTTTACGTAGACAACGCAAAATGGTTCAAATGGCTCTGAGCACTATGGGACTTAACATCTGTGGTCATCAGTCCCCTAGAACTTAGAACTACTTAAACCTAATTAACCTAAGGACATCACACACATCCATGCCCGAGGCAGGATTCGAACCTGCGACCGTAGCAGTCGCGCGGTTCCGGACTGCGCGCCTAGAACCGCTAGACCACCGCGGCCGGCGTAGACAACGCATATCAGCACATTTTCATTAAGGATTTCACTGTCACAATTTCATTTACATAGTTATCGTATTTCTCTAAGTTGTGGGAATGGACCATACTAGCATTCGTTTTGTGTTTTCGTAACCAAAGAAGGAATACGAAGGTGGAATCAAGCATTATAATTCATGCTGGCCGTTTTGTCAGTCATGTTGACAACTGTTGTATATTTATCTACTACTTTGTCTTTAAATGGCCAAATACAAAATGATATTCGTCACGTCAAATAAATCCGCTGAAATAATTCAAGGGAAGCAAGTCGAAGGAACAGATTGGCATGTAATTTGTGATCAACCGGATGAGAGCAGTTAGACTCAGACTGCTGAAAATCGTCAGCAGCATGATATAATTAGTCTTGTTGATAAGGGTTTCTCTTCACACTTAATTCATTTGCAGATGAACAGCTGCGAATTGACGTTCACGACACAATTTGCTGTCTTTTTGTATTAGCTAATTCTGTTCCATACTGTTCTTCTACAATAAATTTGGAAGGGACTAAAAAAACATGCACTTAGTTATTGCCTAAGTGATCTCCACGAGTGTGTAACTATTGTATCTATACTTCACTTTCGAAGAAACTCTTTTAGGGTTACATTTCTACGTTCGTAAGTATATTTTCCTTAACAAACGCTTGTAACCGCAAATAATAATCCAATCAAGATACCACGAAAGATGCTGAAAATATATGGATAAACACTCCATATCTATAGTTTTATGAATGAGGTGAAAATGGAATATCGGTTCTTCCTTGAAAGAAACGACGTCAAAGAAGCAGTTACGGATACACTTCCCAGTCCAAATAATATTTTAATAATAAGGGTGTATATCTTTTACATATAGCAATTTCCAGATTTTCCACATAACTGTTGGAGAACAAAATATAATTAAAACTAAGGTCTTGAAAAAGGTAAACGATCTAGATAATTACGTACTGTTCTAACACGGAACATTTTTCGTGGCTCTTAATGGGGGCTATCTCACTTGCATTGATTTGCGGCTCGATAGGCATCTGAAAACATTCCAGCCAGCTAATGACACCCATTCAGTTAGGGTCCCATTGGATTACACTATTGTAGAATTTAGAGTCAGTTTTTCATACTTTAGATTTTAGAATTTAGATTTAGCTTTTTTGTGTGCACGTACGACTTACATTCTCTCAGAGTGGGTTTGTTCTTTTCCACTCTTTTCAGACCACATCTTACCATCTCCTTCGGTTTTTCTGCCAGGCTCAGTGTTTCATGAATTTTCTGCCCAAAAATGTTTCTGTCTGGTACGTGAAGTAGTGTTAATTGTGTTTCTTCCAAGGTCTTCGATTACCGTACCAATCCGTTTTATTGTTTCAGTTTAAGATTTATTTCGTGTTTCGTGGAGTTCTCCAACCAGTCCTTGGTTTCATTCTGTTAATATGCCCGTAGAGTTTTAGTCTGTCTTTTCTCGTATCTGAATAAACATTGGTATACTTTTCAATTTATTTATTAGCTCTTAGTCTGCTCGTTCATTTTTCATTGTATTTTGGTCATAATTTTTTTTATGAATATTTTTCGTTCTTTCTTTTACTCATTTTCGCAAGTTTTTCTGTCTTTCCCTAACAGTGATTTAAAATAGCCCCTTACAATAATCACATGATTTTGTAGAGTTCTGCAGATTATATTTTCTATCGTGTCCCATGACTTACTTACTTTTCCTGGGATTGTTTTAGTTCCTTGGTTTCTCGGCATGTATGTGCATTTATTAGCATGTAAATTTTAGTTCCCAAGGAGAATGTATTTTTAAGGATTCTTTCGTTTGTTTTACTTTACAATCTGTAATTCCCAATATCCAAGGCCGTCCCATTTTTCTCTCATGTTTCCTGATTGGTTGAAATTTTAGGTTCTTGTTCATTAAATATTTCTTCTAACTTGTAGAGCTTTGTTTGTCCCCAGTCAGATTGTGAGAAATGAAGTTTTTATTTCCTGCTTGAGTTGGCCAGAGGACTTCTGCTTCCACTGATTTCAGATTTATCATCTGTGTACAGACTCCCCAAAATTCGACAGCTAGGTTGGATTGGACTGATGGTGATGGGGGATTTGTTACCTCCTGTGGTAGGCTAATATAGCGATTATTAAAACAATGAACTTGTTGGAAGTGAAATTACAGAATTCAGTTTCTAAGAGAACCCAGAGGTTAAGACTGGAAGGAGTTAGTCCCAGTATTTTAAGTTCTGGCCACACTTTTAGAGAACAGATCCGCACATAATCTCACATGGTCCAAGTCAGAAGGAAAGTGGATTTAGTTTCCTGACATGTATCTTCCGCTAATTCCGCCATGCCGAGATCCAGTTTCTCCGCCTAAACTGCCACTGAGATCTTCACTTATCATCAGGGCAAGTGTGAATCGTAGGGTTCTAGCACCCAAGCTAAGCACTCCATGTTTCTTAACCAGGTTGTTACTCCTTCCTCTCTTCCTTTTCCATCTCTTACACGATGAGCCCACACCCTACAGCCTTGAGACCTGTAAGAAGGCCTGGAAGACATCTTGTATAGTTTATTATTATGATTATTATTATAACGATCCTGTGAAATGTTAATACTGAGGGGACAACAAATTATATTTGACGTTGTGGTAGGGTATGGGAAGATGCGAGGGTTGCCCAGAAAGTAAGGCACCGTATTTTTTTTCTTCAACAGTTCTTTATTGAACATACTGAGAATTACACACACGAAAGTATGGTATTTTATGAATAGACCATATTTTTTCACGTAATTTCCATCCCGTTTTATGGCCTTCCTCCAGCGCAAAACAAGGGCGTGTATGCCCTGTCGATCCTTGACCCAGTGATTCACTGTGTGTCCTCAAAACATCTTGCACGACTGGCATCCTTTAACGGCCCAAACAACTGGAAGTGAGAGGGGAGTAGGTCAGGGCTGTAGAGGGGATCGGGTAACACTGTCCAACCGTGTTTTGCGACGTGTTCAGCAGTCCTCAGACTTTTGTGGGATCGAGCGTTATCGTGTTGCAGCAAAACGTCTCTTGGGTTGCTGTGGCGGCGAAGCAGCAAGAAGCGCTTCTTGAGTTTTGTTAATGTACTGACATTTGCTTCTGAATAAATGGTACCGCCTCTTGGCATCACATCAATGAGAATCACATCTTCACGGTCCTAGAACACGGTGATCATGACCTTACCGGTGGAAGGAGATGCTTTAAATTTTTTTCTTTTGTGGGGATTGGCAATGGCGCCGTTCCATCAACTGTCGTTTTCTTTCTGGCTCAAACTGATGAACCCAGGTTTCATCACCTGTCAAAATCCGGGACAAGAAGGCCTGCCACACGGCTTCAAAACACTGCAACAAATCAAGACAAAATTTTTTCACGTGCTATTTGTAATCCACCGTTAGACACCGCGGAACTGATCTTGCATACACTTTTGAATATCCAAGAGTGCGGACAATTGCATCCACACTTCCTTTGCTGATTGACAGATGCAGGGCCAACTGCCGAGTCGTAATGCGTCGGTCCACGCGAATGACAACATCAGCTCGCTGCAACATGTCCGGTGTGACAGCCGTGCATGGCCTTTCCCACCGCTGCAAATCCAGCTCCGCCGGACCGCCTTCTGCTGACGTCACCGTCCGTGCCTAGCGACTAACTGCCAGAGGCCAGTTTTTACCTCCGCCGGCGAGCGGGCGCCCGTCGGAGCCTCCTGAATAGACCGCGGTCCGCTCCGCCGGCGTTCTCGTATTTGTTGAACTACTGCAGCGAAAGGAACACGGAGACCACTTAAGCATCCAGACTCTTTTTCAGAAATTGCTTCCATCCCCCCTGGAACTGCTCGACCGGAAGAATCGCCGGCCATTGGTCCGGGCCCTTCTCATTCCGGCATGCGAGCTGCTTGATCTGTGAGCAGTCATCTTCTTCAGTGCTGTACTATGACCTAGGATGCCGACTGGTGAAACTAGCAGTACTCCAGTGTAATGCAGCAACTGCACACATTGTCGATTCAGTTGTAATGTTTCCATTAGCTAGAAAATACACTACTGGCCTTTAAAATTTCTACACCAAGAAGAAATGCAGATGATAAAGGGTATTCATTGGACAAATATATTATGCTAGACCTGACAGTGATTGCATTTTCACGCAATTTGGGTGCATAGATCCTGAGAAATCAGTACCCAGAACAACCACCTCTGGCCGTAATAACGGCCTTGATACGCCTGGGCAGTGAGTCAAACAGAGCTTGGATGGCGTGTACAGGTACAGCTCCTCATACAGCTTCAACACGATACCACAGTTGATCAATAGTAGTAACTGGCGTATTGTAACGGCCACCATTGACCAAACGTTTTCAATTGGTGAGAGATCTGGAGAATGTGCTGGCAGGGAAGCAGTCGGAACATTTTCTGCATCCAGAAATGCCCGTACAGGACCTGCAACATGCGGTCGTGCATTATCCTACTGAAATGTAAAGTTCGCAGGGATCGAATGAAGGGTAGAGCCACGGATCGTAACACATCTGAAATGTACCGTCCACTGTTCAAAGTGCCGTCAATGTGAACAAGAGGTGACAGAGACGTGTAACCGAAGGCACCCCATACCACCACGCCGGGTGATACGCCAGTATGGCGATGACGAATACATGCTTCAAAAGTGCGTTCACCGCGATGTCGGCAAACACGGATGCGACCATCATGATGCTGTAAATAGAACCTGGATTCATTCGAAAAAATAACATTTTGCCATTCGTGCTCCCAGGTTCGTCGTTGAGTACACCATCGCTGACGCTCCTGTCTGTGATGCAGTGTCGAGGGTAACCGCAGCTTTGGTCTCCGAGCTGATAGTCCGTGCTGCTGCAAACGTCGTTGAACTTTTCGTGCAGATGGTTGTTGTCTTTCAAACGTCCCCATCTGTTGACTCAGGGATCGAGACGTGGCTACACGATCCCTTACAGCCATGCGGATAAGATGCCTGTCACCTCGGCTACTAGTGATACGAGGTCGTTGGTATCCAGCACGGCGTTCCGTATTTCCCTCCTGAACCCACCGATTCCATATTCTGCTAACAGTCATTGGATCTCGACCAACGCGAGCCGCAATGTCGCGATACGATACACCGCAATCTCGATAGGCTACATTCTGACCTTTATCAAAGTCGGAAACATGATGGTACGCATTTCTCCTCCTTACACGAGGCATCACAACAACGTTTCACCAGAAAACGCCGGTCAACTGCTGTTTGTGTATGAGGAATCAATTGGAATCTTTCCTCATGTCAGCACGTTGTAGGTGTCACCACCGGGTCAGCCTTGTGTGAATGCTCTGAAAATCTAATCATTTGCATATCACAGCATCTTCTTCCTGTCGGTTAAATTTCGCGTCTGTAGCACGTCATCTTCGTGGTGTAGCAATTTTAATGGCCAGTAGTGTACATTCAGCAGGTGTGATTCTTCAATTTTTCCTGGAGGCGAAGCTCGCCGCGGACCGTGTTCGGATCACTTGGGAGGGGGGGGGGGGGTGGTGAGGAGGAGGATGGGGGAGGAGATAAAAGCCCGGTGATCTGTTCGTCAGCGCACCTGATGATGGCAACGTGGTAGCGAGCTGAAACCCGGCTATTCACCAGTAAACTCTTTCGTCATGAATAGCAGGTATTAGCGAGACTCGAAAGGTAGATTGGATTGGCGGTAGATGCCTTACCTTTCACTTTTATTAAAGTTATGGTCATATTCTGGAGTGTATTTAGAAATAATATTTCAGCACACAAAAATAAAACTTCTTCTTGTAATTTTGCCGTCTTACCTCGACATCAGGATAACATTGTAGGCTTATTTATGTCACAGTTACCCATGGAATGTGTTGCATGTAACAAACTTAAATATTTCTTACACAGTCGTAACGTTTCCCCTCATTTTCCGCCACAAAAGTGACTGCAACAATATTTTAATAATTATAGTTATCGCTGAATTCCATATATCACAAGAATAAGCAACATCATGTCAAGTCGCATTCGAAAAGAGAGTCACTAAATTGCTAAAGGAGGTCACAGTTTACTAACAAATTAGCATTTCTCCATTTGGGTGTTTATTGTAACCCTTATTAACTTAATTTCATTTTGAGAAACAGGTCGACCTCTTTTTTCGGACTTGTCCCGTGGCCATCTGAAGATTTATTCCATCTGCTCTAACTATTTAAGTCGTCCTGACCTTAAGTACGAGACATTTCCAGCTATAGGGGAGAAAACGAGTTGCCTACTCATCCTGAAGAAAACATGGCTCCGCTTCCAAGAGTAGGGTTTATTCTCTAATGCTGTCACGTCACCAACCACGCCTCAGCAATTATCACAGCGTCATGACTTGGTCTTTGGTACGTAAGCTATGTGCTATTAATCATTTCTCTGATGCGCTGCAGCAATCCAGAGTTTACCGTGAAGTTTAGCTTCGTTAAATTCATGGTGATGAAATTTTCCAATAGTTGCTTAGTTTTTTCAATGTACCTTATTTTACACATTTTCTTATCATCTGCAGCTAAACCTAAAGGCTGCGGTATTTAAGATATTGTCGAACAGTTGTTGAAAGGAATCCACAGAATTTTACTATCTAGGTTATCTGTGGCCGGTTCTGGCTGGCCTTAAGATTTTATCTATTTACAACGTATCTTCCGTCTATTTTAGTACTATCTTAACTGACAAGGGGCCAAGCTGAGATTCGTTCCCTTTTGGTCGAAACTGCATCATTGTAACATTACATCTGAAATGTTCTTCCTGCTATGAAATGCTGAATTTGTTAATGAGATCATTGATTCATATGTGCTGGATGTACTCGTATTAAATATTCTCGAAGATCAATAAAGACACTGTTAAGTTTTGTTAATTATTTTCATGATCTAGGCGCTTAGTGGTCAAAATAAATCATTCCTCCACAGCAATTTGGTGTTGTAAGTACACCTTAAAAAAGAGCCGGCTGGCTCTTGTCAAGTAAAAATTAACAAGTCACGGCCATCTCCTCAAACACCATGAAATAAGAAGTCATCGTCATCAGATAACGTCAGTATGAATTTCTGGGATAAAACCTGTCGATATCATCAATATGAACCCCACCGACTAAACTTGTCAACTTGAAAAGTTCTGTCCGCAAAGGTCGCAGCAATGAGATCCGATTGCCATGACTTGTTATCCTATAGTTTCTGAAATGAATTTTTACTTTACGAGAGCTAAACGGCTTTACTTTAACATAGCTTTTCAAAATTAGATGTATCAAGTGTTACACCTCCTTCTGATAAGATAATTTTACAATTATCATTATGTAGATCGAGAGACGTCATAAACCTGTGTCGCGCAACTTGTTGTCTGATTTTGTCATCCACTCCAAGACTATCGCTTTACAATTGCTATGTTCACGATTTTAAAATATTTTCATATCATAATCTTGATAGCTAAAGAGGGATGAGAAACTCAAATTACAGTGAATAAGAAGTAGGCTACCCTTGGTTTTTCCTGAGTAACAGCTTATTCATTAGAAGGGATGTGTACCATCCAGGGTTGTGATACAATTACGAGTATATTGGATTCTCCGCTTCATTTATAAATCGGAGGACGACTGGTGTATTCAACCCATTCCTCTTCCACTGCTTTAGAAGGCAGGCCCTTTGTCCACGATCAGTTAAATTTTCATGTTCCCGGCTACAGCATAAAATTGCCTGAAATTATCAGTCCATTCCCATATCGATCTTTTTACTGGTATTTACCCTATCAGTAATCTTCAGGTCGTTGTTATATTTGGTTGATCTTCTAGAAATTACCCCACCTTTACCAGAATGTTTTAAAAGTCAGAACCATCTCCAATTCACAATAATACGAAAGGTTTTATTGGAACTGAACCTGCAAAGCCTAACATAGGAGCAATGCCATACTTACGTAGCAATAGTTCCTTTGAAAAGCAATATGAATTACTGGAATATCACAGATAAGGTCAAAATATCTCAATAAACGTAATTTGTTTATCCAAAGGAATACCTTTGCAATCGATATTTATAGCCTTTGCACTCATGGAATTTATGACGTATAGAGCTTCTTTGTTACACCGTTTGAAGCAGTATGATTGGGAACTTGAATAAAGAGCTTGTTTGCTTCACTAACGCAAGAGAGCTGACAGTGTGAATAGCAACTGGCGCGAATTTCCACACCCACAACAAGCAGCATTTGAGCCTGTACTTCGTTCATGATAATGGAACACTAAAGCGCCAAAGAAACTGGTATGGGCATGCGTATTCAAATACGCAGCTACGTAAACAGGCAGAATACGGCTTGCCGTCGCCAATGCCTATATAAGACAAGAAGTGTCTGGCGCAGTTGTTAGATCGGTTACTGCTGCTACAATGGCAGGTTATCAAGATTTAAGTGAGTTTGATCATGGTGAATGAGTGATGGGACGCAGAGTCTCCGACGTAGCGATGAAGTGGTGATTTGCCCATACGACCATTTCACGAGTGTGCCGTTAATATCAGGAATCCGGTAAAACATAAAACTTCCGACATGGCTGCGACCGGAGAAAGATCTTGCAAGAACGGGAACAACGACGATTGAAGAGAGTCGTTCAATATGACAGAAATGCAACCCTTCCGCAAATTGCTGCCGATTTGAATGCTGTGCCATCCGTACAACGAAATATCGTCGATATGGGCTTTCGGAGCCGAAGGACCACTCGTGTACCCATAATGACTGCACGACACAAAGCTTTGCGTATCGCCTGGACGACATTGGACTGTTGATGGTGGGAACACGTTGCCTGGTCGGACGAGTCTCGTTTCTAACTTTATCGAGTCAATGGACGTGTATGGGTATGGAGACAACCTCATGAATGTATGGACCCAGCATGCCAGCAGGGAAGTGGGGCGTGTGCAGTTGAAATGATATGTGGCTCTTGATACATCTAGATACGACTCTGACAGATGACACGTATGTAAGCCCCCTGTCTGATCACCTAATGAGTGGATATTCATGTCCAATGTGCATTCCGACGGACTTGGGGAATTCCAACAGGACAATGTGACACCCCAACTTCCAGAATTGCTACAGAGTGGCTCCAGAAACACTCTTCTGAGTTTAAACACTTCCGCTCGCCAACAAACTGCCCCGACATGGAGATTATTCGGCATATCTGGTATGCCTTGCAACGTGCTGTTCAGAAGAGATCTCCACCCCCCTTTACTCTTAGGGATTTAAGGACAGCTCTGAAGGATTCTGGTGTCAGTTCCCTCCAGCACTACTTCAGACATTATCCGAGTCCCTGCCACGTCGTCCAGCGGTACTTCTGGGTGGTCGCGGGGGCCCTACACGATATTAGGCAAGTGTACCAGTTTTTTGTTTCTGCAGTGTATAACGTAAGATCACTGGGAACTGTGCCGTTGTAAAGTGAAATGGTAAATTGTTAGAAATAAGCAGTACTCCAGGTATAAAAACTCGTTCTCCTGTGCCACTTCCCACAAAAATTTGCTTTACCATGGCGTTACGTCTGAGAGATACAAAAGAGAGAATTAACTTCAAGCGTTTGTGGGTGAAGTGTTCTGAGGAGCGAGATAATTCATGAAGCTCTTGATCAGAGTTGCGTCGTACCTCACTTTTGAAAGGAGGCCTAATGTTCTCGAGGAGCAGCAGGTCTTTCTTACCTCACGATCTTCGTTGGCGTCATGAGGCCATGTAGTCCTCAGTCAGTTTGCAATTCTTGTGAGTTCACAAAGGCGTTAACGTTTTCTCCGCATTTTTCATACGGAAACGAAACGAAACCAAAATCTAATGACTAGGCTCTCAAACCATTAAACAAGCTTAATGAATTTGTTTTTCGTAGCAAAGAATGTGAACGAATCCTATCGAAAGAAGCAAAACATTGGCATTATGTTTCTAATACATGAAGCGAAATTAGTAAATGCAGATACTCCAGTTAACTAAATTCAGTTGGTAAAAATTAGACTGCGGCGCTTAGTTCTGTCATTAACGCAAACTTCCGACATTACAAAAAGCACTTAATTTTTTTAAAAAACTAACAGCTCCGTCTGTTGGTTCTCTTGTGCACGAGTGCTATACCGTGATTGTTAAACATCCGAACTACTATGTTGAGCAGACGATTTGAAATAGAACTTTGACTCCAGTTATTTTTCCCCGTCTTTCAAGGGAGATGAAATAAAGCATATATGGCTGCACAAACCACGCTCAAGTATCTGTGAAAAGTGCATGGAAATTGATCTAGCAGTTTTGGAGATTACCGTGTTCAAACAGACAGAGACGACGGTTTTACAGTTTTGTTATGGATAACATTGATAACCTAAGAAATGCTTTGCCCAGGAAAAGCTACATCCAGATTTGAAATCTAAAATGTGCATATGAATCACATTTTGTGTGATTTCGGTTGCGACGTGTTTGTTGTGCATTTCATTGTCGGGTATGTTTAGGGCTCAAATCCCCACATTAACCCAGTTCATCATATTACGAACAAGACTTGCATGCGGACAGAATCGGTAAGCTGTGGACTCCTATGAAAATTGGTCTTCAGCTCACTGAAAATTGTCAATTTTTTTATCATATTTGACATAGAATTGTATTTATCTAGCGGGTACAGCACTAGAAACTGACCATGGATGTCCTCGGTTAAATAGCAGAGAGATGCGGGGATTTTTTCGCATTCCACTCCCTCCAGAATGGCTCCAGCTACAGTCAGCGTGCTTGCAGAATGAGTGGAAGTTTTCCCGACCAGTGCGTGTAGCCCGCCACCTCTGTCCTCTCATCTCAGCACTGCACACCTGTAGTCAGGCCAGTTCACCAGTCGTGGGCTGTCCTTCACCCAGTGAAATCTGCACCCTGTGAAATTTGCACCGAGGAAAGGTAGAGAAAGAATGAGCTAATCCCCTACCCACCCACCCCCCCCCCCACCCCCCCGCCCCTCCTCACGACAGGTAGAACAGCCGAGGGCTCGCCCTGTCCGAACTTCCGTGGTGTGCCACAGCCGCCTGTGATTGGAGGCGGCTGTGGGTGTACTGGTGAAGTGGAGTTGCTCGAACAAGGACTGGAGTGCTTTAATATTTACGAGGGTTGCCCAGAAATGCACCGAACGTTTTTCTCAGACGAAAACAGTGCTATGAATGCGAAACTTTACGTATGTATTATTTAGCTGCAGGACAGTTTCAAAATGGAGTCTGTTGGTGATGTACGTTCCAAGCAACGTGGCGTCACTGAATTTCTCACTGCAGAGAAAGAAACTGTGGGGAATATTCAGAAACGCTTGTGCAAAGTCTGTGGAGCATCTGCTGTCGACAGAAGAACAGTTAGTCGCTGGGCACGGAGGGTCAGGTCATCAGAAGGCGGAGCTTCACGACTTGCAGCGGTCGTGGAGACATTCCAAAGCAGTCACACCTGACATGTTGCAGCGAGCTAATGTTTGGGCCATTAAAGGATGCCATTCGTGGAAGACATTTTCAGGACGATGAGGAGGTTTTCCAAACAGTGAAGCACTGATTCGGCCACCAGGGTAAAGATTGGTACCAACGGGGCATACACGCCCTTGTTTCGCGGTGGACGAAGGCCACACAACGGGTTGGAGATTACGTGGAAAAATAAGGTGTGTAGATAAAACAGCATTCTTCGATGTGTGTAGTTCTCATTATGTTCAATAAAGAATTGTTGAAATAAATGCGGTGATTTACTTTCTGGACAACCCTGGTACTTACCCCCAGACCTTCAGAAAATATAATCGAAAACATTAAAACCGAATTAAGAACACGGATTTTGGAAACAGTATCTCTTCTATCCGACAAAGCGTACTTTAAAATAAATTATGGTCTGTACCTGCGGATCAGCATATGGTTTAAGTAACGTACAAATGGTGTGTTGTCACTCTAACAAAAAGGCCATTTTGCGAGTATGCAGGGTGAAGAAAAACTCGATCAAAAACATTTGGGAGATTTTCCAGGAATATTTCACCTTCTTACACCTTGTGTAGGTATTTCATTGAATAATATGGTCTACTTTACTCTTAGTTCGAAGCTTGGATTCAGTACTGCCCGCTCCAGTCTCGGACTGGTTTTTCTGGCGGTGATAGTTGTTTATTAACAATGATACACAACAATACGAATAGGTTTACTGATGAAAATTCGACGGATATGCGTGTCGTCTATGGGTATACTGAAGGCTATGGAAAAACAGCAGCCCGCATCTCGTGGTCGTGCGGTAGCGTTCTCGCTTCCCACGCCCGGGTTCCCGGGTTCGATTCCCGGCGGGGTCAGGGATTTTCTCTGCCTCGTGATGGTTGGGTGTTGTGTGCTGTCCTTAGGTTAGTTAGGTTTAAGTAGTTCTAAGTTCTAGGGGACTTATGACCATAGATGTTAAGTCCCATAGTGCTCAGAGCCATTTGAACCATTTGAAAAACAGCACGAAGACGCTATGCTCAGCTGTTGCTGCAGCGACAGCAGCCACGCGACAGCGGTGGTTGCGTATTACATGTGTAAATATTTTCACGGAAAGAAAGGTAATTCTGGTAACAAAACAAATCATAATTACATTATTACTTCGTAACGTGCCACCAGAGACCATGGGTCCGTTATACCAAAATATTCAGAAAATATTCCTCAACAAACTCCAGAATTTGGTCTGAGTAGTCCGTGTTCATCCTGTGACTTGAGTTACGTGAAGCCTCTTCTCTCAGCCTTAGCACTACGTGTGCGCGACCTCTATATTTGACGTAAAGACGTCAAAGCAATTTTCTTTATAACAATTACTTTACATCTACATCCATACTGAGCAAACCACTGTTAAGTGCATGGAAGGGGATACTTCCCATTGTACTAGTTCTTAAGGTTGATATTTTAACATTTTGTGGCTGTGAGCTCAACAATCGTGTGTGAAATTACATAAAATGTAATGGTCAGCCAACAGGTTGCACACAATTTAAGAAAAAACACATTAACCATGTTTCGCTACTTCAAAGCGATCTTCATCAAAACGGTAAACGTTACCTAGAAAAATATGTTAGGTATAGACAATGTACATAAAATAGGTACATATGTGAAAATTCTCAACCAAAACCAGAAACTGTACGTACATGAGATCATATAATAGCTTGAAAATTTCTGCAACAGTGCTCTCTTCAAATGACATGTTTGTGTTCCATGAGTCAACAATAAAAACCATATTAAAAAAGACAGACAGCTATCACAGAATGATAAAACCATGGTTGCAAGTGGTGGCACAAGTTAATTGCTGCAGCCGGCTATAAGCCAACCCTGCCATGAAATGGACACGGGGTTCACTAGTGCCATCTAGTATCCACACGCCAAACTTATAGACATCTGCGTTGCGAGTAAAATTACATGGCTGTAGGTATACACTAATAACATGTAGTACACAGATAACAGCCAATATGAAAGTTTGCAAAACTAGTAAATCTTCCTGTTTATAGGTAATTTTTAATAAAGTAAAAAACTGACAATGACAGTTGTTTAGCTTCCCTCTCGTTCCATTCACGTGTGGAGCGAGGGAATAATGATTGATTAAACGCCTCAGTGGGCCCTGTAATTAGACTAAATTAGTCCTCGCAGTCCAAACGGGACCAATACATGGAGCCTTGCGGTATATTCCTCGATTCATCATTTAAAGCTTAGTAGCTAGGCTTTCTCGGGACAGTTTACCTCCATCTTCAAGCGTCTGCCAGATCATTAATATCTTTGTGACACTCTCCCACTGGTCAAACAAACCTGTCTTTATTAGTTCTGCCTTATTCTTTTTCGTTGAATATCCCCTGTTAGTCCTATTTGGCATGGGTTACACACACTTGTGTAATATTCTAGTATGCCTTGTACAGGTGTTTAGTATGCAGTCTCCTTTGTATACAGATTGAATTTCCCTAGTATCTTACCAATGAACTGAAGTCTGCCATCTGCTTCGCCTACGACTAAGACTATCTGATCCCTCCATTTCATTCCCTTATAAATTGTATGAGTTGGCCCACACCAGTTCCGATCCGGTAATATTGAAATGACAGGATAGCAAGTTTCCGTTTTGAGAAGTGCACAAATTTAGATTTTTGAATATTTCAAGTAAGTTGTCAGTCTTTTCATCAATTCGAAAAATAATCAAGATCTAGCAGATATTTGTGCGGTTTTTTTAAGATAGTACCGCATTAAAGATAACTACATTTGCGAAATGTCTGAGGTTACTAAAATGTTTTTTCCAAGGTCATTAATATTCAACATTAGCAACATTACCTGGGCCACGCTCATAGTTAACTCGACATCTGCTGACGACTCTCCATTTGAGATAAATTTCTGTGACCTCCCTATCAAAATATCCTCATTTAGCTAAATACACGAGGCGATCGTACTTCTGATAGGAATCGTAAATATCGTACTAATTCAGATGCTGTACAGAAATCGTGAAATGAGACACCTACCGGACTGTCTATCTGAAAGTCATGTGAAAAAAATTAGATTTGTACGCCACACGGTCGATGTTACCGGAATACATGTTGTTTGTCATGGAGAATATACCTCATTACGACTGAGCTCAGAATATGATGTGAGCAAATGTCCTACTGAACATTTCTTTTGAGCTTCACGTCCCATACGCTTCTTGTAGATGCATAGGACCCGTCCTTTCTTCAAACCATGGGTACCGTTGTTTTTCATGAGATGTATGATAGATTGCGGTTCTGGGCTATCTCAGACGGAAAGTGCTAAAGAATCTGATAGGAATTGCATCGAGTGCTGAACCTTTGGTAATTTTACCTTTTACAGCAGTTTCTCAGCATCACTGACTCTAATATCTGTAGAGGTGCGAGAATTATGTACGAGAAATACTCCTGGATAATTCTGAATATCATTGTCGTTATTGAGAATACGTGAGTATTATAAAACTGTGTATTAAGTAATATACACTGTAAAAGAACAGAGCATTCATTGTAACTTAGCATCGTATCTTAGGTAACAAAAGAACAAAATTTTTTTTGAGTGACAAAGCATGGCGTTTTTTCATATTAGGACAGAAATCCACGGCGATGTTATCGCTGAGACTACCACTGAAGTGGAGTTCCTAAATACCGTTTTCCTAAAGTCTTTCACCAAAGAAGACGAAGTAAATATTGATGAATTCGAACGAAGAAATGCTGCCAATACAAGTAACTTACAGGATATCATCGGGGTAGCGAAATAACTCAAATCGCTTAATAGAAGCAAGTCTTCCGGTCCAGACTGTATACCAGTTAGGATCTACCCAGAGTATGCTGATGTATTAGCTCCACATTTAGCAATCATATACGCTCGACGAAAGATCCGTACCTAAATATTGGAAAGTTGAACAGGTCACACTAATGCACAAGAAGGGAAATATGAGTAATCCGCCGAATAACAGACCTGTGTCACCGACTTGGCAAATATATGTATTGGGGCTGGACCATAGACTACATTATGGGTAGAAGAAACTACACACTTGAAATTGACAGTAACGGGCAGAATATTTATGTCAGTGTTCCTGCCATTATTTGTATGCTCCTAAGTGGAATCGGATTTTGAAAGATCAGACATTATGCTGTGTCTAGTTTTGGAGGTCTGTAGAGAACGCTTACTAGGCAAATTTTCCTAAGAGATTTGATTTTTATATACATTTATCTGACTTGTTTGTTTTCATTAACAATGCATGTGGTAGCACGGTCAGCAATAAGTTAAAGCGCTTCCAAGCAACTACACTCCTGGAAATTGAAATATGAACACCGTGAATTCATTGTCCCAGGAAGGGGAAACTTTATTGACACATTCCTGGGGTCAGATACATCACATGATCACACTGACAGAACCACAGGCACATAGACACAGGCAACAAAGCATGCACAATGTCGGCACTAGTACAGTGTATATCCACCTTTCGCAGCAATGCAGGCTGCTATTCTCCCATGGAGACGATCGTAGAGATGCTGGATGTAGTCCTGTGGAACGGCTTGCATGCCACTTCCACCTGGCGCCTCAGTTGGACCAGCCTTCGTGCTGGACGTGCAGACCGCGTGAGATGACGCTTCATCCAGTCCCAAACATGCTCAATGGGGGACAGATCCGGAGATCTTGCTGGCCAGGGTAGTTGACTTACACCTTCTAGAGCACGTTGGGTGGCACGGGATACATGCGGACGTGCATTGTCCTGTTGGAACGGCAAGTTCCCTTGCCGGTCTAGGAATGGTAGAACGATGGGTTCGATGACGGTTTGGATGTACCGTGCACTATTCAGTGTCCCCTCGACTATCACCAGTGGTGTACGGCCAGTGTAGGAGATCGCTCCCCACACCATGATGCCGGGTGTTGGCCCTGTGTGCCTCGGTCGTATGCAGTCCTGATTGTGGCGCTCACCTGCACGGCGCCAAACACGCATACGACCATCATTGGCACCAAGGCAGAAGCGACTCTAATCGCTGAAGACGACACGTCTCCATTCGTCTCTCCATTCACGCCTGTCGCGACACCACTGGAGGCGGGCTGCACGATGATGGGGCGTGAGTGGAAGACGGCCTAACGGTGTGCGGGACCGTAGCCCAGCTTCATGGAGACGGTTGCGAATGGTCCTCGCCGATACCCCAGGAGCAACAGTGTCCCTATTTTGCTGGGAAGTGGCGGTGCGGTCCCCTACGGCACTGCGTAGGATCCCACGGTCTTGGCGTGCATCCGTGCGTCGCTGCGGTCCGGTCCCAGGTCGACGGGCACGTGCACCTTCCGCCGACCACTGGCGACAACATCGATGTACTGTGGAGACCTCACGCCCCACGTGTTGGGCAATTCGGCGGTACGTCCACCCGGCCTCCCGCATGCCCACTATACGCCCTCGCTCAAAGTCCGTCAACTGCACATACGGTTCACGTCCACGCTGTCGCGGCATGCTACCAGTGTTAAAGACTGCGATGGAGCTCCGTATGCCACGGCAAACTGGCTGACACTGACGGCGGCGGTGCACAAATGCTGCGCAGCTAGCGCCATTCGACGGCCAACACCGCGGTTCCTGGTATGTCCGCTGTGCCGTGCGTGTGATCATTGCTTGTACAGCCCTCTCGCAGTGTCCGGAGCAAGTATGGTGGGTCTGACACACCGGTGTCAATGTGTTCTTTTTTCCATTTCCAGGAGTGTATTTCACCTCCTCATCTATTATTTCTATGGTGTCTTAAGAAAATGGAGTCTATGTTTAGGGAACTGGAGAGCAGCTTACTTTGAGCTAAGTGTCCACGTCCGTTAGAAGAAAGACATGGACGTCGATGTTCTCAAAAATATGGCGGAGTTCGTCATAATGAGTTGAATCTGATGACCAACTACACATATGAAAAAAGAGCTTTGCATCACCACCATTCCGAAAGTTCCGGAACCTGTACAGGAAATTGAAGTAGAGGTCAACACAAACATCATTTCCGCCCTTTTTATTGCTCATGAAAACCACAAATTGCACTATGTACCACCATAGAGCGAGACCTTCAGAGCTGGTGGTCCAGATTACTGAACACACTGGTACCTGTAATATCCAGTAGCACATCCTCTTGCATTAATGCATGCCTGAATTCGTCGTGGCATACTATCCACTAGTTCATCAATGCACTGGTGGTCCAAATCGTCCCATTCCTCAAAGGTGATTCGGAGTAGATCCCTCAGAGTGGTTAGTGGGTCACGTCGTCCATGAACAGCCCTTTCCAGTCTATCTCAGGCATGTTCGATAGGGTTCATATCTGGAGAACATGCTGGCCACTCTAGTCGAGCGTTGTCGTTACCCTGAAGGAAGTCATTCACAAGATGTGATCGATGGGGGTGCGAATTGTCATCCATAAAGACTAATGCCTTGCCAATATGCTGCCGTTATGGTTGCATTATCGGTCGGCGGATGGCATTCACGTATCGTACAGCCGTTACGGCGCCTTCCACGACCACCAACGGCGTACGTCGACTCCACATAATGCCACCCCAAAACGGCAGGGAACCTCCACCTTGCTACACTGGCTGGACAGTGTGACAAAGACGTTCAGCCTGAACGGGTTGCCTGCAAACACGTCTCCGAAGAGTGTCTGGTTGAAGGCATATGGGACACTCATCGGTGATGATCACGTGATGCCAATCCTGGACGGTCCATTCGGCATGTTGTTGGGCCCATATGTACCGCGCTGCAAGGTGTCGTGGTCGCGAAGGTGAACTTCGCCATGGACGTCGAGAATGAAGTTGCGCATCATTCAGCCTACTGCGCACAATTTGAGTCGTAACACGACGTTCTGTGGCTGCACGAAAAACATTATTCAACATAGTGTCGTTGCTGTCAGGGTTCCTCCGAGCCATTATCCTTCGGTAGCGGTCGTCCACCGTAGTAGTAGCCCTTGGGCGGCCTGAACGAGGCGTGTCACCGACAGTTCCTGTCTCTCTGTATCTCCTCCAAGTCCAAACAACATCGCTTTGGTTCACCGAGTGACGCCTGGACACTTCCCTTGTTGAGAGCCCTTCCTGGCACAAAGTAACAATGCGGACGTGATCGAACCGCGGTATTGACGGCCTAGGCATGGTTAACTACAGAAAACACGAGTCGTGTTCCTCCTTCCTGGTGGAATGACTCGAACTGACCGGCTGTCGGACCCCCTCCGTCTAATAGGCGCTGCTCATGCATGGTTGTTTACATCTTTGGGCGAGTTCAGTAACATCTCTGAACATTCAGAGGAACTGTGTCTGTGATACAATATCAAAATCTATCTTCATGAGCTGGGAACCGCGATGATCCAAACCGTTTTCTGATGTGTGTATGTTCTACAGTGACAGTACAGAGACACCCTGTAGATTTAGTGGCTTCATGAATAGACAAGTTCGTAGCTGTTAAGCACAGGCTTTAGAGTTCATTTGTATTGCTTTTTTGTAGCGTTTATCCGCACCATTATCCTGGCATCTCTTATTCACACGCTATGTAGCCTAAATTCAGGTATCACATAACTCATAATTTCTATCTTTCAGCAGTGAAATCCTCGCATATTATCAGGCTTGCCTTCGTGAGTTTCGTAATCAATTAACTGGTTCAGACCTTTTCGTATATGATACTAGCTTCTCGAATGAGGGTCCAGGTTTCGCACAACGTTCTACATCCTACTTTATAACTTCTGATTATAGAATGTCCTGCATGTATATTTGTTCTCGCTTTAAGGTTTTTGAACGTGAAATGCTATGTTAATAGTAAATATTTTAATTTTACCTGTGTACTTTTCATGCTTTACAACAATAGGTCATTCACATTGCCCTCGTCTAGTAGAATTACGAGCGATTTTCACTATTACCAAAAGGGAAGTTAAAAGAAAATTCCGCTACTGTCAACTCATAATTGCCACGGCTTCTCGCTCATCACCAAACCTCAAGAACATTCAAAATCGAAGTATCCTACAGTACCTCTGGAACGATGTGTGGCAGGAAGCCGATCAAGGTTGCCCTCAGTCGGTGAAGACATTCGAGAAATCATTTCTCGTGAACCGTCCTCAGTGACGTGTGCTTCTACCTCAGGTGAAGGTATCCTCCCAGATAGGCAAATTGGCTCTCTGTCTGTATTCAGCCCATCAGTGTCATCATGTCCTGGTCAAAGTCCTGATTTATTTCCTTTTGTGGTGTCCTCACTCTCAACTGCTTTTCATTTACAACAACCAATACGTAATTTTCTTTGCTATTGTAAAACCGTTAACATTAAATCAAAATGTGGCATTAGATGGACAGCCCTTAAAATTATCTTCGGAGAATACCATCATTTCTCTATAGTTAAAGAGACAGAATTTAGTAGACATGTAAATTATAATTAACCAAGCCGAAAAACGTTATCAAATTCTTTACTGCCCAGTTTGCATAATGAGTTATTTGATAAAATTAAAAATGATTTGACCACCCCTAAGGCAGTCATGATGCATGGACGAGTGTAAATATGATTAGTTCCTGTGCACTCACTGCACATTTCATAGCTGAGAACAGTAAACTAAACTCATATCTTTTAGAGTGCTCACAATACGAAGTCAGACACACTATGGGAAACATCTCAAATTGAGTGAAGTCTGTTATCCCATATACAATATCAATTTGAAAATCACTTTCATAATAGCGGAGATGCGTCAAATATGAAATTAAGTGCCATGCTTTTGAAACTTCCACTTATCTCACACTTTTCTCATTCTGTAAACCTCACTGCGCAACACGCAGTTGACTAATCCATACAGAAAACCATTGACGAGATCAAATGATTTGTTATCTTTCCTTGCTTAAGCTCAAATTCAAGAAAATTAAAAAGAAACTAACTGAAACTGAAACAAAATGTCCCACCCAATTGGAACTCTACTACTTACGAAATGTTGCAGAGATTTACTTTAAATAGAGATCCCATAATTTCTTACCTCATTATTTTCCGTGTAAAATCTATCCCCTTAAACTTAAAAGGTACAGACTGCGAGATAATGCAACAGGCTTTAAGGGTTTTGAAAGTTTTAAATGAGGCAACCAAATAAGTGCCCTCAGAGAAAACAGTATAACTTTTAAAAATGAAAATCTTGGCAAGATTAATCGAATGGCAACAAAATGTTTAAAAGTTAAAAATAAAAAACATCCTCAAGAAGTAGAGACATAGGTTGATAATTTGCTTATAGGTTTTTCAGAGTGGTTTGGGGTTATCTCCAGCAACAAACTAATTACTCAGGTAACGTTACCAGACTCTCAATTCAAAGGCAAGGATTTTCGGACGACAGAACATTTTACGACTGCTACATGAAGGATATTGCAAAAGCGAAAGCGTTGGTTGTTTGACAAGAAAAAACAGGGCTCAATTCCCAAACGGTTACCATTGTGACACATGATACTTCTTCAGTCTGGCAGGAGTTCAATGAAATTATCAGTCAGCTTCAAGCAAGTCAAGACCAAGTGCGGCAACTGTCTAAATTGACAAATATTTAGTGGAGAGAAATTTGTCTAGAAACCGCAATTCCTTAAACTGGGGGGAGACAGGAAAATTTCTGTGGCCAGCTCTGTTGCAATTAGTTCTAAAAGTATCATGTACCACAGAAACATCAGTGGCCTGTGAACGAATATTTTCAAAAGTGGGACAAATGTGCACTAGGAAGAGAAAGAGACTCGCATCGACTAACGCGGGTCAATTTTTTATGGTAATACTGACTATAAGAGGTAATTGGGAAATCTCCGTTTCCTCTTTAGAAACTTTCCCTTCCCGGATATGTTTCCAGTGCGTTAAATGTCCAGTTGTTCTCAATTTATCATACAGAAATATAATTGTTCGATGTGTAGGGTGAGCATGTTGAGGATATCTTTCAGCATATAAGTCTCTAGCTCTCACTGAATTCCGTTGGCATTCTCCGTAAATGAGAAGCACATGTACTTGTTCTTCGAAGGAATACATCATTCACATTCACATGATTCGATGATACTAGTCTTAACGTTCCTATTAGTGTTGTTTTGCGAAACCATCGAATGGTGTTTACATGTCAATGGCACGTTAGATGGATACGCCGTATTCGGCGAATATTTACTGTTTGCACGATATACGAGAGAGAATTGTCAGAGCACGTGCTTCGGTGAGTGCCGCAGTGATAAGGAATATCACTCAGTCCATGACATGAAGATTGCAGCACTGCATTGATACCAGTGGTCATCACTTCGAATACCTTCTGTAAACGGACGTTCATGTCACCGTTTTGACCTTCGTTGACCTAAAAAGATCTTACTGTTACACATAATTTGATTCGTCTCGATAGCCGCTATCAGAAAATAAGTACCAAACTATAGCATACAATTAAAAAAAAAAAAACAAAGCTGACCTTCATATATCTGAAGCGACGCCACCTAGCAAAAAAAAACCAACGTCGTATTACGGCCCTCGTTGTCCCATGCAACTTTTGTCCCACAAACGTTTCAGTTCCTATCGTACTTTGCCGCCCTCGGTGGCCGTGCGGTTCTAGGCGCTGCAGTCTGGAACCGCGTGACCGCTACGGTCGCAGGTTCGAATCATGCCTCGGGCATGGATCTATGTGATGTCTCTAGGTTAGTTAGGTTTAAGTAGTTCTAAGTTCTAGGGGACTGATGACCTCAGCAGTTAAGTCCCATAGTGCTCAGAGCCTATCATACTTTCGGAGTTATTCTCCATGGCAATAGTTAGTGATACAACCAGTATTACTGCAGAGCCTTCTTTGCGATTTGTGAATAATTACAGTGCTAGAACTTAAAATTGCAAGCATAAGATGGAAAGGAAATAATGAAATTTTACATAGTATGCGTGAACATGCAGTAGGAAGGACCCATGATGGAATTACTTTTGACATTATTTTATCTATTTTGTTCTGAGAACTGTTTTCGTATGTTGTATCGTAAGAAATACGGCCACCAACCACAAGTTTATAGAAATGGTTTTATTGCACTGTTACTAGTTTCAGGCTTGAGCCCACCGTCAGACGGTAACTTTGATTCATTGTTGTAATTTAGGACGCAAATGTAAAACTTGCTAAAGTTTTAGTGATTACATAGTTTACGAAAGGTTTTACATTGTGTAAGAACTCTGTAATTCTTAGTTACTTCATGAAAGTTCTCCTTTACGTATTGGAAGAGAGAGGTTTGATTATGATTCTCCATCCGTGGAGATACATGGATCACCTTTTTTGATCCATGGATCAGCGTGGATCTAGAAAGAAAAGTCCGTTTGTCTCAGTAAAATGAGCAAACCGTTGAGCCTTTGCCGGTGCACTTAAGGGGACCTGGACGTTAAATGACAAATTTTTGAAAACATTTTTTTCACCATCTGAAAGACAATTTGATCCCGATTCAAAAACTGCATTTTTTATCTACTTTTCACTTGTTGATTGGGTCTTAAACTCTCTTTGAACAAATACTGCAAACCAGCCACGCTCATGTGACAGACAAGGAATATCGCCATAAACATTTCTTGTTTGTCACAGTCATGGAAACAGTAAAGCCAATACACGGGGACATTGCAGATATAAAATTACTTAGTAAAAGTCTACGTGGGCGTGCACAAAACCCTAATGAGAGTTTACACAGCTGCGAGTGGCAACGAGTACCAAAAACAGTGTTTGTTGGACAGACAGTACTCAAAATGGGTGTTATGGATGCTGTCATCTGTTTCAAAGATGGTGTAATCAGCAGGACAAAAGTAATTGACAAATTATGCATCCAGCCAGGAAATAATATGATAGCTGCTCTGACTACCCCAGATCGTCAGCGACTAATTGAAGCTGAAAGGGCTGTGGAAGCCACCACTGAAGATTCCAGAGTAAGGAAAAGGCTCCTGAAGAAGTCTTCAGAGGAAGAAGCAGCTGGCCGGCAAGATTATGTTGCTGGAATTTTCTGAAATAGGCATATGCTGCTGGAATGTTCTGAAATAGGCATACGGTGAGTCAAAAACACTGTGAAGATTGTTTTCTCATTTTCTCGGAACTGTATTTTCAGAACGTTAGGTACATATAACTTCACAGTGGTTTTATCCATGTTCGCCAAATTTCTCTCAAGTGAAGAACGGGACAGTATCTTTGTATTATGCCTAATACATCGCAGAAATGATCTATCTTTGTCATTCTGTATATAATTTTAGCGGTATTTTTTAGACAAAATAGTAATGTGGTATAATAAGGGTTTTTCTATTTCCTCAGTTATACTCCAAACTACAAAACGAGAGGCATAATGTGTTCCTATGAATGTTGGCAGCAGCCTGCCACAGTCTGAATGCTATTAGACTGATGAAGGACCTAAAAATGGTGCCAGAAAGGGAACGTGTATTATAAAAACATCTGCTAGGCAAAATACTGTAATTCATGAACTATCACAGATATTCCAATAAATTTCCTTTTACAGCTTGGGTTAATGTCATTAATTGTTGGTAAAAACCACAACGTCCTCCGCATTGGAGATCAAGAGTAATGTGCACTGAGAGCGAGGTATAAAAATGCAGCCCGTTGGTAAAAACCACAACGTCCTCCGCATTGGAGATCAAGAGTAATGTGCACTGAGAGCGAGGTATAAAAATGCAGCCCGTTGGTAAAAACCACAACGTCCTCCGCATTGGAGATCAGGAGTAATGTGCACTGAGAGCGAGGTATAAAAATGCAGCCCGTTCACGTCCAGGTCCGCTGTTACGCTTAGTATTTGTGGAGTAGTAAGGCTATGTTTGTCAGTTACTGATGTTGCTTTTCTTTGTGTCCTTGCTAGAAGATGTGTTTTTGTTTGATTTGTCAGAGTAGATTGCACCTCTTTGTTTTATTCGTCTAGAGTTTTCCTAAAGTGCTGAACTTGATTGGGTGTATTTTACAGTTTGGGTTATAGAACAAGATCGTTCGCTACGTACACGTGTGCTCAACTATTGATTCTTGTCTTGTGATTCTAAATAATAACTCGTGGCTCTTTTATTGCAAAGTTTTCAACATAATCGGGGAAAATATTGATATTTGATGTTGTGCATTTGGCTAAGGCTTTTTGATTTTTTGTGTATCTTTGTGCCCCATTTGTAAACCTGATTACTCCAGAAGATTTGTAGAGTATTATGTTATTGCACTTCGTATCGAGCTCATTTGACAAACAGAGCGCTTGTTCCTGATTTCTGCTGTCTGAAGCAAGCACCCTGACATTACGTAGTTCACATTCTTGAATATATAAACATCAAAAAAAGGTTTGCATCACCTCGGTTCCGACAGTTCCGGAACCTGTAGAGAATACTGGAGTAGAGATTAACATGAACATCATTTCCGCCCTTTTAATTGCATATGAAAACCACACACTGCATGTTGTTCCACCACCCAACGAGAATTTCAGAGGTGGTGGTCCAGTTTGCTGGACACGCTGGCACCTCTAATAACCAGTAGCACGTCCTCTTGCATTGATGCATGCCTGTATTTGTCGTGGCATACTATGCACAAGTTCATCAAGGCGCTGTGGGTCCAAATTGTCCCACTCCTCAACGTCGATTAGGCGTAGATCCCTCAGAGTGGTTGGCGAGTAGCGTCGTGCATAAACAGCTCTTTTCAATCTATTCCAGGCATGGTCGATAGGGTTCATGTCTGGAGAACATGCTGGACACTTTAGTCGAGCGATGTCGTTATCCTGAAGGAAGTCATTCACAAGATGTGCACGATGGGGGTGCGAAATGTCGTCCATGAAGACGAATGCCTCGCCACTATACTGCCGATATGGCTGCACTATCGGTTGTAGGATGGCATTCACGTATCGTACAGCCGTTATGGCGCCTTCCATGACTACCAGCGGTGTACATCAGCCCCACATAATGCCAACTCAAAACGGCAGGGAACCTCCACCTTGCTGCACTCGCTGCACAGTGTGTATAAGGCGTTCAGCCTGACCGGGTTCCCTGCAAACACGACTCCGACGATTGTCTGGTTGAAAGTATATGCGACAATGCGACACTCTTCGGTGAAGAGAACATGATGCCAATCCTGAACGGTTCATGCGGCATGTTGTTAGGCCCTTCTGTATCGCACTGCATGTTGTCATGGTTGCAAAGATGGACCTCGCCATTGACGCTGGGAGTGAAGTTGCACCTCATTCAGCATATTGCGCACCGTTTGAATCGCAACGTGACGTTCTGTGGCTGCACGAAATGTATTGTTCAACATAGTGGCGTTGCTATCAGGGTTCCTCCGAGCCATTAACCGTATCTAGAGCTCATCCACCGCAGTAGTAGCGCTTGGGCGGCCTGAGCGAGGCATATCATCGACAGTTCCCGTCTCTCTGTATCTCTTCCATGTCCGAATAACATCGCTTTTGTTTACTCGGAGACGCCTGGACACTTTCCTTGTTGAGAGCCCTTCCTGATAAAAGTATCAATGTGGACGCGATCGAACCGCGGTATTGAACGCCTAGGCCTGGTTAACTACAGACAACACGAGCCGTGTACCTCCTCCCTAGTGGAATGTCTGGAACTGATTGACTGTCGAAGCCGCTTCGTCTAATAGGCGGTTCTCATGCATGGTTGTTTACATCTTTGGGCGTGTTTAGTGACATATTTGAAGAGTCAAAGAGACTGCATCTTGATACGGTATCCACAGCCAAAGTCTATCTTCAGGAGTTCTGCTAGCGTGGGTCATGCAAAACGTTATCTGATGTGTGTAATTGATTTGCATTTGCTTTATACTCTGAGCCCAAGCAACCCACTCCCATTCTCGTCTCCCACTGATCCCCTGTGACACAAGATTAATTCAAACAATGGTTCAAATGGCTCTGAGCACTATGGGACTTAACATATGAGGTCATTATTCCCCTAGAACTTAGAACTACTTAAACCTAACTAACCTAAGGACATCACACACATCCATGCCCGAGACAGGATTAGAACCTGCGACCGTAGCGGTCACACGGTTCCGGACTGAAGCGCCTAGAACCGCTCGGCCACCATGGCCGGCGCACAAGATTAATTGTTGATGGTGTTGAAACAGCAACCAGCCACAAATTTATTTTAAGTTTCTATATTCAAAAGGTACCGTTGCCGGTTTCGAATCAATTCAAATCATCATCAGACGGTTTTCATGTTGTCACTAGAACATATGGTGCATTTTTTCGGATTAATTTGTCCTAAAATATAAATAATACGTCACACAGATGGTTGCGTTACAGATTTCCATTGAGATGTGGCTCACGTGAAACGCCGGTGTGGATTACTTGTTCTCATAGTTATGATCCAGCAGACGACGTTCGTAGTTTTCGCCACATTCCCATCACTGCACACACAAAATTATATAGTTGACCGCTTCAGATTTGTCGTTGAATACATTTCCACCAAAATCCTACCGTTGCACACGTAAATTTGTACACTGAGCGCTCCATATTAGTCACAGAACGGACTTCTGGCATGTACAACAATTTTTTTAATAGATACAAAGTGTGTACAAACATATGAATGTCAAAAAGTGCCCCCATGTCTGGAAAACGAACATATATATGTAACTGAAACGCTTTTACATCAGTACAGAGAGACATTGGTTTTGTGAATATTAGAACAAATATTGCTACACTAATTATAAAGATGTTCCATGTCAAATATTATATACAGGGTGGTCCACTGATCGTGACCGGGCCAAATATCTCACGAAATAAGCGTCAAACGAAAAACTACAAAAAACGAAACTTGTCTAGCTTGAGAGGGGAAACCAGATGGCGCTATGGTTGGCCCGCTACATGGCGCTGCCGTAGGTCAGACGGATATCAACTGCGTTTTGTTTAAAGTAGGAACCCCCATTTTTATTAGATATTCGTGTAGTGCGTGAAGAAATGTGAATGTTTTAGTTGGACCACTTTTTTCGCTTTTTGATAAAAGGCGCTGTAATAGTCACAAACATATGACTCACAATTTTAGACGAACAGTTGGTAACAGGTAGGTTTTTTAAATTAAAATACAGAACGTAGGTACGTTTGAATATTTTATTTCGGTTGCTCCAATGTGATACATGTGCCTTTGTTAACTTATCATTTCTGAGAAAGCATGCTGTTACAGCGTGATTACCTGTAAATACCACATTAATGCAATAAATGCTCAAAATGATGTCCGTCAGCATCAATGCATTTTGCAATACGTGTAACGACATTCCTCTCAACAGCGAGTAGTTCGCCTTCCGTAATGTTCGCACACGCATTGACAATGCGCTGACGCTTGTTGTCAGGCGTTGCCGGTGGATCACGATAGCAAATATCCTTCAACTTTCCCCACAGAAAAGAATGTGGGGACTTCAGATCTGGTGAACGTGCCGGCTATGGTATGGTGCTTCGACGACCAATCCACCTGTCCTGAAATATGCTATTCAATACCGCTTCAACCGCACGCGAGGTATGTGCCGGACATCCATCATGTCATGTAGTGAAACATCTTGTAGTAACATCGGTAGAACATTACGTAGGGAATCAGCATATGTTGCACCATTTACATTGCCATCGACAAAATGGGGCCAATTATCCTTCCTCCCATAATGCCGCACCATACATTAACCCGCTGGTGTTCCACTTGCAGCAGCCATCGTCGATTTTCCGTTGCTCAATAGTGCATATTATGCCGGGTTATGTTACCGCTGTTGGTGAATGTCGCTTCGTCGCTAAATAGAACGCGTACAAAAAATCTATCATCGTCCCGTAAATCGGCCAGTGGGAGAACTGTGCACGACGTTCAAAGTCGTCGCCATGCAATTCCTGGTGCATAGAAACATGGTACGGGTGCAATCGATTTTGATGTAGCATTCTCAACACCGACGTTTTTGAGATTCCTGATTCTCGCGCAATTTGTCTGCTACTGATGTGTGGATTAGCCGCGACAACAGCTAAACCACCTACTTGGGCATCATCATTTGTTGCAGGTAGTGGTTGACGTTTCGTATGGGGCTGAACGTTTCCTGTTTCCTTAAATAACGTAACTATCCGGCGAACGGTCCGGTTGCTTGGATGATGTCCAGGATACCGAACAGCATACATAGCACACGCCTATTGGGCATTTTGATCACAATAGCCATACATCAACACGATATCGACCTTTTCCGCAATTGGTAAACGGTCCATTTTAACACGGGTAATGTATCACGAAGCAAATACCGCCCGCACTAGCGGAATGTTACGTGATACCACGTACTTATATGTATGTGACTATTACAGCGCCACCTATCACAAAGCAAAAAAAGTGGTCCAGCTAAAACATTCATATTTCTTTACGTACTACACGAATATGCAATAAAAATGGGGGTTCCTATTTAAAGAAACCGCAGTTGATATCCGTTTGACCTATGGCAGCGCCATCTAGTGGGCCAACCATAGCGCCATCTGGTTTCTCCCTTCAAGCTAGACGAGTTTCGTTCTTTGTAGTTTTTTCGTTTCATACTTATTTCGTGAGATATTTGTCCCGGTCACGATCAATGGACCACCCTGTATATATATTATAAAAGGTCCACGAATAAGGAATTTATTGCTAGCGCACTCTAGCAGATGTAACTTCGATGGATTGCTCACCCGCTGCCTGCGATAAGTAAGCTACAATAGAATCGCAGACCAGAGAGCAGTGTCGGCTGTAGCAGGAGCAGTAGCAGTAGTAGCTGGCAGTCGGGTGGCTGGGCCGGTCGTGGAGAGCGATGTAGTATAAGGTAAAACAGCCTCGCGCATATGTAATTTGTAACAACTAATTTTGTACAATTCTTATATCAAGTCCCACGTAAATGCTTTTAAAAATCTTTTAATAATAATCTTCCTTATAAAGATAACTTTTGACAATCATTCATTTGAATTTAAAGATTTTGCTAATTTCTCCTATCCATGGTCATCCCTATTATCGTAAAGAAAAATCAGTTGCTTCTTTTTATACATAACAAATCTAGTGGCCTGCATTGCACTGGGCTGTGCCAAAAAAATTTCTCATAGGAGCAGATATGTACGCGTTATCCGGCGACTTCATTGAGGTAAGAATTTTCAATTTGTTCAGAATTATCTTTCAGGGCCATGACGCAGCACTGCTGACGTCCAAAATTTACCATTTTAAATTCACAGTCAGTTAATTATTGAAAGGTTATATCTGAGCCACAATTTTATTGTGAGGTTAGTCACGTTTTTATTCCGAGGTTACGGAAGTAAACTGTTGGGAGGTTACACTGAATGTGAATGTTATAAATATTTTGCTGTTGGGAGGCTACACTTGTCGAGAGCCGGCCGGGATCGTATTTTTTGTGAGTTTCTGAGAAGTAGTCAGTCATATATTTGTTCTTATTTACCTAATGTTAAATGTAGTTTACATCTGGCGCAACGCATTTGCTAATTTGTCACTCCTTCTTTCACAGATCGTCGGCAATTTATTGCTGTTTGCTGTTATTGTATTTGTTCCATTTTGCTTTGTCTTTGTTTGATTTTGTGCCTACCTTTGAATTGAGAAAATGCCGCGAAAAACTGCAAACAGTACATCGCGATGTGTAATGAGTGAAAAAGGCGAGTTGAATAATTTGACTGATAATAGTAGCGACACTTAGTATCATAATGATAATCCTACAATTACAGATAATCAGTGCGTACCGACCACTAGTAATGATTTTAATACAAATGATGAACAAACAAATTCAGTTATGTCCACAGTAAATTTAACGACAATTTATGACGCGCCACGTTCCGTTACAATGAACGCTGCCCAGTTTGACACACCTGATTCGCAAAATTTACACATTGAAAAGATCAATGTTTCTAATGAAGATGAACAATGTACTCAAAATACGTAGGATTTATTTGATTCCGATGTAGTGACCAATAGTGCACATCCAATTGGCAAACCTTTTCAGGAATCAGACAATGACCAAATGGTTACACAAAACGTGACAAATGCGGATACACCATCATACAGCACACAGAATAGAGTCGCTAATTTTGGCATGGATCAAGTTATGGTATTATTGCTACAACTTCATGAAAATCTGAAACAGTCGAATGAAAAACAAGACAACAATTATAAACAACTTACTGAAAGTTTCGAACAGTCGAATGAAAACCACAACAGGTCGTTTAAACAAATTGATGAAAAACTTGACACCTCTTTTGAACAGCTTACTGAACCTGATTACAGCCGTTGCGGAGCAATGTCATGAAACTAAAAAACAATTACGGAGGAAACTAAGGCCTGTGCCAGGAATATTAGTGAAGAGATACATAATACACATGCTGCCACAACTAAATTACTTAGAGATGAAATCAGTGCAGTCGCTAAACAATGTTCAGAAAATGCAACACAGTTATGCGACGAGCATAAAGTAATGTCAGCAGAACTTTGACGCACTCTGGATGCGAAGGTATACAAGAAATTTGAACAACAGAACGGCCAAATTGACGAAAGATTTAATCACCACCTACAAAACAGTGAAATGTGTTACCGTAAATTCATACAGGAACAGAACAAAGTAAAGAAACAAGTCATGGAAACAACTACTGCACAGAGACAGGAAAACAAGCGTAAGTTGTTTACGAAAGCAAAGACATTCGTAGACACCAACATCGCAACAGTATCAGACGAGCTCAATACTATCAAACAGTTGAACACTGAACTGCGTGATGAAATCTCCGATCTTAAAACAAAAACAGACACTAATATACAGACTTTGGAAAATAAGTACACAGCAGACTTTCAGACAGTGACCAGCAGACTTGAACAATTGGATTAATACAGGATCCCCATGCTATTAAAGCAGACGTTAAGAAAAAAAAAACTACACGTAAAATGCAAAAACAAATTAATGCCTGTGACACTAAAAATGACGATCAGGTAAAAGCAGTGCCTGAAAAATTTGATGAATTGGCCAGTCGTATTGACGTTATCGAAAATAACAATGACAGCAAATAATACGATACGTCAGCAGTTTCGTACAATCAAACACCCGAATTCCAAAACATACAGCAGACAATCAGTGAGATAGGTTCGTCCAATACAAGAAAATTAGTATTGCATAGATCTATGGACTCATAGAAATACTTACACTTATTCTAGAGCATAATTACGAGGCCTGTTCAGAAAGTAAGCTCCGATTGATTGCCAAATTGAAACCACAGTGAACATCAGAAATGTTTTACTTGTAACAATTAGCTACACCTTTCAGCTACTTCTCTACGTAGTCGCCGTTCTGACTTAGACTTTTGTCATAGCGTTGTACCAACTTTTCAATAGCCTCATCATAGAAAGCAGCCGCCAGTGCTTTCCGCCAATTCTCCACGCTGGCCTACACCTCGTTGTCTGTGTCAAAATGTTGTCTTCAAAGACAGGGGTTCATGTGACCAGAGATGAAACTCAGGGGGAGACAATTGCGGACTGTATTGTGGGTAATCTAACATTTCCATTTGAAAACGATGCAGGAGCATCTTCATTGCCCCTGCAGAATGCGGCTGAGAATTGTCGTGAAGACGAAACAGCACGACAGTTATGTAATGTTAGCTGCATAGCTTCAGGCGAAATTTCTCACCAGGCCGTCATACTTGGCGGCAGACACTATTTTCTAGACATCTTTACGCACTCACTGCGAGCTCAGAAATGAGAAGAGCGACGTGATGCTAACTGAGGTTATACTAGAGACACTACCCAACACATCTGTGCAAAGCTTTATCAGATTTTCATAGTCGTTTCCATTTCGCGACCGATCGAAGCTTACTTTCTGAACGCCCCTCGTACTTTAGCTTCAACAACAAGCTGTACCAACAACATGATGGTTTGGCAATGGGAAGTAGCTTATCTGTGATATTGGGTGATATTTACATCAACCATACAGAACAAAAATTTTTTTCAACCTACCTGCATATCTCAAACAAAATAATCTACTATGGAAGATATGTTGATGATACAATCTTGCTTTTTGATGGTACAAACAATGAAACTGACGCATTAGCAGCAGATCAAAGAAAATGCACAAAAATATTAAATTCACAGTTGAATATGAAACTAATAAGAGGATTAACTTTATTGACCTACATATTTCAAATAGCAACCATAAACATCAATTTAGTATTTACAGAAAACCTACCACCACAGATGTCAGTATTGACAACTCATCTTGCCACCCCCACCAACATAAAATGGCATATTTCAGAGCCATCTTAAACTGAATTAAAAAAGAGTACCAATGAGTGACACAAACCAACAAAATGAAATCAATATAATTAAAAAGTGGCTCATAATAATGGATGTAAACCCATAATAGTAGAAAACCTTCACAACAAAATGCAAACAAAAACCACAGATCCACTTAACAGCAATCCACACAACATGCACTCCAAACTAAATCAGTGTGTCACAGAAGCAAAACCTAAATATGCTGCTCTCCCATATATAGGTCCACTATCATACCAAATAGTATTTATTTAACAATAAATATATCACAATCAGATTTTCTAAAAATAATAAATTACAACAAAAAGTAATCCATGATGTAAACCCCTGCAAGGCCCATACAGTAAGTCAGGAATATACAAGCTCAAATGTGATGCATGACCAAAATTCTACATTGGACAAACAGGCAGAAGTTATGAAATTACATACAAAGAACACATTGATGCTGTGAGCGGCGGGTGGGTGCTATTCTGTCATTCTGCACAACGGATTAATCTGAGATGTACCCTTTATCCTGTGGCTCCTGGAAGACGCAATTTCCACCCTCACACTACTACAGGGTTAGACAGACGCTCCTAACATTCTAAAGAGAAATGCCTGAAAAAATTTCAGCAATAAATATCTTCTGGAGTCGTCCACTGTAAGGAAATGACACAAAAACTCACAAAATTTCATACGTAACTAATGGGATACTTGGGTAGTGGAGTAGTGCTAATTAGTGTAAGAAAAACATGAAACTCACGAAAGTTATTATATATTTTTGCAAACATTCTGAGAAATCACAATGGCACTTTTAGTTATGAACTTAACACGTTATTTCCGTGTTCTTTTCGGAATGTGAAGTTACCTCTTAAGGATAGGATTCGCTAATGAAATTTCTATAAAAAGTTTAAGATTGTTATTGACTTGGCAGAATGGCTGAGAGCCGCGCCTACTCAACTTGAATAATTATCCGTTAGAATGTTGCTAGGTATGGTCGAGGCTGTCGAGTGTGAAATGCAGTGAAGTGTACTGTTGTGGAAGGAATATGGGGCTCGCAAGAGCTGCAGCGCACCATACCGTAAGCTGTGATGACCACTGTCTCTGCTGCTAGCTGCTGACAAATAAGATAACTCTCGTTCTATCTGGATTGACCTACGCCAATCAAACTCTCCCTATGCCTTCATGAAGTCATTCGCCCATAGTGTAACTATTGGCGTGGTACACTAGTCACATAACCAGTCCACTGCGATGCCACTCAAAAATTCGCTCGCAGGCGTTTAACTATAACTCTGTCTGTTCACACCGCACAATAAGTGTGTCGGCCAACACAGTGAACAACGCTTAATCGCAAGGACTCCATATAGTGTCGCACATCGATTCGCTCTCGACAGAGGTGCTCTCCCAGTGAAGTACTGAGGAGAGACTTGTTTCTCCATCTTTGAGTACACGTACGAGCCCACACGCTCTCGTTACGTGTTCTCGCTCCAAGAGCGACAACTGAACGGCCCCTCTTCACGGCAGACGTGATGGGGTATATCTTTCGGTCTCTTCCATTACTCCTCCTGCTCAAGGCGTCAGAAATATCGTCTGCCAATCAGCATTGCTCTTCTAAAACGGGAGAATGACATTTCGTTTAAGGCGACCAATCCGGAAATCTGTAGTATCGGCGTTTGGCGTTTGCCGTATCCCTGTGAAAGTCTCTGAAACTGCGTGCTCTGTTTGTAAAGAGTACGTAGGCTGGTCGCTCCCACATAGTGTAGCGGAATTTGCTTTTAAGCCGAACACGGGGTCGTTCCCCCTTTTCACTCGGGCCAACGCTGACTGTTCTACGGGCAGTCACCGACCAATGTAGATGAGTTGGGACTGGCCTCCTGGCGTGCGATTGCCTCTCTCGAACTAAAAGCTCCTGTGACTGTCATTTCTTGAATGTAAGTGTGTACGCCGGCCTCGAGTATTTCAACCATGGTGCGCACTTGCGATTTATTAGTTATTTGCATATCGTTTACATGAATTCATACAACATTGACTTTATCTTATCGAGTTTGGATTCGAATGAAGCGTCTTGATGTGCGGAATATGATTGTGAGGGTGGAATATGTAAGCAATGAGGATCAGGAGACCACGACGTCTTACAATGCTTTAGGGCTTGGTAACTTGAACAAATCTGCATTTGCAGCCCATGTTGCTGAAGAAAACCATTCTGTGAGAAACACTGAGAACAACTTAACAATTTTAGACCTAGCAGAAAAGGGAGCGATATGAATATACTGGAAGAAATAGAAATACCTACACACAATAACTGCATCCTAGACTGTATCCTTAATGAACAAACTGCGTTGGCTAACACCCCTTTCATGAAAAATTTCCAAAAATTATTTCCCACCATCTGAAGAAAATAGTATTCCTATACATATCTGCAGATCAAGTAGCAAATTTTATTATACATGTTACTACAATTATCATGATGCTAAATGAAAGCAAATAATGTACTGTCTTACCCATATATATATTTGACATGGAAAATCTTTTTATTATAGTTCAATTCTTTTATCTTGGCGGCTCGCGCATGCCTGCCTAGACGCGGGAGATTGCTGCGTTGCCAGTTGCACACGACGCACGCGCCAAGAGAAGCAACGCCATAGTATAGCATAGTTCGCAAGCTTAGGTTTAGGGGGGAGCGCGCAGTTCATGAAGTAAAGCCATCACGGCCGCATTAACCCTTTCGCTGCTACAAAGACGTGCTCCCTGCATTCCGCGCTGTGGGCAATTTTGTCTCTGCACTGCTCGCCTGTGCAGACACATTGTGTTCCGACTGCTTTGACACTCTTTATCATTCGATTCCACAAAAACTATTTGGCTCAAAAAGTAGATTTTTACCTATCTTCTTGACTGATACCTTCCCCCCATAAATGACTTAATTTTGTTTCGATGTTCAACGCAGTTATTATGCAGCATTAAATATAGTAAACCTTTGCACGAAATTTTGAAGAGTTTGCAGAGGTAAAGTCCATAGAGTATACTTTCCGGATGGTCGATTTTAGTTGTTGAGAATGAAATGTGGACAAGATACCTACATATTTCATTTAATTTAAGTACCACGTAAGAGTCGTATGTAATATTGAGAAATATTCCACCTTTCGCGACTGTAACAAAAGTTTTACTTACACTGGGCACGTTTGGCTTTATTTTAAAGCACTTCAGTCAATCAAAAGGAAGTAGACAAAATACATTAAACAAAACTGTGGACTTAAAAAAACATTAGGACTTGAATATACCGTCTATCAGTGAAGTGCTCAGAGCTATGTCAAATATAATTTGGATGTGGCACACACAAACAGCATTTATTTGCTAAAACACTGATGAGCCAACACAAACATTGAATATTGTGCTACCGCAGGCACAAAACTACGAAAGGTGACTTGGCAATGGAGGACAGAAAATACAGTCCTCTTATGATGCTTCAAAAGAGAGAAACGCGTCTGGTCTAAATAAGTCGCTTATTACAGTTGCAGAAGAGGGATATATTTCAATACCATTGGTAAAACTGCGACTGTGGAACAAAAACAAGAAATAGAACATGAATACCATTGTGTATGTGTCATACCTTTCACCGATGGAAGTGCTTTAAAATAAAGCCAAGCGCGCCGTGTGTAAATAAAACTTTTATTACAGTCGCGAAAGACGGAATATTTCTTAATATTACATACGACACCTATGTGGTACTTAAATTAAATGAGATATTGTTATACAGTAAATATTATATGAAATTTAGGTATCTTGTCCACATTTCATTCTCAACATTGTGGCAACTAAAATCGACCATACGGAAAGTATACGCTATGGACTTTTTACCTCTGCAAACTCTTCAAAATTTCGTGCAATGGTTTACTACATTTAATGCTGCACATCAAAACAAAATTAAGTCATTTATGGGGGAAAGGTATCAGGAAAGAAGACGTGTAAAAATCAAATTTTTTGGCCAAATAGTTTTTGTGAAATCGAATGATAAGTGTGTCAAAGCAGTGGGAACACCATGTGTCTGCACAGGCGAGAAGTGCAGTGATGACAAAATCGCGCACAGAGCGGAATGCGGGGAGCACGTGTCTGCAGCAGCGAAAAAGTTAATGAAGAGGCAAAGCACTAGAAATTTCATTCAAACGAATAAAATTCGTGAAGTAAGGCACTCCAATATTGTTTTTAAATAAAGAAAATATTAAGCACCACACAAGGTTTGAACTCATAATCTTTCACTAGGCAGCCCAACACCTTAACCGTTCTGCTACCTCAGCTCATCGAACAGTGTAACTCCATATGGACTCTAACACCTCACGCAACTACTTATAAACACTGTTGGTATGACTATGAATTACTCACGCTTCGTCGAAGTACAGTAGGAAATAAACAATTACCGCTGTTCTTTATTGCGAAAAAGCAGCTCGAGAGATTGAAACAAACACCTTTCCATGCTATCGCCTGAATTAGGAGTCTTATTGCTTGTTTGGTTTAATTAATTAATAGAATATGAAGCAATTGGTATAAATAATGCTTTTTCAAACTTTCTGTAAAAGAAAGTCTGCTATCAAGACATTGCTTTTGTTCTATTACTTTATTTATGACTGAACGTTTCTAAAACTGAAGACACTCGTCTGTGCTCTGCACTGCTGTCGAGATCTGGCAACGTCGTTCTCTGTTCATTGGCTGACTGTGTTTTGTGACGTCAGATGCGCAGAACGAACCTAAACTCGGCCGCCAAGATATATGACGCGCACTTTAGTGTAGCTGTACTCGCTCTAATGTTCACAAAATCAATATCTCTCTGTACTGGTGTAAAAGGCGTTCCAGTTACATAAGTGAATATATGATCTTTTTCTATAGATTGATCATCTTTATAATGTTACGATATATCATAGCATTTTTGACATTCATATGTTTGTAAACACTTTGTATCCATCAAAACATGTGGTACATGTTAGCAGTCTCTTCTGTGACTAATATGGATTTCTTAGTGATACAAATTTAAGTGTGCAACACTAGGACTTTGATTGAAATATATTCAACGACAAATCTGAAGCGTCCAATTATACAAGTTTATGTGTGCAATGATGGGAATGCGGCGAAAACTACGTACGTCGTCTACTGGATCAAAACTATGAGAGCAAATAATCCAAACCGGCGTTTCACGTGGGTCACATCTCAATGGAAATCTGTAACGCAACCATTTGTGTGACGTGCTTATAATTATGCATTATTTATATTTTAGGACAAACTTATCAGTAAAAAAATGCACCACATGCTCTAGTGAAAGCATGAAAGCCGTATGACGAAGAACTGTAATGATCCGAAACCGGTAACAGTACCTTTTGAATTAGGGATCTTAAATTTGTGGCTGGTTGCTGTCTCGACACCATCAACATTTGTCTGCAAATAACATCCAAGGTCTCCAGCCATGTCATCATATGACAAAAGTGCAACAAGATTAGTTGATTTTCTCAATTATCACCAACGGTATAGACTAGCTGCTGAAAACGAATCCAGAATTCCATTTTCCACTTGAATAGTTAATTCTTGCTTAGTTTCATCGTTGAGTGCGAGTTGCATGTGGCTAGGGTACTAATGTTAAGTACAGCTGTTGGTTTAAACATAATGAAGGTTGAAAATTGCTAATACATCCTGGGGCAATAAGTGTAAAAAAATTCACTGCACAGGCCTTCGTAATTTTCGAAAGTTATACCTCGTAACGACAAATTTACTGTATCTTGAATTGTAAAGCTTTAAAACTCCAAAACCTCACTGTTAGACGCGTTAGTACTAAGACTGACGTGGAGCGTGAATATTGTTTTATGTTGCTTCAGTGAAAAATACCTTTCGATTTGAAAGATTATTAAATTATGAAAAATGTTATTTTTCACAAGTTGAAAAACGTAGTCATTAGTTTTGCGAGTAGTAATGGTGGGGGAGTCAAATTACTAATTTGTCTCCATTGTGAATACTGCGACTGCCACTGATGTATCTAACGGAAGTTCCAATTTTTTTCAGATCTATGCTGAGAGTTACTGAAAATTTGTAGAGGCAGGCTGTACCAGAATTGCACTGTATATTAGACACGTTTACTTCCATTCGTGCTGAGAATTCAATCTCATGTTTACTGTTGAGTTTACTACTTCAAACACCTGGAATTGGGTCATATTTAATACAATAACTGCACATTTTTGTAAAAACTGATTCTCTGGCCAATCATGATTCTAAAGCAGGCTGACGTACCATGAAGACACAGCTTGTTTACGGCTTGGGGCTCGCGACTGCCTTTAAGTGTATAAATGTCAACTTGCCCGAGCTGTTGCCTTTCAACAAGGCTGACGATTCCCATTGTAAATCACAATGCGAACTATCTCGGTGGTAAGACATAAGCCTAATGAATGTGGCTGAGTACGGGGCTAACACATGCAGCACAGTGCTTTAGTACGCTGCTACATACATCATAATATCTGTAAGAGTTCTTAGTCTTTAGCGATTTAATGATTAACCGACTTCCCCTTTCTCAGTATCACGCACGTGTACTTCAGAAAGCTGTTTTCAAAAGTCTTTCTGTAAGAGAGTTACATGACATCCTGTAGAAACTAAGTTTTAATTTAGCTTACCTGCTTTACTCAGAAAGTCAGAAAGTGTTAACCACTGTTCAGATATATAACTTATCAGTAACAAAACAGTTTTTACTACGTATTGACTTTATGTCCTCGTCCTTGCGCTGTTGGCCAGATACTTCCTTCACGACTGATCACATGGTTTGAGCTTTATCCTGACAATTAGCTACTGTGCTTGCATACAGCATGGTTCCTGCATAGCTAACGACTTTTTTAACTGCCTTAAAGTTCTGTTTGTAATGCACTACTGCAGCTAGACTGTTACTGTACCTAACGTTTTGTTATAATTTCCACTTTGTTCTACGTGATGCACTTGACCCATTAGTCAGTCATTTAGATTGTGTGTTTGCGACAGCACGCTGTTTTGTACGTTCCAGTCGAAAGCAATTTTCCAAAAGCAAGAGAAATGTGTTGACGAAAATATTGAATTTATCGTCTAGGTTACTTTCACAGTAAACTTTATGCCACTCTTACTCTTTAACGAGGTTGAAAACAAATCTCTGTTTCCATTAGATAAACATTGATCATTTGTAACCGGTCTGAGTCGACAATAGTTAGCCGCTCGGAGTGGCCGAGCGGTTCTAGGCACGTCAGTCTGGAACCGCGTGACCGCTACGGTCTCAGGTTGAAATCCTGCCTCGGGTGTGGTGTCACCGCCAGACACCACACTTGCTAGGTGGTAGCCTTTAAATCGGCCGCGGTCCGGTAGTATACGTCGGACCCGCGTGTCGCCACTGTCAATGATTGCAGACCGAGCGCCGCCACACGGCAGGTCTAGAGAGACTTCCTAGCACTCGCCCCAGTTGTACAGCCAACTTTGCTAGCGATGGTTCACTGACAAATTACGCTCTCATTTGCCGAGACGATAGTTAGCATAGCCTTCAGCTACGTCATTTGCTACGACCTAGCAAGGCGCCATTACCAATTGCTATTTATCTTGTGATGCCTGTACCGTCAGACCGATGTTTACCAATTATGGATTAAAGTTATGTATTCCAGAAGCTACGTACTATTTTCGCTACTATAAGACCTTGACCTGTTCCAGACCTCACGCCAGCCTGCGTGAGCTTAAACGCGTGTCTTTCGGCTTCCTCCTAGTGGCTTGGCTGTCTTGCCAAGTCACAACATCGGGAATGGATGTGTGTGATGTCCTTAGGTTAGTTAGGTTAAAGTAGTTCGAAGTTCTAGGGGGACTGACGACCTCAGCTGTTAACTCCCATAGTGCTCGGAGCCATTTGAACCATTTTTTGAGATTAGTTAACTGCAGGTGGATCATTGTGTTGTGTTTCTTCTGTCCCCGATGGTTATTGCAAAAGAAAAGCAAACTTTTTCTCTTCTGGGGCTATGTATTCATAGATGTAACTTACACACTGAGGTGACAAAGTTACGGGATAGCGATATGCACATATACAGATGGCTGTATTATCGCGTAAACATGGTATAAAAGGGCAGTGCATTGTCGGGGCTCTCATTTTCACTCAGGTGATTCATGGGAATAGGGTTCCTAAAGTGATTGTGGCACTATGGAAATTAACAGGCTTTGAACTGCAGTTGGAGGTAGGTGCATGGAACATTCTATTGTAGAAATCCCTGGATGATTCAATATTCCGATACCCGTAGTGTCAAGAGTGTGCCGAGAATACAAAATTTCAATCGTCATCTTTCACCATGGACAATGCAGTGGCCGACGGCCTTTTGTTAACGACCGAGGGTAGCGTCGTTTGCGAAGACACAAAAGCAACACTAATTTCAAATAACCGCAGAAATGAATTTAGGACATATGCCGAACGTATACCTAATAGCAGTGCGGCGAGGTTTGGCATTACTGGACTGTGGCAACAACGCGAGTGCATTTGCTAACAGCATGAAATCACGTGTGCACTGCCTCTCCCGGATTCGTGAACATATGGGTTGGATGCTGTTTTTACAGGTACTGAAACTGATTATTGAATGGAAATGGTTATAGATGGCTACTTAGAGACCAATTACAGTCATTCATAGGCTTCATGTTTCAAAAAAACGTTGGAACTTTTATGGATGACAATGCGCATTTCACTTGGCCGCAGTTTTTCGCTATTGGTTTGAAGAACACTCTGAACAATTCGAGCGAATGCTTTGGCCACCAAGATCGCCCGACATGAATCCCATCGACATTTAATGGCACGTAATCGAGAGGTCAGTTCTTGCACAAAGTACTGCACTGGCCACACTTTGGCAGTCATGGACGGCTATAGAGGCAGCATGGTTAAATATTACAGCAGGGCGCTTCCAACGTCTTGTTGACTTGCTGTACCACGCCAGGTGCATATTAAGAGGTATCATATGATTTTTATCATCTCAGTGAAATAGAAGAGTGCGAACTTCATTGTGTTCGTTTTAGAATTCCCTTCGTGATAGAGATACAAAAGAGATGAACTTGTTGGAGATTATGTATACAAAACACTGTAACAGCCAGATGCTGCAAGTAGAACAGTTCTTGAACAGGGAGTCGTAGAAGCTGTACATTGTACAGTCGTGGACAAAACGAGCGAGACCCCTCACCTTTTCGTTATGCTCATCCGCACAGCTTTAAAGTCTGCTACACAGCATAACAGGCAAGGTGACGAAGTGCTACCAACATACTATGCACAGGCCTGAAATTAAAAAACTATCCGAAATTTGTCATACTGTTTTCAATCATATGTAAGACTATATTAATGCTGATTAGTGTGTTCACCACAACACCTAAAAATAAGATAAAAATTAAAGAAGAAACGCTAATTAGTATGAACTGTACTAATAAAAATGAATTTCAGCTTATCGAGATAACATTTTAGTAAGACAAAGTACCCCAGATCGTTACGAATTAGCAAAATATTATGCGCATTCGACCGCGAAATGGTCTGTGTCAACGTTAACACCAGTCTTACTGGATTACCGTTGCTGACCTACCATGAAAATGTGCAACTTTAGTATTGCATGAAGATTGATAATGAAATTCAGTTAAAAATCATTCAGTGCCACACTTAAGTCAATTCAATTATTGACAGAAGCGGAAAAAGTAGCCAGAAACAAGTATGAAATTCTACAAGAGTTTCATATCGACATCTACAGGGCGCCGGTACAGAATAAAAGTAGCAGCACAACGTATGGGGGCGAGAGAATTTCTTAAAATTCCTTTACTGATAGTCTATCTGCCTCCATCGAGATTAGAACCGAAAACAGACCAGATCTCCCTTGCAGTAGCAAACACCTTTCACTACGCTAGCAGAAAACCCAGACAAACAGCCATCTATTATTGCACCAGACATGAATAAGCCTGCAATTTCGCAATGAAAATAGCAAAATCATCTGCAGTTTCTGTTGCATAGAGCTTTCTGGACTCAAAAACATGAATTGTCTACCTTTATGTCACCGCTTATGTGACAATCATTCGGGATGCTTATCGAAATAACAGTAACTGTGGTAGCTATTTTCGTTGTTAGGATTTCGTCACGAAAATCGGTAAAAATGGAACTCTACTAGTCTCACTTTCTTGACGGTCCATCTGTCTACCCAACCCTTAAAACCCGTTTACCTCGAGTACGGGTGGACATAATAAGCGGAAATGTATCGCACTTCCTGCGGTATACGGTCCCTTGGTGGTGTAAAAAAGTGAGCTGTGTCAACGCAATCTAAAAATACGGCCGTCTATGTAAAGAAAATTTACACGAAAAGTCAAAAAATGGCTCTAATAACTATGCCACCAAACTGCTTAGGTCATCAGTCCCCTAGACATAGAACTACTTCGACCTACCGAACCTAACACACTTCCATGCCCGGGGAAGGATTCTAACTGAGGGCGCAAGCTGCCGCGCGGTCAGCGCTATGACGTCGTTGAGCGCACGGCTAACCCGCGCCGGCAAGCTGTTAATATCATCTGGTGTTGCTAAAAAGTTATTCACTTCTGGTGAATGATTTTCTGCGCAGTGCATTTAAGAAAGAATAACTAAAATATATTTGATGTTACGGAAGAGGAAGGACGCCTAATTCATTTCCCCTTGTTTTTATTCATGATGTTAGATTCGCAATCCGAGCATACGTACTGTCAATAATCACACTTTAGATCCAAGTCATAGTCACAGATATGCGAATACAACACATTGGCTTATACTTGAGGTATTTCGTTTCCCACGAAGTGGTGGCAGACGATGCTGTGGCGTCTTCGAAGGGCAAGTTCCTCCAGTGCTAGCTATCTCGGCACATGAGCTGAGCGAACTTGCATAGTATGTTGGTAGCACTTCGTCGCCTTGCCTCTTATGCTCTGCAGCAGACTTTAAAGCTGTGCGCATCAGCATAACGAAAAGGCGAGGGGTCTCGCTCGTTTTGTCCACGACTGTACATGTGCCCGATACATAAAGCATTACTTCCAGGATCAGTCTACGATTGTGTTTTCCGATTTTGTAGTGCATCATAAAACTTCTTAGATCTTCGGATATTGACGATCTTCTCTGCTACCGCTGCCCGCTTTGCGACCTCATTGAGTGTTTTTAGCTTAATCTTTAACATCAACTACCCGCAGGTCCAGCAAGCGTAGACTTAAGGTCTTCCAAAAGCAAGTAAAAAGTATTCACAAAAGCCTTTATTATAGTATTAATATTTCACTGGCGAGTTAAGATGTTTAACGATAAAAAGAGTTCCATTATTTTCTCAGTGCAGGTATTGCTTAGTGCGGCTACCATCTTTACTACTTTACGGGAAATGATTTAATGTGATCTGTAGATTGCTTAGTGCGGCTACCACCGTTATTTCTTTACGGGAAACGATTTAATGTGGTCTGTAGATTGCTTAGTGCGGCTACCACCGTTACTTCTTTACGGGAAATGATTTAATGTGATCTGTAGATTGCTTAGTGCGGCTACCACCGTTACTTCTTTACGGGAAATGATTTAATGTGATCTGTAGATTGCTTAGTGCGGCTACCACCATTACTTCTTTTTCGGGAAATGATTTAATCTGATCTGTAGATTGCTTAGTGCGGCTACCACCGTTACTTCTTTACAGGAAATGATTTAATGTGATCTGTAGATTGCTTAGGGAGGCTACCACCGTTACTTCTTTAAGGGAAATGATTTAATCTGATCTGTAGATTGCTTAGTGCGGCTACCACCGTTACTTCTTTACGGGAAATGATTTAATGTTGTCTGTAGATTGCTTAGTGCGGCTACCACCATTACTTCTTTATGGGAAATGATTTAATGTGATCTGTAGATTGCTTAGTGCGGCTACCACCGTTACTTCTTTACGGGAAATGATTTAATGTGATCTGTAGATTGCTTAGTGCGGCTACCACCGTTACTTCTTTACGGGAAATGATTTAATGTGATCTGTAGATTGCTTAGTGCGGCTACCACCGTTACTTCTTTACGGGAAATGATTTAATGTGATCTGTAGATTGTTTAGTGCGGCTACCACCGTCACTTCTTTACTGGAAGTGATTAAATGTGATCTGTAGATTGCTTAGTGCGGCTACCACCATTACTTCTTTACGGGAAATGATTTAATGTGATCTGTAGATTGCTTAGTGCGGCTACCACCGTTACTTCTTTACGGGAAATGATTTAATGTGATCTGTAGATTGCTTAGTGCGGCTACCACCGTTACTTCTTTAATATAAGTGATTTAATGTGATCTGTAGATTGCTTAGTGCGGCTACCACCGTTACTTCTTTACTGGAACTGATTTAATGTGATCTGTAGATTGCTTAGTGCGGCTACCACCGTTACTTCTTTACGGGAAATGATTTAATGTGATCTGTAGATTGTTTAGTGCGGCTACCACCGTCACTTCTTTACTGGAAGTGATTAAATGTGATCTGTGGATTGCTTAGTCGGCTACCACCGTTACTTCTTTACGGAAAACGATTTAATGTGATCTGTAGATTGCTTAGTGCGGCTACCACCTTTACTTCTTTACGGGAAATGATTTAATGTGATCTGTAGATTGTTTAGTGCGGCTACCCCGTTAGTTCTTTACTGGAAGTGATTTAATGTGATATGTAGATTGCTTAGTGCGGCTACCACCGTTACTTCTTTACTGGAAGTGATTTAATGTGATCTGTAGATTGCTTAGTGCAGCTACCACCGTTACTTCTTTACGGGAAATGATTTAATGTGATCTGTAGATTGCTTAGTGCGGCTACCACCGTTACTTCTTTACTATAAGTGATTTAATGTGATCTGTAGATTGCTTAGTGCGGCTACCACCGTTACTTCTTTACTGGAACTGATTTAATGTGATCTGTAGATTGCTTAGTGCGGCTACCACCGTTACTTCTTTACGGGAAATCATTTAATGTGATCTGTAGATTGCTTAGTGCGGCTACCACCGTTACTTCTTTACTGGAAGTGAATTAATGTGATCTGTAGATTGCTTAGTGCGGCTACCACCGTTACTTCTTTAGTGGAAATGATTTAATGTGATCTGTAGATTGCTTAGTGCGGCTACCACCGTTATTTCTTTACGGGAAACGATTTAATGTGATCTGTAGATTGCTTAGTGCGGCTACCACCGTTACTTCTTTACGGGAAATGATTTAATGTGATCTGTAGATTGCTTAGTGCGGCTACCACCGTTACTTCTTTACGGGAAATGATTTAATGTGATCTGTAGATTGCTTAGTGCGGCTACCACCGTTACTTCTTTTTCGGGAAATGATTTAATCTGATCTGTAGATTGCTTAGTGCGGCTACCACCGTTACTTCTTTACGGGAAATGATTTAATGTGATCTGTAGATTGCTTAGTGCGGCTACCACCGTTACTTCTTTAAGGGAAATGATTTAATCTGATCTGTAGATTGCTTAGTGCGGCTACCACCGTTACTTCTTTACGGGAAATGATTTAATGTTGTCTGTAGATTGCTTAGTGCGGCTACCACCATTACTTCTTTATGGGAAATGATTTAATGTGATCTGTAGATTGCTTAGTGCGGCTACCACCGTTACTTCTTTACGGGAAATGATTTAATGTGATCTGTAGATTGCTTAGTGCGGCTACCACCGTTACTTCTTTACGGGAAATGATTTAATGTGATCTGTAGATTGCTTAGTGCGGCTACCACCGTTACTTCTTTACGGGAAATGATTTAATGTGATCTGTAGATTGCTTAGTGCGGCTACCACCGTTACTTCTTTAATATAAGTGATTTAATGTGATCTGTAGATTGCTTAGTGCAGCTACCACCGTTACTTCTTTACTGGAACTGATTTAATGTGATCTGTAGATTGTTTAGTGCGGCTACCACCGTTACTTCTTTACGGGAAATGATTTAATGTGATCTGTAGATTGTTTAGTGCGGCTACCACCGTCACTTCTTTACTGGAAGTGATTAAATGTGATCTGTGGATTGCTTAGTCGGCTACCACCGTTACTTCTTTACGGAAAACGATTTAATGTGATCTGTAGATTGCTTAGTGCGGCTACCACCGTTACTTCTTTACGGGAAATGATTTAATGTGATCTGTAGATTGTTTAGTGCGGCTACCCCGTTAGTTCTTTACTGGAAGTGATTTAATGTGATATGTAGATTGCTTAGTGCGGCTACCACCGTTACTTCTTTACTGGAAGTGATTTAATGTGATCTGTAGATTGCTTAGTGCAGCTACCACCGTTACTTCTTTACGGGAAATGATTTAATGTGATCTGTAGATTGCTTAGTGCGGCTACCACCGTTACTTCTTTACTATAAGTGATTTAATGTGATCTGTAGATTGCTTAGTGCGGCTACCACCGTTACTTCTTTACTGGAACTGATTTAATGTGATCTGTAGATTGCTTAGTGCGGCTACCACCGTTACTTCTTTACGGGAAATCATTTAATGTGATCTGTAGATTGCTTAGTGCGGCTACCACCGTTACTTCTTTACTGGAAGTGAATTAATGTGATCTGTAGATTGCTTAGTGCGGCTACCACCGTTACTTCTTTAGTGGAAATGATTTAATGTGATCTGTAGATTGCTTAGTGCGGCTACCACCGTTACTTCTTTACGGGAAATGATTTAATGTGATCTGTTGATTGCTTAGTGCGGCTACCACCGTTACTTCTTTATGGGAAACGATTTAATGCGATCTGTAGATTGCTTGGTGCGGCTACCACGGTTACTTCTTTACGGGAAAGGATTTAATGTGATCTGTAGATTGCTTAGTGCGGCTACCACCGTTACTTCTTTACGGGAAATGATTTAATGTGATCTGTAGATTGCTTAGTGCGGCTACCACCGTTACTTCTTTTTCGGGAAATGATTTAATGTGATCTGTAGATTGCTTAGTGCGGCTGCCACCATTACTTCTTTATGGGAAATGATTTAATGTGATCTGTAGTTCTGATAATTTCCTCTGATGGTATAGAATTTACAGTCCTAGCTCTCAAACTTACATTTTACGGTATCTGCCCACTACACAGCAGTTGGTGAATCGTTATAATTCTCTCGTAAGTTATTGGGTGAATACTTAGAAAAGCTTTTCTACATATCTCACATCGTTTGTCTCCAATCAGGACAAAGTAGTTGAAAGATTTCTCATGCCTGATCCCTTCCTCGTTTTTGGGCGATATCTATTTACGTCTCGAGCTATGATCAGTCTTTGGAAGGAAAGGTCGTGGTCATTCTTGCATTCCATGTTCACGAAATGTCTTAAAGCAAGAGATGGTATTGTCCTCCGCAATAATGCTAAAACAGCCTCTTTGACGTTTGCAGTCTTCTTCTTTTACTTTCGTCAAAACTGCTTTGCCTCTACAGTTCATATGTTCCTCTCCATGAGTTTCAGCTCTCTTCATAACATTTCTTCAATGTACGGAAGAATATGTCGCTCTTTCCTTCGCATAACTATTGGTACAAGCCTCTTCGTCCACCTTCCCAACAATCTTAACATCAACAACACCAATTCCTTGTATGTAGTTGTACCACACGCGATTGTAGCCTCAAGAGCTGCGAAGAAAGATAACCAAAGTTCTGGACTTTGTTCAACTCAAACTTCCTACCTCTGTCTGCATGGCACGAAACACGGTGGCTCTGGTTATTTTTGTGGACATTCTGAAAGAGCTACAGTGGAATATGTATTTCTGTATTTAGCTCATTTTTCATCAAAAGTTTTTTCATTTGAAGTTAGCGATTCAGATATATGTTTAACTTGTGTGTGTGTGTATGTGTGTGTGTGTGTGTGTGTGTATGCGTGTGTGTGTGTGAGAGAGAGAGAGAGAGAGAGTGTGTGTGTGTGTGTGTGTGTGTGTGTGTGTGTGTGTGTGTGCAGAATTTGCTTATACTGTTAAAATTTGTGTGTCATGATCTGGAAGGCAGTTTACCCTTTTACTAATCATCTGCATATTGACAGTTTGTACTTTAAGGCAAGCTGCCGCCATCGTCTTGAAATTTCTATAAGCAGCATTGTATACATTTATCCACGTGAGTTATAACATAGACCAAGGCGTTTAAACTGACATCTCTATGCTTCTCGGGGATGGGCGTGAGTCAAGCTACTTAAATATAGCTGTTGTGCCGTGAGTTTTTCGCCACAGCATTCACGTCTCGAGAAGACGCAAACTGTCGCAGTGACTCTGCAGGTGCCTGGAGGTTGCTCCATCTGGGCAGTGGAGTGAGGTACGAACCAGATTCTAATCTTGGGTAAACGGTGAGTTGGTACCAATGGAGGCGAGAGCCGGCAAAGGCAGACTGTTATGATGCCGGAGCTAGATAACGGAGCGAGTGACAAGACCTTGGTCTGCTATGTTTTCAGATTGGAATCTGCACAGATGCGTCAAAACTCTGTGATCACCTGCTTAATGTCCACACCTGCACCTACATCTAGATATATACTCCGCAAGCTACCGTACGTCCCATGGGGTAGGGTACCTAGTACCGCTGGTACTCGTTCCTTTTCCCGATACACTCGCAAATGTTTCCTTACGACCCCTGACCAACACTATCTCATTTTATAAGTCTGTTCCCTTGTACTTCGGTCAAAAAGAGACTGCATGAAACATGTAAGTTGCATCTTTATAAAATGAGTTAGGAACTGAAGAGAACATTTGCAAAAAGATGGTGAAATTTAAAGAAGAAGTTTGTTTCATGTGTCCACCTACGGTCACGGATGGCAATTGTATACAGGGCGTCTCAAACGTTTTCGGTCAAGTTGAAACAGGTTAAAATGGATCCAAAACAGAATACGTTCAGACAGGAAACCAATGGTCGGCAAAGCGTATTTATTTTATTATAGAGATACAAAAAGTATACCGCATAAGAACATGGCAACAGCGCATGAACGTCTCCCACTCCCTCATCGATCCTTGGTGTCTGTTGTGGCAGGAGACAGGCAGCATGGAACCTGGCAAGCAGGTCTTCATCCGTTGCTACAGTGGTTTCATACACCAACGCCATGACGTAAAATCAGAGGAACAAGCTCAGAGGTGCCAGATCCGGCAATCACGCTGGTCGTGGGGTAGCACCTCCCCTTCAATCCAGTGATGTGGGTACGTGTTGTTCAGGTGCACCGTCACGTTGAAACCACACTCTTTTGGGGACAATAATACAGTTTCCGATAACTGTGGCAGCACGCCTCGGCGGAACACCCGATAACGTGGTCGAGTTAAACGGGTAGGCAGCAAATGTATTATGTAATCTTGGACAATGCCCGCCCTTACGTTGACAGAGCATCGTTCCGGTGGCCAGTGATGTGGATGGCGTACAGATTGTCGTCATTCAGACACGGCTATTGTGGCTGTTGAAAACGCCATCCCAGGTGAATATGGTCTCATCGATGAACAATAAAAACTGTACGAAATTCGGAAGTCGGCATTGTGCTGGATAATCCCGTGACAGAAGCTCACACTGGGATCATAATCTATTGGTCCCAGTGCTTGCACACGTTGTGGGGGGATGTAATACGTTTTCCACCAATACTCTTCACACTGGACCCTCCGAAGTGTTTGATTCGCGGGCGATTTGACTGGTGGTTATTGCTTGTTAGTCGGCCACACGATCCAACACCACCTCAAAGTCTGGTGTTTGTAAATTCATTGGTGGAAACGACCTTCTCTCTGTGGCGTAAACGACCTCGTCTCTCGTAACTTGGTATCCACGGATGTAAACTTCTCCAGTTAGGATGGCACCTGTTTGAAAAGTGTTCTCTCTACATTCGTGACGGCCGCTGTCGCCGAGCGGTTCTAGGCGCTTCAGTCCGGAACCGCGCTGCTGCTACAGTCGCGGGTTAGAATTCTGCCTCGGGATGGATGTGTGTGGTGTCCTTAGGTTAGTTAGGTTTAAGTAATTGTAAGTCTAGGGGACTGATGACGTCAGATGTTAAGTCCCGTAGTGCTTAGAGCCATTTGATTTTCTACATTTGTGCTGGTTTGCGGGCACTGCCGCATGCATGTCTGCCAACTCTCGTGACGAGTAATATTCCATCTTGGGCTACGCGGCAAGCTCTGCACATGGTAAGACACCTCACCATGAATACATCACAAGCTGTCTGCTGCGTCCGCAGCTCGTGGCCGTGCGGTAGCGTTCTCGCTTCCCACGCCCGGGTTCCCGGGTTCGATTCCCGTCGGGCTCAGGGATTTTCTCTACCTCGTGATGACTGGGTGTTGTCCTTAGGTCAGTTAGGTTTAAGTAGTTCTAAGTTATAGGGGACTGATGACCATAGATGTTAAGTCCCATAGTGCTCAGAGCCTTCTGAACCATTTTTCTGTCTGCTGCATATTATGGAGATTTGTGTGTGTGCGGACAAGGTTACGTGCCGGTGCGATGCGTGCGGTAGTCACATCACACAAGTATTATGAGTTGTGTACTCTATTTGTGTTCGGTGCTCAAGGGTCCACGCGGTCTATCACCAGCTGTCATTTCCAGTGTATAACACTCACTCGTGGCCTTTGCGACGAGAGTCAGGCAGAACTGCATGCGCTGTTGTAATACATGCATTATGACTGGCGTCGTCGCTTTGAAAGTTAGTATGAGATACTTTTTTTTTATGCGGTGTACGCTGTGTATGATCATACATAACACAATAAATATGCGTTACCAACCTCTCATATGGTATAGCCGGTTGTGGACCCACTATCACCTGTTTCAGTTTGACCCAAAACGTTTGAGAGACCCCGTATAGTAAAGAGATTTGACTAATTCTAGGAGACGATCGCATGGCCAACAAAGTTTTCATTATTTGAGCCCTGATTCTTGTAATAATTGAGCTATGCATATTTTTCTTTAATTTGTCCAAAAATGTTGATTTTTATGTGTGTTTAATACATACAGGCAGTCTATTCTATTTTGCGATAGGCATTTCAATATGTCTTCTTTCTTTTATCTGCTTGACTGTGAAAAATCATCATTTCTGTCTCTTTCCGCGGTAGCCCATAGTGTCTGCTACAGCGGTACATCTACGCAGAGAAACTGACAGCTATCTCTTAGGGACAACCGCAAGCATCGACCAGTGCCAATCAATCAGAATACGGGCTCGTACGTTTAGGTTTTGATGGCTCGTGGAGCTGTGGACAGAGTACTGTCGCTCCTGGCATCGCATCGAATGGACGTGATTTAGACACCAGCCTAGCGCTTCCTTGATGAATGCATTTATTCGGCATCTGTCACGAATACGGTGAGATCAAGGCGGAATATGTTTATGTGAGTTACATTTACGTGTCGAAATAGATTCGCATTCTGATACTGTGCACTGAAATCAGCTGTTTGCGACACACGGAAATTTTTGATGGCTTGCCAATCGATCCCGGATTTCCCGCTCATCACGAGTGGTCGCCTTAACGACTTCGGCTATCCGTGCACGCATCTAGAACCGATTCAAACTTCCCTCACATACCTTCTGGTAGCACAGTTCGTGGTTCCTGCAAAGGGAGAAAATGTGATATTGTCATTCTAGCCTATCGGTAATGATCAATGACACGTTTACGTGGTTGGTATTTGCGCATGATTTGCGTTTATGTAGATTTGTGCTCCTTTCGTGTCGCATTTTGCATTCGAACTTGCCACGGCGAACGTTACGTCTTTGTTCTCTATTTGACCTCATCAGAAGACGTGGTGATCGGTTTCCGCTTCTAATTTACCCATCTGTGAATTCAAGTGATTTATGAACCGTTTCTTTCATTCGTAAGATCACATTTCAGAAACTTATAATATTATTTCGAATTTTCTTTGTACACACCCTCTTTCAATCACGAGTTCCGTCACGTGCCCAATTCTCCATATGTGGATAATTAAGATCTGCTTCATAAAAACGTGCACCATACACCTCCTTTGCAATTAATTCATGTGTGACGGAGCATATACTCTCAGTGCTTACAAGTACCTACTTTAAGAATTTTACAGAACCTCAGGTAAGGCTACATAACGCAGTGGTTATAGACACATGGTGCAGAAACGGTGTCATCGGAAATTCTTTCTTCCACAGCAGCAGCTTATAGTTTTATGGGTTGTTAAGTAGAATAGGTTACAAATGACAAATGCATCAGCGCTGTAAAAGTGCAGCCTCTAGGGCAAAACGTATTACACTCTGAAGCAGTATAGTACATTATTTGCAGTCAATATTCCAATTTAAATTTCTTCCATGCGCTGTGTCGTCCCAACAAGACACAGCCAGGCCAAAAGCACCACAGGCGCGAAGATGTGAGCTGGTGCGAGTGCCATAGACACCCTCCACTTGAGCGAGTTCAACCAGCGCCAAAGGCTGCGCTGAGGATGAAGATATCGACTTCGCCTCGGCCAGTTGCCGGCCTACTCGGAAGGTAGAAAAGCAGTTCTCGCCCACTTGCTTATAGATCATCGTGCAGGGCTGACTTAGACAGGGATCGTCGTTTAGTGAACTCTTGGAAGTGAACAGATAGTTGTAAATTTCATTTGCTATGTACTGTGAAGTTTACCTACGATTATTTGCACTTAGCCATTGAGTGTCTCTTTTGTGCTATATTACATGCAGTGCAGCAGACTTCATTATTCAAAGTCACAAAGATAAGCAAACCTTTTAACTTATTTGTGTGACTTTGTTACTGATTTCCTGGAGTGTTGTAGAGCCTTCGTTTTCCTATCCTGTCACCTGACCCAGGAGCATAGCTGTGCAACAGTGGCACAGAGAAATTGTCTCAGCGGTCTACCGCACCAGAAGCCGTTACACGAACTGAAAAACTCTGCCTACCCTAATAACAGTCGCAGCTCGGCCTCCCCAGCACTAGTGACGAGGCCTTTACAAAATTGTCGAGCACGGTTTACAAACACATGTTACTTGCGGGTAACCTCGACGATTTCATGATACTTAGGGGAAGTTTTCCTATGTCAGAAACATCGTCATACCAGTCAGATTGCGTTATTAATGGGTTACGTACAGTGTTTTGGAGTATGTTTCAGGGTACAAACCTGCTTCAGAATATTCTATGAGCACACAGGTTCAGTTTCAAAAGGAGTGGCAGGATCTGAAATTACCATCTGATTTGCCTCCCACGCTCCTTATGGGCTGCCCATACCTGGTGCTTAGTAGGTATGTTGGCAGCTTGCCTTCCACAGCGACAAACAACCTTTCCTAAATCGATAATCCTGTTTGGCAGATCAGTCACAATGAATTACAGATTGGCTATTCGATGTGCATAGTAGCTAACCAGAGCCTTTTTCACAATAACTAAGCTGAGGCTTTGCAGTTACCTTTTTGAAATTTACTAGCATCTCTACCACACTCAGGCTTTTGACATACCACATTCCGATCTGCAGAACATCGTCCTTTCGTTAGTTATTAGTTCCCTCTTGGTAGTCCCCTCTCGGAGATCCGAATGGAGGAGTAACCTGGAATCTCACGCCATTTAAACGAATGTCATAGTATTACTTTCAGTTACAGGCCTGTGGATACACATTTTCTATCTTAAATGTAGTGATTTATATAGCCTTCTGCATCGTAAAGCCGTTGATCATCGTTTACTTTCCATCTTTTGTAGCCAGTTTTTCACTCCGAAAGCAACAGAGTGCACCGAAACTATGGCCGCTCCTTCGCCCTTCTTTGACAAGTTCGTAGGTGTACCGAAGTTACCGATTTTATGATAATATGAGGCTTCATTCTATTTTAATCTGTTCTTAAAATGGTCATTATGGACCGAAATTGATAAGTGAGTATCGAGTGTTGCAATTAAAGGAAGAAATTAGCTCGGACGGGCTTTTGTTCAAGTTTCGAGAACATACCTTCACCGAGGAGTCAAGCACTATATTGCTCCGTCCTACGTATATCTCGCGAAGAGACCATGAGGATAAAATCAGAGAGATTAGAGCCCACACAGAAGCATACCGACAATCCTTCTTCCCACGAACAATACGAGACTGGAATAGAAGGGAGAACCGATAAAGGTACTCAAGGTACCCTCCGCCACACACCGTCAGGTGGCTTGCGGAGTATGGATGTAGATGTAGGTGTAGATGAGAACAGTCTTCGGTTCGTGTTCCCCACAAAATTCTCATGGTTCCAGTTTAAGTTGTTCGTAATTGTAATTTCTCGGTAATTAGTTGAATGTAGACGCTTTAATTTTTTTATTTTTTCGTATAATTGCAATTTAATGGACTTTCCTTTTGCTCTTATGCAGGACCTGCTAATTTTTGATGTTTGGAGACAATTGTCGCTTTTTGCACAAAGCAAATATATTGACTAAACCGTTTAGAATTTCGTTTTAATCCTCTGACGACTATCCTAGACATCTGCAAACCATCTAAGAGGACTGTTCAGATTGTCTCCTAAATTGTTCATTCAAAATTTAATACTGACAACAGCAGAAGGCTTATAAAACTTCCTTCAGAAACATTAGATATTACTCTGGTTTCTCCAGATGATTTCGTGTAGATTATTACGATTTGTGACCTTACTGACAGAACATCACGAATCCATGTCTAATACGCCACTCTACAGATATGCAATTTGATTGGAAGCAGCTAGTGAGGAACGGAGTCAAAAACCATCTGTAAATATCGAAATATGAATAAACTTCCGTTTCGGTAGCTTTCATTACCTCGTGTAAATAAATAGCCAGTTATTTTACAAGATCGATATTTTCTGATTTTTTCTGATTTCCCGATCCCAGAAACCTGTTACAAATCAGTGTCAGTTACATGGGCTTATAACTCAATGGATTTTGTTTTCTTGTACTTGTTTCACCCTAACACAAGAAACTTTGCATTTTTAGGTGCAGTTATTGCCTCTGGTGAGACTTTCTATATGACTGCTTAAAACGGAGGCATTTCCGAAAGACACTTAGCAGCTATACCATTTGGAGCGGAGGAGTTGCCTTCATTTAAGCAACGTAAGTCGCTTTACTACATTGAGGGCATCTGCTTCCAGATTACTGATATTGGCAATTCTTTTCGATTCTGATTCTGGAATATTTATTGCACCTTTATTGGTGAAGGAAGCTCAGAAGTCTGAGTTTCGTAATTTCGCTTTAGTGGCTCTGTCCTCGGTAACGGTATGACTTCCATCACTCAGTGAATGTATTGTTTGTTCCTTGCCCCTGGTATATTTTACTTACGACTGGAATCTCTTTCGAGTTTCTACCACATATCGAGAAGCAGTTCCGTCGTGGCAAGAATGGAAACCATCTCGCATTGAAGTCCACCTTAGTTACTGGGCATCGAAAACCATTGTCAGTCTTGGAAATTTTGCGCTCGTTTAAAGCTGCTATTTCACTTTCATTACTTATGCAACCATTCCAGATCTTTTTATGTACCATGATGTTTTGTTGCGTCTATTATTAATTTAGTTGGCATAAAACCCTCAACAGCCATAAACTGTATTTCTTTGAATTCAAGCCACATTTGGTCGATGCCTACAGAGCATGGAAGAAATGGAGACCTTCTCATAGTAAGGAGTCATGCGAATTTTCATCACTCTTTTTCAAATAAATATGCTTTTATTTGTGGTTCATTTTTATGTTAAGTTACGTAATCTCGCTACAAAGAATTTTTTGTCACTATTTCCTATAATGCTCATCATTTAGTTAATAAACTATAGCGTGTTAACGCAACCACCTACAATTTGTGTGGGTTTCTGTATTAATTCCTCAAAATAATTTTTAGAGAAAGCATTTAGTATGTGTCGGACGATATTGGTTGCATATCCCAGATGCAATCATGTCTATTCCACAACACATCGACGGTAGATTGAAGTCAGGACCAACTATGGTCGTTTGAGTACGGTCTCTATTCGATATGAGACTCAAATTTCCCTTGAACCTTTCAGCAACTATATCATCTCAGTCGGGGTGACGTTAAAAGGAACAATTAATAACTTCACTGCGCTTGTCGAGTACAGATTCCATCCACAGCAATTCCAACAAATATCAGCTTCAGTTTCACTACAAGATATAGTCCTCTAACGTCAATGAACATGGCACCACGAGCTGAATTTTGGCTCTCTTCTCTGGATGACATTAGTTCCTTGCTAAAAACTTCTGCGACTAATCTCCTAGAGCTCTTCATTTAGTTCACAGCAATTTTCCAATAATGCAACGTTCCTCGAACAGCTTGCAGTGATTCAGTCACACATGGGTAACAAAAATAAGACCTAACCTGCTATGTTATCTAATTCAATTATGAATCAAGCCATATGTAGTGATCGTGACTCAGCCCTCACACTAAATTTTCGCCAAACTACCAGAAAACACTGAGTCAATCTTGCTCGTTGCAAATCTGGTGTGGAGAAAAACACTCTCTGATTTCTACTAACAAAAGTTTGTACGTTTTGCCTAATGCTCATCTCTGCATACACAGTTAAGTACGGTACACCTGCATGCTTATATGGTTTTTATGATGTGGCAATAGGACATTCACTTCTAAGTTAACACATGGTGCTCAATATGACACTGGTTATTATGTTTACTTGTGCGCGTATTGCACCAATCGCGTGTAAGCAGCTCTGCTGTCATTGGCTGTTGCAGTCAGGTTAATGGCGGACGCCACAATTCGAACAAATACGTTGCCTAAAAAATTGAACATTAAATTCATTCAGAGAAATTACGGTGCACACATGTTTCACACTCACCATAAAGATACTTAAAATAGTAGGCAGAGCAGCAGCACTAAAATTATGAATGAAAGAAATATTCACAGGATTGGCAACAACGACACTAATGGAGGTTAGCAGTGTCTGCCGGAATAACAAAATTTTGCTAACACGACATTTATTTTAAGGAAGAAGTAAATTAAAGATTAGTTTCTTTGAACAAGTTCCAAATAGAAAATTTACAATTTTAATAGTTGTTTTAGTCTTTGGTGAGAGCTAAAGCAGCTATCGTTATCTGTTAACGATGCAGGCAATGAAAGGCGATGTCGTCAGCAACTTATCGTTGCAGACAGCGTGTTGAAATCAGCTTTGTCGAGAGTTGATGCTGCAGATGAATTATCTGACGTAAAAATTAACTCTCCACCTGGCGAAGATTTCATCAGTGGCGTATTATAGACCACTGAAATGTTGGACATTGTTACAGTTGTTGCCAACATTCACCTTTGCACGGGAGATTTATTATGTCTCTCACGCACAACGCTGAAGTAACACAGTTTAGGGGTTTTTAAAGTTATTTCGATCGCGGAATTATAGTCTGTTCGTTTTCCACGTGAATAATGCGACCGCGAACTCCCCAGTGCTGGGGGTAACATGCACACTCATGATAAACAGTTTTTATACGAATGTGGCACAATTGAAAGTTCATGCACACGGTAGTCAACGACGCTGCGAATATGCGTTGAAATTATAAAATATTTAAAATGCATACGGCACAATCACAGAGAACACAGTTGTTTTCAGAACACCGTAACTACAATGTAGTCTGTACATAGTCTGTTGTCGTAATTACGCGACACAGTTCGTTTGGTGGTTTTACACAGTCCGATTTTTTAAACGTTTCTACATTCCATTACAGGAAGGAGTAGAAACGTATCTCATCGTTAATTTGTTTCTTTCGCTCCGATTGCTTCAGGGCACGACATAGTAAGCACACTTTTATCCTACTTCCGCCTTCTCGGTACGAACATTAGTGCAATGCACGTTCTACTCACAGTGTTCGATATCAATCGATATTTCTTGTCTCCAGCTCTGCTTGTACAATATCTCAGTAAACATCTAACTTTACAAATTCATTCCAATCAAAATTAATGCAGTAAATGATAAAAGAAACAAAATATTTTACATATTCAATAAACAAGAAAACGTAATTACTAATATGTACAAGGGAAATAATGTCAGTTACATATTTTTTTCAACAAACAGTTACTCAATACATTGTAGAACAAAATTAAACATTATGCTATGTTGCCAGAAATTCATGTACAACTACGAAAAAAGAAAGAAAGGAAGAAATAAAAGAGAAAAATGCCTCATGTATAGATCGCAACTAGCGATGTCTTTACAAGCTCCGGGCAACTGCACCTTCAAAGCCGCTTATAAACCTGGTGAATGATTAGTAATGATGCTATTACAGTTCCTTGAGGGGCAGCCGACACTAGTTTCACTTCTTGCAAATGTATCCACACTGATAATGGTGTATTGGACTCTAAAATTAAATGAACAAGTAACGGAAGGCAAGGACTTAAGGCTCCAACGGCAACGATATGATTAATTATGGAGCATCAGCGAGAATAGGACAAGGTCTGGGGACCAAAATCATCGTGGCTTTCTAAAAGTAACCACATCGCATTCCACATCATGCTATGTTGGAAAAAGATTGTGGATTGTAAGGTAGATGATCAGAATATTTTAGAACTGAAATCATATGTAAAGAAAAAAAGAAATTGATGCAAGTCTGAAGTAATTCACATTATTCACCTGACATGGAATCCGCTAGATTTTCTTGATTCCTTTCAAAACCTGTCATGCATCATAAAAATCGATAAATCGAAATAGCGCACGTCAAGAAGCTAGGACCGGCGACATAGAATGTAAAGTACGTATAAAACTTGAGTAGTTTGCTACCGTAAGTATCCAAGACTACGAGATCTGTACAAAGTCTTGCGTGTGAGAGGACCTCCATGCCATATCAAGTGTTTCTTGGACGTTCCAGTGCGTAGAACCCATAAAGCCTAACAAGCCGTTACTCGTGACGTCAGTAATTGCTGTTTCTTCGCTTGTTTCTGAATGTTAACACTACTAAAAGTTGTACTGATATTGTTAAAACACGTAAACGAGACTAAAAGAGCAACTGCGTTGGCACATTACGGCGGTACAGATATATCTGCATACGCTGTGTACGAAATATAATGGATTATAAGCTAGTATTTGTGATATCTCAGTTGATCAAAGAACTATATCCGCCAATGTAGATTACTTTATTGCGTTAATCAATAATTGAATATAAGCGAAATAGTTGATGCAAGTGCCTAGTAAAAATCATACTCTGTCAGCTTCGGGACTCAAATAGACTCACTTGACACGAAAGCTCATATTTTACGATAAAGGGTTTTTCCTATGCTACGGACTTCAACTTAATTAAAAAAGTTTCTTTGACGGTTCGCGCAGCAGGGGTGGGCAGGAAGCCTAATTGCAAACAAAAAACAGAATTAATGAGAGTTCGCTACGGTGTTGTGTACTTTTCACAAAAAGTAAGGGACGCGAGCAGCAGTCTCCCCGGTGTAGCGTGAGCTATAGGCATGTAGCGATGGGCGGACCGGCGTCAGTAAATCCAGCGCGACACGGCGCACGGCACGTTCCCTAGCGTGGAAATTAAACCTGTGCTACGCCGAAGATACTGTGCGATTTTCGTGAACCTGTTGGCAACGTTCCACGCTTCTGCCTGTGGTACAACTTTACCAACAAGCTGGAGGTAGGTATCTCTAAAAAGACTTCGGGCTGTAAATCGTTGTAAGCAACCTCCTCATAATAACCTTCTTCTTCCTTTACGAACCTGTGTTCCTGCACTGTAAAACACCAGAAGCGCGTCCAATGGCCTAGTGTACGGAAAAATACACTACTGGATGTTAAAATTGCTACACCAAGAAGAAATGCAGGTGATAAAAGGGTATACATTGGACAAACATGTTATACTAGAACTGACGTGTGATTACATTTTCACGCAATTTGTATGCATAGATCCTGAGAAATCAGTATCCAGAACAACCACCTCTGGCCGTAATAACGGCCTTGAAACGCCTGGGCATTAAGTTAAACAGAGACTGAATGGCGTGTACAGGTACAGCTGCCCATGAAGCTTCAACACGATACCACAGTTCATCAGAGTAGTGACTGGCGTATTGTGACAGCCAGTTGCTCGGGCACCATTGACCAGACGTTGTCACTTGGTGAGAGAATGTGCTGGCCAGGGCAGCAGTCAATCGTTTTCTGTATTCAGAAAGGCCCGTACAGGAGCTACAACATGCGGTCGTGCATTATCCTGCTGAAATGTAGGGTTTCGCAGGCATCGAATGAAGGGTAGAGCCACGGGTCGTAACACATCTGAAATGTAAAGTCCACTGTTCAAAGCACCGTCAGTGTGAACAAGAGGTGACCGAGTTGTGTAACCAATGGCACCCCATACCATCACGCTTCCAATGTGCATACACTGCGATGTCGCTAAACACGGATGCGACCATCATGATGCTCTAAACAGAACCTGGATTCGTCCGAAAAAATGACGTTTTGCCATTCGTGCACCCAGGTTCATCGTTGAGTACACCATCGCAGGCGCTCCTGTCTGTGATGCAGCGTCAAGGGCAACCGCAGCCATAGTCTCCGAGCTGAAGGTCCGTGCCGCTGCAAACGTCGTCGAACTGTTCGTGCCGATGGTTGTTGTCTTGCAAACGTCCCCATCTGCTGACTCAGGGATCCAGACGTGGCTGCACGATCCGTTACAGCCATGCGGATAAGATTCCTGTCATCTCGACCGCTAGTGATACCAGCCCCCCCCCCCCCCCCCTACATCCATGAACCATAGACCTTACTGTTGGTGGAGAGGCTTCCGTGCCTCAGCGATACAGATAGCCGTACCATAGGTGCAACCACAACGGACGAGTATCTGTTGAGAGGCAAGACAAACGTGTGGTTCCTGAAGAGGGGCAGCAGCCTTTTCAGTAGTTGCAGGGGCAACAGTGAGGATGATTGACTGCTCTGGTCTTGCAACACTATCCAAAACGGCCTTGCTGTGCTGGTACTGCGAAAGGCTGAAAGCAAGGGGAAACTACGGCCGTAATTTTTCACGATGGCATGCAGCTTTACTGTATGGTTAAATGATGATGGCGTCCTCTTGGGTAAAATATTCAGGAGGTAAAATAGTCCCCCATTTGGATCTCCGGGAGGGGACTACTCAGGAGGACGTCGTTATCAGGAGAAAGAAAACTGGCGTTCTACGGATCGGAGCGTGAAACGTCAGATCCCTTAATCGGGCAGGTGGGTTAGAAAATCTAAAAAGGGAAATTGATAGGTTAAAGTTAGATATAGTGGGAACTAGTGAAGTTCGGTGGCAGGAGGTACAAGACTTTTGGTCTGGCGAATACTGGGTTATAAATACAAAATCAAGTAGGGGTAATGCAGGAGTCGGTTTAATAATGAATAAAAAATAGGAGTGCGGGTAAGCTACTAAAAACAGCATAGTGAACGCATTATTGTGTCGAAGATAGACACGAAGCCCACGCCTACACCAGTAGTACAAGTTTATGTGCCAACTAGCTCTGCAGATGACGAAGAACTTGAAGAAATGTATGATGAAATAAAAGAAATTATTCAGTTATGGAAGGGAGACGAAAATTTGATAGTCATGGGTGACTGGAATTCGGTAGTAGGAAAAGGGAGAGAACGAAACGTAGTAGGTGAATATGGATTGGGGGAAAGAAATGAAAGAGGAAGCCGCCTGGTAGAATTTTGCACAGAGCACAACTTAATCATAGCTAACACTTTGTTCAAGAATCATAAAAGAAGTTTGTATACATGGAAGAAGCCTGGAGATACTGACAGGTTTCAGGTTGATTATATGAAGGTAAGACAGAGATTTAGGAACCAGGTTTTAAATTGTAAGACACTTCCAGGGGCAGATGTGGACTCTGGCCACATTCTATTGGTTATGAACTGTAGATTAAAACTGAAGAAACAGCAAAAAGGTGGGAATTTAAGGAGGTGGGACCTGGATAAACCGAAAGAACCGGAGGTTCTACAGAGTTTCAAGGAGAGCATAAGGGAACAATTGACAGGAATGGGGGAAAGAAATACAGTAAAAGAAGAATGGGTAGCTTTCAGGGATGAAGCAGTGAAGGCAGCAGTGGATCAAGTAGGTAAAAAGACGAGGGCCGCTAGAAATCCTTAGGTAACAGAAGAAATATTGAATTTAATTGATGAAAGGAGAAAATATAAAAATGCAGTAAATGAAGCAGGCAAAAAGGAATACAAACGTCTCAAAAATGAGATCGACAGGAAGTGCAAAATGGCTAAGGAGGTATGGCTAGAGGTCAAATGTAAGGATGTAGAGGCTTGCCTCACTAGCGGCAAGGTAGATACTGCCTACAGGAAAATTAAAGAGACCTTTGGAGAAAAGATAAACACTAGTATGAATATCAAGAGCTCAGATGGAAACCCAGTTCTAACCAAAGAAGGGAAACCAGAAAGGTGGAAGGAGTATATAGAGGGTCTATACAAGGGCGGTGTAATTGAGGACAATATTATGGAAATGGAAGAGGATGTAGATGAAGATGAAATGGGAGATATGATACTGCGTGAAGAGTTTGACAGAGGACTGAAAGACGTGAGTCGAAACAAGGCCCCGGGAGTAGACAACATTCCATTAGAACTACTGACAGCCTTGAGAGAGCCAGTCCTGACATAACTCTACCATCTGGTGAGCAAGATATATGAGACAGGCGAAATACCTGCAGATTTCAAGAAGAATATAATAATTCCAATCCCAAAGAAAGCAGGCGTTGACAGATGTGAAAATTACCGAACTATCAGTTTAATAAGTCACGGCTGCAAAATACTAACGCGAATTCTTTACAGACGAATGGAAAACTAGTAGAAGGCTTCGGGGAAGATCAGTTTGGATTACGTAGAAATATTGGAACACGTGAGGCAATACTGACCCTACGACTTATTTTAGAAGATAGATTAAGGAAAGACAAACCTACGTTTCTAGCATTTGTAGACTTAGAGAAAGCTTTTGACAATGTTGACTGGAATACTCTTTCAAATTCAGAAGGTGGCAGGGGTAAAATACAGGGAGCGAAAGGCTATTTACAATTTGTACAGAAACCAGATGGCAGTTATAAGAGTCTAGGCACACGAAAGGGAAGCAGTGGTTGGGAAGGGAGTGAGCCTGACTTGTAGCCTCTCCCCGATGTTGTTCAATCTGTATATTGAGCAAGCAGTGAAGGAAGCAAAAGAAAAATTCGGAGTAGGTGTTAAAATCCATGGAGAAGAAGTAAAAACTTTGAGGTTTGCCGATGGCATTGTAATTCTGTCAGAGACAGCAAAGGACTTGGAAGAGCAGTTGAACGGAATGGATAGTGTCTTGAAAGGAGGATATAAGATGAGCATCAACAAAAGCAAAGCGAGGGTAGTGGAATGTAGTCGAATTAAGTCGGGTGAAGCTGAGGGAATTAGATTAGGAAATGAGACACTTAAAGTAGTAAAGGAGTTTTGCTATTTGGGGAGCAAAATAACTGATGATGGTCGAAGTAGAGAGGACATAAAATGTAGACTGGCAATGGCAAGGAAAGTGTTTCTGAAGAAGAGAGATTTGTTATGATCGAGTATAGATTTAAGTGTCAGGAAGTCATTTCTGGAAGTATTTGTATGGAGTGTAGCCATGTATGGAAGTGAAACATGGACGATAAATAGTGTGGACAAGAAGAGAATAGAAGATTTTGAAATGTGGTGCTACAGAATATTGCTGAAGATTAGATGGGTAGATCACATAACTAATGCGGAGGTATTGAATAGGATTGGGGAGAAGAGAAGTTTGTGGCACAACTTGACTAGGAGAAGGGATCGGTTGGTAGGACATGTTCGGAGGCATCAAGGGGTCACCAATTTCGTATTGGAGGGCAGCGTGGAGGCTAAAATTCGTAAAAGGAGATCAAGAGATGAATACACTAAGCAGATTCAGAAGGATTTAGGTGGCAGTAGTTACTGGGAGATGAAGTAGCTTGCACAGGATAGAGTAGCATGGAGAGCTGCATCAAACCAGTCTCAGGACTGAAGACCACAACAACAACAACAGTGATACGAGACAGTTGGGATCCAGCTAGGCGTTCCGTATTACCCTTCTGATCCCACCGGTTCCATAATCTGCTAGCAGTCATTGGATCTCGACCAACGCGAGCAGCAATGTCGCGATACTTTAAACCGCAATCGCGTTAGGCTACAATCTGACCTTTGTCAAAGTCGGAAACGTGATGGTACGCATTTCTCCTCCTTACACGAGGCATCACAACAACGTTTCACCAGGCAACGCCGGTTAACTGTTGTTTGTGTATGAGAATTCGGTTGGAAACTTTCCTCATGTCAGCACGTTCTGGGTGTAGCCTCCGAGCCAACCTTGTGTGAATATTCTGAAAAGCTTATCATTTGCATATCACAGCATCTTCTTCCTGTCGGTTAAATTTCGCATCTGTAGCACGTCGTCTTCGTGGTTTAGCAATTTTAATGGCCAGTAGTATGAAATCCCTCTCTCACCACTGTATGAGTATACTTCGAACCAATGGATGTTTTAGTGGTGTACAATCCGAAGACCAGCTGGATGCAGCTGGCCTGGCCTGAGCAGATCTCTGCAGCACGCACCACTTGTCCACTGACATCAACCCTTGGTCTTGATCTGTAGTTAATATCTTCCATACTACCCTTCAGTTACTAAGTTAATTATTTCTTAGCCGCGCCGATTGGCGGCGCTGTTTGACGCGCCATGTCACGGGTTGCGTGGCCCCTCCCTCTGGAGGTTCGAGTCCTACATCGGGCATGGACGTGTGTGTATAGGTCTTAGCATAAGTTATTTTAAGTAGTGTCTATGGGTCGATGACCTCAGAAGTTTAGTCCCTTAGGAATTCTCACAGATTTAAGCACTTGAAGTATTTCGTAATACTTCACGATGAGTCCTATCAATGCAGAACGAGCTTTAGTGAAGTTTTGCGTAAAGTTCTTTTCTCTCCCAACTGTTTCAGTAACGTTTCATTAGGTACTCTAGCTACCGCCTAATTCTATGAATACAGTTTCATTAATTACTCGAGCCAACGTCTAATCCTATGAATTCTTCTGTAACAAGACATTTAAAATACTTCTATTATACTCTTGTTCGTAGTGTTTATTGCCCTCATTTCGTTTCCATGTACGGCTGCATTCCAGAGAAGTACGTTCAGAAAAGGTCTCGGAACGCATAAATTTATTTTGTATGCTAACATTTACTCTTTTCCATAAATGCTTTACACTGTTCCCAAGTCTGCATTTTATATCATCGCTAGCGGAGAAACCCGTGCGTCGAGGCTCGTGCACGCACCGCCAGGGCTTGGGCTTAATGTTCATGACGTCATATCTCCTGAGCTATGTGTCTTAAAGTGACATAATTTTGTAGGTGGATTTAGCGGGATATGTGTATACCGTCTGCGAAATATGTTGCGAAGGGAGTTAGTAGTAACGAAGTAAGAAATTGAAACGACACGCAAGATGCGGCAGTTTTTACGTATCGCACTGTTTATGAGGTCGTTTCACCTGAACCATATTTCGCACGTTGATATCGTATTGTGCGCACATTCAGCGTCATACGTGAATACTGTCTGCAGAATTGGTTGGGAACAGAGCTAGTAGCAAACAACAAATGAATTTAAACGTTATGCATCATGCAGCAGTTTTTCATGCATCTCTTGCTTACGACTTGATATCTCCCGAACTATGTATCGTACAATGTTATAATTACGTTCTTACATTCAATGGTGTATTTGCATACTGTCTGTAAAATGTGTAGCGAATATAGTAAGTAGTAAAAAAGTAATAATGCGGTACTTCCACCATATTAACAGCAGGAAAGTAGTAAGCTGTAAACATTTTTTCTGTCATCATTTTGTAGGGATTGTCAGCGAGAAAAAACTCTTGAGGCTTTGGCATTATGCGTGAAGTTTGTACCAAGTTGCTAAATCCTCTCATTCTCAACTACTGGAGAAATAAAGTCTGGAAATTCAGGCATCCCTGGCTACGCTTCTTTTTCACCCCTTTTGATATGTAGGTTGTCCTTACCCCCGCAGCGTTGACCCCTGGCAATACGGTATTTATGAACCACGTTTGGTTGAAAGCGGTCCACTAGTTTAGCAGGAGATGTAGGAAACACACACACACACACATACACACACACACACACACACACACACACACACACACACACACGAGTTTTGATAAATGGGAAGCAAACTGAGCTTTCTTTTTCTCATTTCATAAACTAATTCCTACAGAATGATTTGTTTTATTCGACTACACTCGAGTCCAGTAGCATAGTCTTACTTTTGTCGTTGTTCTTGTGATAATATCTTTTCTAGATACTATTAATTCCGTTCTAGTGGTATTAGAAGCTCTTCGCTGTCTGTGATAGAATAATAAGGTTGTCTGCAAATCTGACAGTTCATTTTTCTTGCCCCTGAACCTTTTTCCCTGTACCAAATATAATTTTGGCTGTTTTAACTGTTTGATGTATGCGAAGATTGAATATTATTAGGAATAAGCCAAGAACCCTGTCTCGGGCCCTTCTCAACGGCGTTCTTTTCTTACAACTGCAGTCTGACTTCTGCACAAGCTGTAGATATCCTTTCACTCCTCTTATCACCACTGAGATCATCAGAATTTCAAAGAGTTTATTTAGGCCGGTATTGTACTATTTGTTTCAAAATCTTGAAACGCTTTAATTGTATGTTTGTCTTTCCACAATCCATCTCCTCAGGTATGTTATATGTTAATACTGAATCTCTTGCTTCTACATTTGCTCCAGAATCCAAAGTGACCTTCAGAGACGCTTCCTACAGTAAACATATGTCAAGCTTTTGTGAACATTGCTGCTTCACAATTTAAAACTGCAAGCAGCAATATTAACATTTAACATTTGCTCTTGTAGCTGGTGTTAGTTCTGCTTGAACTCACTATCAGAGGATGTTTTTGTGGATTACGTCATTCATATGAACAACTTTTATGCAGCCACTTATTAAAAGCCGTTTTACAATACATTTAGCGCTAAACAATGAAATTAGTTTCCAGAATGAGATTTTCACTCTGCAGCAGAGTGTGCGCTGATATGAAACTTCCTTGCAGATTCAAACTGTATGCCGGACCGAGACTCGAAGTTGGAACAGGAGAGCTTCTGTAAAGTTTGGAAGGTAGGAGACGAGGTACTGGCAAAAGTAAAGCTGTGAAGAGGGGGCGTGAGTCGTGCTTGGATAGCTTATTTGGTAGAGCACTTGCCCGCGAAAGGCAAAGGTCACAATTTCGAGTCTCGGTCCGGCACACAATTTTAATCTGGCAGGAAGTTTCAATGAAATTAGCGTTCGCAAAATCATTTTCCTGGTGTCTTGTAAAGTGATTGCCACTCCAGACTTCCGTGAATCAAATGGTTGGTCCGTTGGTTTAAAAGAGGGGGGAAGGGACCAAACTACGAGGTCGTCAGTCCCTTGACACTAATAAAACAATGCCACAACTGTTGCAATAAGACAGACGAGACATATAATACAAAACGGAAGAAGTGGAAAAACCCCAAGAACAAAGGAAAGGCAACGAATCCTAAAAGGAACGAAAGAGGACAAGAAAACAGCAGAGACGCTAGAAACAGAAGAGAGTAAAACAAGAAAGCAGATTACAGTGGCTGGCCGACCATGAGAATAAAAAGGAAAAGCCAGCCACAGATTAAAACCTCCATCCTAAAAGAGCTAGGGTGGAGGACACAGAGGGACAAAGGACATGCGCTAAAAATTAGATCAAATGGTAAAACCCACCCTCAAGGATGAAAAGTAAAACTAAATCAGCCAATGACGCGTTTTCAGATAAAATGAGCGGCAACGAGTCTGGTAACCCAAGATTTCGTCGCTGGGCAGTCAAAGTGGGACAGTGAACCAGAATATGGGCCACTGTCAACCGACACTGAGGTGGGCGCAAGCTGTAACCGTGGATCGCCCAAGCGTGGCTAATGCGGAGCCGGCTGAGGACTACTGACTCCTTGCGAGAGGCCCACATGGAAGATTTCCACACATTTGTAGTCTCCTTATTGACACGAAGTTTGTTGTTAGTACTGTTATGCCATTCCGTCTCCCAATGCCGAAAAACCCTGCAGCATAAGTCAGAATGCAGGTCAGGTTCAGAGATGCCCATCTCCAGAAGCCGTTTCCGTGCAGCCTGTTTGACTAGCCTATCGGCACGTTCGTTGCCTGGGATGCCGACGTGTCCTGGGGTTCACACAAACACCACTGAACGACGGAACCGGTCCAGGGCATAGATGGACTTCTGGATGGACGCCACCAAAGGATGGGGAGAGTAGCATTCGTCGGTAGTTTGTGGGCAGCTCAAGGAGTCAGTACACACAACAAACGATTCCTCGGGGCATGAACGGATGTGCTAAAGAGCACAAGTTATAGCCACCAACTCGGCAGTGTAAATACTGCAGCCATTGGCCTGGGAATGCTGTTCAATATGTTTCGGAAAAGCATCATCCACACAATTCCGAAGACGGCAAGAGCTGACAAGTGCGAGAACTATCGCACAATCAGCTTAACAGTTCATGCATCGAAGCTGCTTACAACAATAATAGACAGAAGAATGGAAAAGAAAATTGAGAATGCGCTAGGTGACGATCAGTTTGGCTTTAGGAAAAGTAAAGGGACGAGAGAGGCAATTCTGACGTTACAGCTAATAATGGAAGCAAGGCTAAAGAAAAATCAAGACACTTTCATAGCATTTATCGACCTGGAAAAAGCGTTCGACAATATAAAATTGTGCAAGCTGCTCGAGATTCTGAAAAAAGTAGGGGTAAGCTATAGGGAGAGACGGGTCATATACAATATGTACAACAACCAAGAGGGAAAAATAAGAGTGGACAATCAAGAACGAAGTGCTCGTATTAAGAAGGGTGTAAGACAAAGCTGTAGCCTTTCGCCCCTACTCTTCAATCTGTGCATCGAGGAAGCAATGACGGAAATAAAAGAAAGGTTCGGGAGTGGAATTAAAATACAAGGTGAAAGGATATCAATGATACGATTCGCTGATGACGTTACTATCCTGAGTGAAAGTGAAGAAGAATTAAATGATCTGCTGAACGGAATGAACAGTCTAATGAGTACACAGTATGGTTTGAGAGTAAATCGGAGAAAGACGAAGGTAAAGAGAAGTAGTAGAAATGAGAACAGCGAGAAACTTAACGTCAGGATTGATGGTCACGAAGTCAATGAAGTTAAGAAATTCTGCTACCTAGTCAGTAAAATAACCAATGACGGACGGAGCAAGGAGGACATCAAAAGCAGACTCACTATGGCAAAAAAGGCATTTCTGGCCAAGAGAAGTCTACTAATATCAAATACCGGCCTTAATTTGAGGAAGAAATTTCTGAGGATGTACGTCTGGAGTACAGCATTGTATGGTAGTGAAACATGGACTGTGGGAAAACCGGAACAGAAGAGAATCGAAGCATTTGAGATGTGGTGCTACAGACGAATGTTGAAAATTAGGTGGACTGACAAGGTAAGGAATGAGGAGGTTCTACGCAGAATCGGAGAGGAAAGGAGTATGTGGAAAACACTGATAAGGAGAAGGGACAGGATGATAGGACATCTGATAAGACATGAGGGAATGACTTCCATGGTACTAGAGGGAGCTGTAGAGGGCAAAAACTGTAGAGGAAGACAGAGTTTCAAATACGTCAAGCAAATAATTGAGGACGTAGGTTGCAAGTGCTACTCTGAGATGAAGAGGTTAGCACAGGAAAGGAATTCGTGGCGGGCAGCATCAAACCAGTCAGTAGACTGATGACCAAAAAAAAAAAAAAAAAAGTCCTCCATGGATGTACGGGAAGCCGACGCGAGCATCAGCCATCGAGCAGTCGGTGTAAACTAATTCGTGGCCTCGGTACTTGTAAAGAATCGAGAGAAAGTGGCACAGGAGAGCCGCGGGGTTGACTGAGTCCGTAGGGCCATGTAAAAGGTCCAGGCGAAGCTGTGGCCTAGGTGTACACCATGGAGGTGTACGTGAATGAACCTGAAGTATAAGTGGTAAAGGAAAGGACTCCAGTTCAGAAAGGACACGAACTGTAATTGGAAGCCCTGACCTGGGCCGCCGATGCGGGAGATGAACTGTCGTGGGTTGGTAAAGGAGATGGTCATTCGGATGCGCAGGAGAACTACGAATGTGTGCTACGTAACTGGCCAGCAGTTGTGTACGCCTGACCTGAAATGGACGCTCTCCGGGTTCCACAAGGACGCAGGTCACCGGACTCGTCCTAAAACCTCCTGTCGCTAGGCGAACGCCACAGTGGTGCACTGGGTCGAGTAAACGCAACGCTGAGGGCGTCGCCGAACCTTAAACCACACTCCCATAGTCAAGGCGGGATTAAGCAAGGGCTGCAGCAGCGTAGAGCGATCTGCACTCTAGTTGGTGTTGCTCAGGCAGCGGAGGGTATTGAGGTGCTGCCAGCACTTCCGCTTAAGCTGACGAAGGTGAGGAAGCCAAGTCAATCGGGCATCGAAAACCAGTCCTAAGAATCGATATGTCTCCACTACAATGAGTGGATCGCCATTAAGATAAAGTTCTGGTTCTATATGAAAGGTACAACGCCGACAGAAATGCATAACACATGACTTTGCGGCGAAAAACTGGAAACCATGGCCTAGAGCCCATGAATGCTCCCTGTGGATGCCTCCCTGTAGGCGCCGCTCATCAACACCAGTACTGGTGGAGCAGTATGAAATACAGAAGTCGTCTGCATACAGAGAAGGTGAGACGGACGCCCTACCATTAATGTCCACTAAAAATAGAGATACACTCACTACAGAGCCCTACTGGACCCCTTCCTCCTGGATATGGAGGGAAGTATGGGAGGTACCAAGTTGGACACCGAACGTACGGAATAGAAGTTTTGGATAAAAATCTGGAGTGAACCTCTGACACCCCACTCGTATAATGTGGCTACGATATGATGTCGCCAGGTCGTGTCATACGCTTTTCGTAAATCAAAAAAGACAGCAACCAAGTGTTGGCGTCTGGAAAAGGCTGTTCGGATAACAGACTCTAGGGACATAAGATTATCAGTGGTAGAGCAACCCTGGCGGAAGCCGTCCTGACATGGAGCCAGTAGGCCTCCTGACTCCAGGACCGAACCCAACAGCTGACACACCATACGTTCCAGCAGCTTACAAAGAACGTTGGTGAGGCTGATTGGCCGATAGCTATTCACATCAAGCGGGTTCTTAACGGGTTTGAGCACCGGAATGATGGTGCTCTCCCGCCATTGCGATGTAAAAATGCAATCGCACCAGATCCGGTTGAAGATGACGAGGAGACGTCACTTGCAGTCACATGAGAGTTGTTTAATCATGTGATTGTGGATCCGATCTGGTGAAGGAGCTATGTCGAGGCAATGTGCGAGGGCACTGAGGAGTTCCCACTCCGTAAATGGAGCGTTATAGGATCCACTGTGGCATGTAGTAAACGAGATGACTTCCCCTTCCAGCTGCCGTGTCAGAGTGCGAAAGGCTTGGCGATAATTCTTCGACGCAGAGGCTGGAACATTGTGCTCAGAAAAGTGCTCAGCAATCGCGTTTGCGACGGTAGATAACACGCCATTTATGTTAACTTGAGGAACATCTCAACAGGTCAGGTTCCAGAAAACACGTTTGACCTTTGCCCAGACTTGGGAAGGTTACGTATGGCATCCAATGGTCGAGACGTATCTCTCTCAACACTCCTGCTTCCGTCGTTTGATAAGTTGGCGAACGCAAGCACAGAGCTGTCTAAAGGCTATGAGGTGCTTCAGGGAAGGGAAGGGTGCTGCTAATGTCACTGTAGAGATCGCCGACGCTCCTTAATTGCTTCAGCGACTTTCAGCGACCACCAAGGGTCTTTATCCAGGGGCAACCTAAAGAGCGACGGATCGTGTTTTCTGCCACAGAAACGATTGTTGTAGTCACCTATTGCATGGGGGCTTAATTATTAAATTTGAAAATAATTTTTTATTTTTCGTAGCTGTATGTCCGATTACGCTGTTTCGTAAACGGTTGGCCCTGGCTAGTATTATTACGCAATCTGACTGCATAGAAGAACAACAAAGAATGAAATGAAAATTTTCGTTAACACAATTAATTAATCAAGTACCCAGCAACTATAAAACCAACGCAACAACAAGCACAAGAGTAACTGTTCTGTGTGTGGAAGTGTGATTCAACGTACACATCTGGCACGGTTCTTCTTCACTAAGACAAGAAATTTTAAATATCATTTATACTGAAGTAATTAAAAAATAGAAATACTATAATTGCGTAAGGAAAGCAGAATTACACTCTAATACAAGAACACAAGCCAGATGCTTTGTTGACTGAACCTGTAATGATGCATTATTTAAGACATTGAGATAATAAAAAGAAAAGGAAATTTTTTTTTCTTTTACCTTCATATATTGACGAAAAGCACTCTAATCATTACAATATATCTCCACACCGACTCGCTACTACCACATCTCAACAAGAACTCTCCACCACGACCTCTCGACAAGCACTGCACTCCACTACTTCTCAACAAACACTGCCTACTACGAGTTCTCAACAAGCACTGCCTACTTCTCAATAATCACTGCCAGTGGAGGCGGCGAAACAAAACTCTCTGGCGCTGTGGCTCAGTGTAGCCACCTCTCAGTGTAGCCACCTTTCATATGCCCTTCCTCCACGGGCTAGAATTTGATGGTATTTTTGTCAGCATTGGTGGTGAAAATACCACCAAATTTGTCAAAAAAAAAATACAGACAAAAATAAAAGATAATATTAATACGTAAATATCACATAATTAGATTAAATATTGGCTTTGCACTGACCTCTCAATAACTTAATATATAAAATACAGTAGGCAATACAAATTCTTGCATACATGTGGCTTTACATAATAGTTTACACAATACACAAAAAATCAGTTTATACAAATGTTCACATAATATACTTTTAATTATTCAAAAAAACAAGTAGTTGATAGTTCCAGCAGTAGCACCCAGCAATGGTCAACAGGTGCAAACACCAACAAGTGACATCATTTTAGTAAATGCAGTTCCATCAGTGGCACCCAGCAATGTTGAACAGTTGCAGACACCAACAAGTGACATTATTTCAACAGATGCAGTCCATCAGTGGCACCCAGCAATGTTGAGTAGGTGCAGACACCAACAAGTGACATTATTTCAATAGATGCAGTCCATCAGTGGCACCCAGCAATGTTGAACAGGTGCAGACACCAACAAGTGTCATCATTTCAGTAGACGCAGTCCATCAGTGACACGCAGCAAAGTTGAACAGGTGCAGACAGCAACAAGTGACGTTATTTCAGTAGAAGCAGTTCCATCTGTGGCACCCAGCAATGTTGAACAGGTACACACAGCAACAAGTCACATTTCTCAGCAGAAGCAGTTCCATTAGTGGCACCCAGCAATGTTGAACAGGTGCAGACACCAACAAGTGACATCATTGCAGTAGAAGCAGCCCATCAGTGGCACCCAGCAATGTTGAGCAGGTGGAGACAGCAACAAGTGACATTATTTCAGTAGAAGCAGTTCATCAGTGGCACCCAGCAATGTTGAACAGGTGCAGAAACCAACAAGTGACATTATTTCAGTACAAGCAGTCCATCAGTGGCACCCAGCAATGTTGAGCAGGTGCAGACAGCAACACGTCACATTATTTCAGTAGAAGCAGTCCCATCTGTGGCACCCAGCAATGTTGAACAGGTACACACAGCAACAAGTCACATTTCTCAGCAGAAGCAGTTCCATTAGTGGCACCCAGCAATGTTGAACAGGTGCAAACCCCAACAAGTGACATCATTTCAGTAGAAGCAGTCCATCAGTGGCACCTAGCAATGTTGAACAGGTCCAGAGAGCAGTCCATAATATTCACTATCACTGATCACACTGTTCATCAGAGTTCATAAGCAGAAATTAAACATGTCCTAGTGGCACCAATCATGTAGAAAAAGTACAAGTAACAGTCCATAATATTCACTATCCTAATCACACAGTTCATCAGCAGAAATTAATCATTTCTAAGTGGCACCCATTATGTTGAAAAAGTGCAGGTAACAGTCCATAATATTCACCATCACTAATCACACAGTTCATCAGCAGAAATTAAACATTTCTAAGTGTCACACATCAATGTTGAACAAGTGCAGGTAACAGTTCATAATATTCACCATCACTAATCAGACAGTTCAGGCATGAACAATAGTTTGAATGCACATACAAATGCTTTTACAAAATTATTCTCAATGCTCTTACACTAAACATACAAATTCTAATAAACATACAAATGATATCAGATAATTGTCATATTAACTATTACAAATACTCAAATATCAGTAAACCTATAATATTTGTGGTTGTCAGTGCAAGTCACTACAAACAAATAAAATAATATTTAGGAGATAGGTGGGTAGGATTTGGAAAGGAAAACACACAAAACACACTCACTCATCTTTCATCCACATTAAGTACTACTGTGTAATTGAATAGTGTTAACTGTGTAAATGCAATTCTGTCAAAATTTGATGTTCATCATGTGTATCAAGTAGTAGTGGCAGCAATGTATAACAGTCAATAATAGTTAAGTCAACGTCATAGTCCTCATGTCAAGACCAATGTTGGCCAAGCCAGATCAAAATGTACGGTTGCTGAACAACTGTCCGTGAGCCAAGATATGCAATTACTTCCTCTCTCCAAAAAAAAATATATATATATATATATATATATATATATATATATATATATATATATACTGCTTATTGATTTAACAAAGTGTGTGTATAGACAATCTTCCTTCTACTTGAGTGTTCTAGTCTGCTATCTTCATCCTCCTTGTTCCATATAGACCAACAAAAATAATATGCACCTCACTTACTTTACCTCCTATCCACCAAAACTCCAATAATCATCAGCATCACATAATCTCAATACTTCAATAATACCTCTTACGTCGATACATATAAATCTTATCATCAATATCATTTACCTTACCTCTTGTCCACAAAAACTCCAATAATCATCAACTTCATATAATCTCAATACCTCAATAATACCTCTTCAATACGTCAACACATATAAACCTTATCGCCAATATCATTTCACTTCCGTAACAACTCTTTCCTCTAGTCAGTCTCCTCGAACAAGTACAGATAAAATCCTAATACAAACCTCATCATCCCATACAATCCGAAGACACACTGTCAACACACAACCTCTGTGTAATCCATCTGTCCCAAATCTTCTATTCATTATAAATTATAAGATGGATTTTGGTTACCTTGTCCATCATTAAATAAAAGAAATGCATACATGACCTCTAACAGACTTAGTTCGAATAACTCTCAGTAATTAAGTACGATTACGGAGTGTGAATGATCATAATATTTCACAGTGTGTACACCACTTCAAGAATTATGGCAAACAGAAGCAAACATGTGGAGTATTTATTGTGTCAAGTGTCACTTCCTATTTCAATTGCTCACGAAAAATGCAGTGTAGCAACTGTCAATGGTCTAAACCTAGTTTTGGGTATGTCATGTCGTTAGCTTCCTTCCTATTAGCATAAATTTATACAGCTTCCATAAAACCTCCAGCTCATGTGACTTCTATGAAGTTTCTTGTACTAATGTCGTTTATGTCGAATTATAGCAGTTCATTCTCCTATCTTAAAAATATAAGGCACTGAGCGTAAGAAAAACATGCAATAGAGAGTAAATATACCAGTAGAGAACAGAATGTCAACAAGTGGATGCAGCACAATTCTTACAACGAGGCTCTGCCAAGTGAACAATCTATAATCAATACAATAGTGTGACCTAAACTCTATGTTTGTACACAGTATATCAGCATTTCTATATACCAAATTAAAGAGTAGTTATGACAACAAACAGAAATGTATAAATATGCAACCCATACGCATAGCAGCAAACGTATATCTTACGTACTAAACAGGTCATTAGCATCATATTAGCATAAGCAAATAAATGTTCATACGTCATCTTAATAAGTAAACATGAAGGCGCAAGCAGATAAATCACAAAGTATAACTTACATACATATCAGCACAACTAATCAGGTGACAATTATAATTTAAGTAAATAAGCACAGCAGACACATAATAAAAAAAAGTATGACATCAGTGAAAAACCAGTGCAGCCAAGCGATGCATAATATATACAAATAACAACCCTGTTCATTAATAAAACATTGACAAAAATCAGCAAATGTACGCAAGCACGTCGCTTCACAAGTAAATTCATAGAACATGAAATTAGCACAAAGTATGAATCACGTAATTGCGAGCAGCAAATTACGTCTAAAGTACGTACCTAAGTGGAAATATGTTACCTGAAAAAATAAACTCAATTAATAGTTACCTTTTTGGTTTATTAGTTTCTTCTTCAAAATTACATTCTTCCTGAAAATTTCTCGATAGCAAGTTGGACACACACAGAATTTACCTGAAGTTCTTAAATATTTTATACAACCGTATCCTGAAAAATACCGAACGTTAATAACATAATTCATCAAGTCACTATAGCTTTATACTGAATTTAGTCGGAGAAATTAGACTGTGTATTTGTTTACGGCTGTCAGTGCATTCGCACTGAGCGTTCGATCAGCTGTGGGCGCGTGACGTAGGAAGCAATTGTTTGCGGTCAACGACTGCCTTGTGCGGCGCGCAGACTTGACTGTTGCTTTAAGTATGTGCCGCCGCCAAAACACAGCGCGGTATCCTTGTATTATCTGCATGTTTACGTAAACTGTTGGTTTCTCGAAAGTATGTCATTCCACAAAAATTTTAACGTTTGATATATGATGTATTCCCTTAGAGCGTCGTGATTTAAGAGTTTCTACTTCAACAGCGTTATCATGAATAATTTTGCGAATTCTATATGGACCGTTATAAAGCAGAAAAAATTTGCGACACAAGCCGTTTCCTTTGTGAGACAAACGATGAGACTTAATTAATACCTTTTGACCAACTGACAAGATTTTTAAACGACCAGGACGCTTAGCTGATTTATCTCTTCTAGCAGCCGCAGATGCAATACTTTGCAGAGCCATGTTCACAACTTCAGAATGCCGCAGTTTCCGTGAAGGCAGAAAAGGAACGATTTCAGATATGAGATTTGTCAGTGCTTTGTTTTTTAATATCAGTATAGGCGGTAAAGAAGTTGAGTCATTAGGAAGTTCATTCAGAGTGTTTTGAAAAATATGAAGATACTGATCCCACGTTCTGTGATTCTGATGACAATAAAGACGACACAATTTATTGATTTCCTTCATCCATATCTCTGAAGCGTTAGATTGAGGGTGAAAAAGTGAAATGTAAATTGGTTTAATTTTACGACGCCGTAGAGTACGAAGCCAAATTTTAGAACGAAACTGTGATCCATTATCTGATATAACCTTATCAACATGACCAACTTCTTTAAGAAAATGGTTAATGAAAGCATTAGATACTGAACGAGCTGTTGCTTTGCGTAACGGTGTAAAACACACATATTTTGGTGTCAACTCCACTGCTACGAAAATGTACACAAAACCATTAGTAGAACGAACCACTGGACCGAACAAATCGACTGCAGCCATGTCCTTTAATTTCGCTGGAATGATAGGAAACAACGGTGCTCTGTGAGAAATTGTTGGCGGCTTAGCCATTTGACATAATTTGCATTTGGCCAGAACAGATCGAATACGTTTTTCATATTACTGAAGTAGCAATTTTCCCATAATTTATGAAAGCATTTTCTGGGACCAAAGTGTGCATAACTGAAATGCGTGTACCAAATCAATTTATTAACCCACTCATCAAGAATACAAACTAACCAAACAGAGTTGTCGACCGATATTCATTAAAAAAGAACTTTCCAGATAGACCGCGAAAACGAGGTGTGGCCAAATCGTCCAATCTAACAAAGCGTCTAAGAAAATTACAGACACCAAGGAAACTACGAACCTCACGTTTTGTGGTAGGAACAGCATAATTACGAATAGCGTCTAATTTTTCTGGATCAGGAAGAATACCTTCTGTAGAAATAATGTGACCAAGAAATTTCACCTGTGAACGTCCAAATTCAGATTTTTCCAAGTTCACTGTAATGCCAACTCTTGCAAAAATACGTAATAATGAATTCAAAATTTAGTTGTGCTCACTCCAAGAACGTTTAGCAATAAGAATATCGTCAACATATGAAGTAATATTGTCACGAAGATAAACAGGTAAAATTTCGTTTAAGCTACGAATGAATGCTGCTGAAGATACAGTAAGTCCAAATGGTAATTTCCGAAATCTCTTTTCGGTAAAATAGTCATATCCGGTTATTATATACTTACTCTCTAGATAGATTGATAGTTGAAGAGTTGTATTGACAGATGCAAAGAATAGTAAAAGAGTAGGCAGCGGTGCAGAAAACTAAAAGAGAAATAGCACCACTACAGCTCGGGGCCCTATGCACGCTACGGCACATATTCACTTAGTGTAGTGAATCCCCTGAGGGCCTTAATAGCTGCACATAATTTCCAGTTTGTGACTTAGTGGTAAATTTGGCGGAAGTGCGTACATAAATTGATCTAACCATGCACATGGATGTATGTCATTTTTAGAATTGCGAAAGATCTTAAATTTCCGAGCAGTCAAAAAGTGTTTATAATCAATGTTTTCGCCTCGTGGCGACAAAGACCTACCGCGTCTGTCCCAGTCCCAATGACGGTTATTGTCAAGTTCGCGCGCCTGGCGCTCTCTTGTTGCATCCCGTAAATGAAACAAATTACTTTCTTCAAACCCTTCTGCTAAACTAACACTTGTCAATTTATCTGAGATCTCCTCAACTCTTTCCGATGAGTCACTTAATTGTTGTTTCTGTTTATTTAGGTCTTCTGTAAATGTCGCGACTCGGGTTTCGGAGTTGTCACATTTAGTAGTTAACTGTTCACACTGTTGCGTTAAGTTATTTATTCTGTCATTTGGTACGGATTCCTCGATTCTTTCAATTATTTCTTCCTTATCGTGTGCACGTTGTAAATTTAATTCTGAAAATTTTTGTACTATCGCGCGATCTCTTTCTTCCTGTTCTCTGTCCTGTTCCTCTTGTCTAATTTCTATTGAAATTAAACTATTATTGTGAGCATTCAAAATCAGATGTACTTCTTCTCTACTTTCTTTCTTTGACTCATCTTTCATGTTTTTGAAACACGTCCCTATTCGTGAGTCTAACCGTGTTGTCATTGCTTTCATCTCTGTTTTAATTGTTCCTATTTGTGATCCTAGTGAGTCTAACCGTTTTTCCATTGTTCCCCTATCTGTTTTTAATTCAGATCGTAACTGTGATCCCAGTGAGCTTAACCGTGTTTCCATTTGTGAGTCTAACCAAGATCCCAAATTTAATATTGCACTCATCAACTGCTCCATTTCTTCTGTCGTTAACCCCGTAATCTGTGAATTTTCTGATTGAGAAAAATTTTGAACTGTTTCCGGACTATTTTCCCTGCTTATTAAATTGTTTTCAACACTATTATTCATCATACTGTTGTCCTGTGCTGGCAGGTTCGCCATGTCAGCAATTTCGTTATTCTGACTATTCATCATTTTTGCCTGTTTCATTGACCACGTAATCATTTACAAAACATAAAAAATTCGTCACTGTACGAAAATTACACACAATGACTCCTCATCTCCAACAATACCATTCACACGAAATGTTTCCCTCAAACACGATTAACGAACAATTGAAATAATTGCACTAAATTGTCAAACGCGTATACAAGACAACAAAATTAAATTCTACAAAAAAAATACCACTAGAAGAATGACAATTACCAAACCTACACATGCAATATAGACTACAATTACTAAACTACAAATTACTACAACAATACTACTGTCTACTATTTTTACAATCAGAAGAATTCCAAGGGACGATCCTGGCAGGGTCGCCATGTGCATGGGTGCTTAATTATTAAATTTGAAAATAATTTTTTATTTTTCATAGCTGTATGTCCGATTACGCTGTTTCGTAAACGGTTGGCCCTGGCTAGTATTATTACGCAATCTGACTGCATAGAAGAACAACAAAGAATGAAATGAAAATTTTTGTTAACACAATTAATTAATCAAGTACCCAGCAACTATAAAACCAACGCAACAACAAGCACAAGAGTAACTGTTCTGTGTGTGGAAGTGTGATTCAACGTACACATCTGGCACGGTTCTTCTTCACTAAGACAAGAAATTTTAAATATCATTTATACTGAAGTAATTAAAAAATAGAAATACTATAATTGCGTAAGGAAAGCAGAATTACACTCTAATACAAGAACACAAGCCAGATGCTTTGTTGACTGAACCTGTAATGATGCATTATTTAAGACATTGAGATAATAAAAAGAAAAGGAAAATTTTTTTTTCATTTACCTTCATATATTGACGAAAAGCACTCCAATCATTACAATATATCTCCACACCGACTCGCTACTACCACATCTCAACAAGAACTCTCCACCACGACCTCTCGACAAGCACTGCACTCCGCTACTTCTCAACAAACACTGCCTACTACGAGTTCTCAACAAGCACTGCCTACTTCTCAATAATCACTGCCAGTGGAGGCGGCGAAACAAAACTCTCTGGCGCTGTGGCTCAGTGTAGCCACCTCTCAGTGTAGCCACCTTTCACTATTCAACCATCACATTGATGTTCCCGTGTGGGTGAGATTCAACGGTGACAGCAAACGTGAAAGTTTCCCAGTCCGCCTTGCTTAAATCCCATCTGTGGGCTTCACACCGGGGCAGTGACAGGGAGATGGGGAAGTGATCACTACCACACAGGTCATCATGTGCTCTCCAGTGCATAAACGGGAGAAGTCCTGGGCTGCAAATTGATAAATTAATGGCCGAGTAACTACCTTGAGCCAGACTGAAATGTGTGGCGGCCCCAGTATTTAAGAGGCAGAGGTCGAACTGAGACAGTAAAGTTTCGACGTCTCTGCCTCGGCGAGTAAGCACAGTGACACCCCAAAAGGGGTTTTGGTCGTTAAAATCTCCCAAAAGCAGAAAATCAGTGCAGTTAATACATTCAGGGACACTACACCATCTGGAGGATGATATACATTGCAGACAGTTATTTTCTACGTCGTCCTTACTCTGACAGCCACAGCTTCAAGAGGGGTTTGAAGGCTCACATGTTCACTACAGACTAAGTTTAGGTCATAAACGCAAACTCCACCTGACACTCGATTATAGTTGCTATGGTTCCTGTAACATTCCTTATAGACAAGGAGGGCAGGGGTCTGCATTTCCAGGAAACAGGTTTCCTGGAGGGCTATGCAGATAGCATGTGTAAAGCTTAACAGTTGCCGTAGTTCAGCCAGGTGGTGGAAAAAACCGCAGCAATTCCACTGGGGATGCATAGAACATTCAATGAGGCAATTTACGCCTCAGGGTCACCTGCTGCCACCGGATTTTTGCCTAAGCAGCCTATATCCATTTTGTCTGAGGGTCTGGCGAGATCTAGGTCCTCAGCGGACGCCAGAATCTCCACCTCACCCACAGATGCAGAGCTTGGAGGCAGCGGTGTTGTGGGTGCAAACGCAGTTCTCTTGGCTGGAGACCTTCTGTTTGGATTTATCTCGCTGTTCCTTGGGTTTCTCTGGCTTGGAGGACTTTAATGATTGAGTCTCAAGGAATGAGGATGAGCATGAAGCCCTGCGACCAGCTGCTTTTGGGCTCTTCACCGACTGGCGGGTGTCATCTTTCCCATTAGCAGAAAACTGCGAAGGGAGTGACCCAAGGGACCCCTTCCTAGTGAGAGAGCCGAAGAAATTGTATGCTTCTCTGGCTTAGAAGTGGGGACGGACGTCCCTAATGGTTGGGAGTGTGTTGCTCCTGAAGTAGGTTGTGCAGGAGCAATAGGGAGGGAAGTGCTCCCCACCATCAATGGGGCAGGTATAGTCTTCTGGCTCTGAGAGGTGACTGGGTTTGGCAGAGCTGATAGGGCTGGAACTGGTGTAGCAGCGGCGTAAGACGATGTCATATGTACAGAATGAAGGTGATCAAATTTCCTCTTAGCCTCAGTGTACTCCATGATTTTCCTTCCTTTCTGTAGAGTGCTGCAGTCTGGCAGAGGAGGGTGAATGGTGCTCTCCACAATTGACACAGATAGGAGGCGGGGCACATGGAGTATTGGGATGTGATGGGCGTCTGCAATCTCGACATGTGATGCTGGAAGTGCAGCAGGAAGACATATGACTGAACTTCCAACATTTAAGGCACCGCCTTGGGGGAGGGATATAGGGTTTTACATCACAGCAGTAGAGCATTACCTTGACCTTGTCGGGTAATGTATCACCGTCAAAGGCCAAGATGAAGGCACGAGTGGAAACCTGATTATCCCTCGGACCCTGGTGGGCACGCCAAACGAAATGTACACCTCGCCATTCTAAATTGGCATGCAGCTCATCGGTGGACTGCAAACGAAGGTCCCTGTGAAATATGATACCCTGAACCATATTTAAACTCTTACGGGGCGTGATGGTTACAGTAACATCCCCCAACTTGTCTCTAGTGAGTGAAGCCCATGACTCGGCAGAGGATGCTGTTTTGATCAAGGCTGACCCAGATCACATTTTTGACAACCCCTCCACCTCCCCAAACTTGTCCTCTAAATGCTCAACAAAAAACTGAGGCTTCATCGTCATGAAAATTTCCCATCAGCTCTTGAACACACAAGTTACCAGGGCAAGTAAGTGCCACTGCCATCCTTAGCCTGACGTTCCTTCCATGGTGTGGCCAGAGAGGGGAACGATTTGCATAGAATTGAGCCTGTGAACGCTTAGAGACTGTTGGTGTTTGACCACAAGCAAGAGATGATGTACTACCCTTCATCGCATCTCATCCACCCTGATTCCACCCACTCTGACCAGGGGCCCTCCCCACGAACGGCACCCAGCCGCAGCAAAGGCTAGCTGGCAGGATGGCCATTGCCGGGAGTCCCAATGCCCCAGGCATACATGGGGAGTTAACGGCGCAGGCATCAGCAGAGCAATCCCTGTGTGGTCAGGGGGCTACAGCCAACAGGGTACATGGCGGCCGCACCACAACGGACTGGCTACCGTACTGGATATGTGGTGCAAAGAAGTTCATGGTCATCGTCGATGCAGAAAGCGACACTGCATAGAGCATGGTGGAAAACGCATCCAGGAAGGTGTCCTCGCCCAAGAGATGGATAATGAGCGGGACTGAAATGCGACGACGAGAAAGTGGGCTTAAGATCTCAATGCACGATGGACACGATGCACCATATAAGACGACCTTCCTGAATTGACTCGCTCTTAGGGAAAATTTTCAAGAATTGAAGTCAAACCCTACAGGGGACAACCACGTGAAATGTGAAGCTCCTTTCAGTCCCCTCTTACGACAGGCAGGAATACATGGGGCCTCTTGTAATACCTGGAACCGCAGGGGGGGGGGGGAGGGGGGCGTCAGTCACATGATTAATACAGTAGATGCGTATCCTATTCGTTGTTTCAGGCTTTATAAATACACTGCCGCGTCGTCTATGGCGCCTTTCCACGGTTCACGCTGCTTCCCCCGTCGGAGGTTCGAGTCCTTCCCCGGGCGTGCGTGTGAGTGTTGTCCTTAGCATAAGTTAGTTTAAGTTAGATTACATAGTGTGTAAGCCTAGGGACCGATGGCCTCAGCAATTTGGTCCCATAGCAACTTAACACAAATTAAAAAAAAAAAAAAAATCACAAATACACTGGCGGAAGAGAAGTAGTAATTAATGAAACTTGGGGAATACAATTGTCTAAGCAACAGTGTGCTGTATCGCAAAGGAATGTCCAATAACTCGTAGCCGTATCACACGACCTCGTTCAAATTCAGTGAGATGCTGATAATGACGTCTTTGTCGCCTTAAACACATTCTTGACTAGTTTCAACTCACCCCGTCCAATCTCAAAGGTAATTAACTGTCACGATCGTTATTGGTTGTATTTAATGCAAACATCGTTACTGGTTATCACTGTTAGCATTCAACCGCGATTCTTATACATATATTTTAACAAGGCGTTTCAAGAGACAATGCTCTCATCATCAGGTTGGAAAGGCTATGTCATGAAATTAAACGGACTAAAAAGACAAAATACCATCACAAACAGTTGGGAAGTCCATAGAGTAAAACAGAATTAAAAGTATATTGGACTGTGGGTCCTCGTCTTACATTGAAGTTGTTGACACAAGTCGATGGCCGTCCCATAGCTACCAAATATGCTGTCGCACTGTGCCGGCTCGGGAGCTGTTGTGGACTGACGTGCCTAGGTGTTGCGGCGTGGTTACAGCCGTGTGCTTGACGGTAACGCTAAGCTGTTGTGTGCCTTATTTCCTTTTTTAACCATATCTATTCTGTAACCGTTATTCATCGAATTCTATTAACGGTATTAATTTCATTCTCCCTATCTTACGGAATAGATATGGTTAAAAAACTGTTACGGAAGAGTAATAAGCGCAAAAAGAAAAAACCTGATGGAGAGAAAGTGAAAATTATCACGATGCCATACTACGGAACAGTCTCACAAAAAGATAGCAATTATTTTTAAGCCATACGACGTTAAAATAGCTTTTCAGACTAATAACGATATTGGCGAGAAGAGAAATAAGTTTGAAAGATCGGGAGTTTACAAGATTCAGTGCAGAACTTGTGATGCAAAATATATAGGGCAGACAGGGAGACCATTCGCGATCCGGTATAAAGAACATAAAGATGCGTTCAGGTTAGGAAATTATGACAAATTAACTGTTGCGAACCATATACACTCCTGGAAATGGAAAAAAGAACACATTGACACCGGTGTGTCAGACCCACCATACTTGCTCCGGACACTGCGAGAGGGCTGTACAAGCAATGATCACACGCACGGCACAGCGGACACACCAGGAACCGCGGTGTTGGCCGTCGAATGGCGCTAGCTGCGCAGCATTTGTGCACCGCCGCCGTCAGTGTCAGCGAGTTTGCCGTGGCATACGGAGCTCCATCGCAGTCTTTAACACTGGTAGCATGCCACGACAGCGTGGACGTGAACCGTATTTGCAGTTGACGGACTTTGAGCGAGGGCGTATAGTGGGCATGCGGGAGGCCGGGTGGACGTACCGCCGAATTGCTCAACACGTGGGGCGTGAGGTCTCCACAGTACATCGATGTTGTCGCCAGTGGTCGGCGGAAGGTGCACGTGCCCGTCGACCTGGGACCGGACCGCAGCGACGCTCGGATGCACGCCAAGACCGTAGGATCCTACGCAGTGCCGTAGGGGACCGCACCGCCACTTCCCAGCAAATTAGGGACACTGTTGCTCCTGGGGTATCGGCGAGGACCATTCGCAACCGTCTCCATGAAGCTGGGCTACGGTCCCGCACACCGTTAGGCCGTCTTCCGCTCACGCCCCAACATCGTACAGCCCGCCTCCAGTGGTGTCGCGACAGGCGTGAATGGAGGGACGAATGGAGACGTGTCGTCTTCAGCGATGAGAGTCGCTTCTGCCTTGGTGCCAATGACGGTCGTATGCGTGTTTGGCGCCGTGCAGGTGAGCGCCACAATCAGGACTGCATACGACCGAGGCACACAGGGCCAACACCCGGCATCATGGTGTGGGGAGCGATCTCCTACACTGGCCGTACACCACTGGTGATCGTCGAGGGGACACTGAATAGTGCACGGTACATCCAAACCGTCATCGAACCCATCGTTCTACCATTCCTAGACCGGCAAGGGAACTTGCTGTTCCAACAGGACAATGCACGTCCGCATGTATCCCGTGCCACCCAACGTGCTCTAGAAGGTGTAAGTCAACTACCGTGGCCAGCAAGATCTCCGGATCTGTCCCCCATTGAGCATGTTTGGGACTGGATGAAGCGTCGTCTCACGCGGTCTGCACGTCCAGCACGAACGCTGGTCCAACTGAGGCGCCAGGTGGGAATGGCATGGCAAGCCGTTCCACAGGACTACATCCAGCATCTCTACGATCGTCTCCATGGGAGAATAGCAGCGTGCATTGCTGCGAAAGGCGGATATACACTGTACTAGTGCCGACATTGTGCATGCTCTGTTGCCTGTGTCTATGTGCCTGTGGTTCTGTCAGTGTGATCATGTGATGTATCTGACCCCAGGAATGTGTCAATAAAGTTTCCCCTTCCTGGGACAATGAATTCACGGTGTTCTTATTTCAATTTCCAGGAGTGTATATGAAACAGGCCATCCCCTTAATAGCATAGAAAATAACGTAGAAATTCTGCATGTAGAAAAGAAAGGGAGGAAACTTGATTTACTAGAGCAATTCGAGATAGCTATCCATGAAAAGAAACAAAGCAATATTCTAAATGCACAAGATAATTTTAAAGAAATGAGATCATTTTAGCGGGGTTTTAGAATTATTTTAGGGTAGGTATGCGACTTTAAACTTGTAGCATGTCACTGACAGACTTGCGAGAGGCTAACGATGGCAGACCAATGCAATAAGAAAAATAAGGCGCCCCATAGGATAGCGTTACCGTCAAGCACATGGCTGTAACCACGCCACAACACCTAGGCACGTCAGTCCACAACAGCTCCCGAGCGGGCACAGTGCGACAGCATACTTGGTAGCTATGGGACGGCCATCGACTTGTGTCAACAACTTCAATGTAAGACGAGGACCCACAGTCCAATATACTTTTAATTCTGTTTTACTCTATGGACTTCCCAACTATTTGTGATGGTATTTTGTCTTTTTACTCCGTTTAATTTCATGACGTAGACTTCACAACCTGATGATGAGACCATTGTCTCTTGAAACGCGTTGCTAAAATATATGTATATAAAATCAAAAAAATGGTTCAAATGGCTCTGAGCACTATGGGACTTAACTACTGAGGTCATCAGTCCCCTAGAACTTAGAACTACTTAAACCTAACTAACCTAAGGACATCACACACATCCATGCCCGAGGCAGGATTCGAACCTGCGACCGTGGCTGTCGCGCGGTTCCAGACTGTAGCGCCTAGAACCGCTCGGCCACCTCATCCGGCGAAATACTGAACACCTTTTTCCAAACCTGTTTCACAGAGGAAGACCGCACTGCAGTTCGTTCTCTAAATCCTCGCACGAACGAAAAAATGACTGACATCGAAATAAATGTCCAAGGAATAGAAAGGCAACTGAAATCACTCAACAAAGGAAAGTCCACTGGACCTGGCGGGATACCAATTCGATTTTACACAGAGTACGCGAAAGAACTTGCCCCCCTTCTAACAGCCGTGTACCGCAAGTCTCTAGAGGAACGGAAGGTTGCAAATGATTGGAAAAAGAGCACAGGTAGTTCCAGTTTTCAAGAAGGGTCGTCGAGCAGATGTGCAAAACTATAGGCCTATATCTCTGACATCGATCTGTTGTAGAAATTTAGAACATGTTATCTGCTCGCGTATCATGTCATTTCTGGAAACCCAGAATCTGCTCTGTAGGAATCAACATGGATTCCGGAAACAGCGATCGTGTGGGACCCAACTCGCTTTATTTGTTCATGAGACCCATAAAACATTAGAAACAGGCTCCCAGGTGGATGCTATTTTCCTTGACTTTCGGAAGGCGTTCGATACAGTTTCGCACTGTCGCCTGATAAACAAAGTAAGAGCCTACGGAATATCAGACCAGCTGTGTGGCTGGACTGAAGAGTTTTTAGCAAACGGAAAACCGCATGTTGTTCTCAATGCAGAGACGTCTATAGACGTTAAGTAACCTCTGGCGTTTCACAAGGGAGAGCTATGGGACCATTGCTTTTCACAACATATATAAATGACCTAGTAGATAGTGTCGGAAGTTCCATGCGACTTTTCGCAGATGATGCGGTAGCATACAGAGATGTTGCAGCATTAGAAAACTGCAGCGAAATGCAGGAAGATCTGTAGCGGATAGGCACTAGGTGCAGGGAGTGGAAACTGACCCTTAACATTACATGTAATGTATTGCGAATACATAGAAAGAAGGATCGTTAATTGTATGATTATATGATAGCAGAACAAACACTGGTAGCATTACTTCTGTAAAACATCTGGGAGTATGCTTACGGAACGATTTGAAGTAGAATGATCATATAAAATTCATTGTTGGTAAGGCGGGTGCCAGGTTGAGTTTCATTGGGAGAGTCCTTAGAAAATGTAGTCCATCAACAAAGGGGGTGGCTTACAAAACACTCGTTCGACCTATACTTGAGTATTGCTCGTCAGTGTGGGATCCATACCAGGTCGGGTTGACAGAGGAGATAGAGAGGATCCAAAGAAGAGCGGCGCGTTTCGTCACAGGGTTATTTGGTAAGCGTGATAGCGTTACGGAGATGTTTAGCAAACTTAAGTGGCAGACTCTGCAAGAGAGGCGCTCTGTATCGCGGTGTAGCTTGCTGTCCAGGATTGGAGAGGGTGCATTTCTGGATGAGGTATCGAATATATTGCTTCCCCCTATTTATACCTCCCGAGCAGATCACGAATGTCAAATTAGAGTGTTTCGAGCACGCACGTAGGCTTTCCGGCAGTCGTTCTTCCCGCGAACCATACGCGACTGGAACAGGAAAGGGAGGTAATGACAGTGGCACGTAAACTGCCCTCCACCACACACCGTTGGGTGGCTTGTGGAGTAGAAATTTAGATACAGATGTAGATGAAGACTCGTAAGAATCTGAGGATTCGAATAGCGAGACGTAGGACTTTCCGAATCATGTATTATGTCTGTGATGTGTGAGCGAATGCAACCTGAAGAGCGCTCGTGTTTCAGAAAAGCTGCAGTCTCCGAGGAGGATGAGGTCTTTGTATTCTAGAAATCACGTACTATGAACAAAGAAACAGCTATTTTATATAGACAATCGTCGGGAAACTATGTATAGTATTACAAGTCATTTCAAATTTTCATTGTATTTATGTAAGATGTATGGCTTCTGAATATGATCAATACGTCATCGAAACCATTACAATTAGAACAGTGTTACTGCGATTGTGCCTAATAGAAACAGAAATAATTGTATATTATCTTTTTTCATTTACTTCACACGGGTTAATATTTTTGAAACTTTTGTGACCACCGAGAATTTACCAGAGACACGCTTCTCGCTCTTAAATTCGTACAGTAGGTTGAAATTACGAACTTTTTTAGAACCTATAATCATCTCCGTGACACAAGAAATGCATAGCAGCATTCGCAGATTGCCTCCGAAACTTGAAACGAATTAGTGCCCTATTGTAGATCTGAATAAATAAAAGGGCCCCTACAGTCGCAACGCCGCACCTTTCCTACTTTTGTCCTCATGTTTATTAATGGTTCCAGTTTGGAAGACTGCCACAGTTTAGGACCTTCATGATACGGTCACTTAGTGTGACATGGTCAGAATGACACGGCATTCCCTCCATCATTATTGGCTGACTTCTTGGATGATATGCCACTGAATATTCGTGACGGAATATGGTTTTAGCCCTTAGCGTAATGGCACCATATTGTGACGTTTACATCGTAAATGACGCTTTCTTTTCCGGTAACTTTTATTGAAAGTTATAACACCAGGTCCAGTCGTCTTCAGCGTAAGCTGGCGAGTCATTTAAAAGTCGCTCAAAGACGAGCAAACGTTACAAGTGTAGCGGTGGGGTGCAGTGGGTGCAGAAACAGGTCCCAGTGAGAATGCACGCTGAGAGAAGGAAGGGCTGATAGTAATGTACGCAGCTGCCTCGGCCTCCAAACTGCTAACGACATCATTGTGTCTTCAGCTCGTGGTCGTGCGGTAGTGTTCTCGCTTCCCACGCCCGGGTTCCCGGGTTCGATTCCCGGCTGGATCAGGGATTTTCTCTGCCTCGTGATGACTGGGTGTTGTGTGATGTCCTTAGGTTAGTTAGGTTTAAGTAGTCCTAAGTTCTAGGGGACTGATGACTTGAGATGTTAAGTCCCATAGTGCTCAGAGCCATTTGACATCAGTGTAACCATATCTGAAAAACGTCCACAGTTTAGGAACACAAAATTCAGGGTAAGTCCCAGTGACCATAAACAGATGCCAGCCAGAGTGATACATAAATGTATAATAACTAGAATTTAATTATTATAAATGGGGATTTTATTGGGATCGCGACCCCTCACGAGAGCTAACGAAGACACGCGAAGTTCAATCCGAAGTCGATGGAGCGGTGACCTCTAGAGCTGTCTGACCTAGGGCGCTATATAGTGGAGTTGGGGCCTTCGCAAGTACCGAAAGTGTTCTGTATGATTCACCTTCAGAGAATTCGGTCTTTAACACACCTGCAAGCAAAGTAAACTAAAGCGCATTTTATGTTATTTTGGTGTTATAATGGTGCTAGTTGCGATTTTTAGCGGTTGTTCGTTGATAAATGATGATGATGTTTGGTCTGTGAGGCGTTCAACTACGCGGTCATCAGCGCCCATACGAAGTCCCAAATTTTACACAGTCCTATTTTTTACACCATCCAATGGAGCCACTGTTAAGAATGAGGATGATGATGAAATGATGACAATACAAACACCCAGTCCGCGGGCAGAGAAAATCCGCAACCCAGCTGGGAATCGAACCCGGAACCCCAGATCCAGACGCAGCAACCCTAGCCATTAGACCACGGGCGCTAGACTGAATGCTAAATAAGTGATATATAAAACTGTGTTTTACAAAAAGGTGCACTGTACTACGTATAGCTTTTTGAACCAAAGTCATTCTGACACTTAATTTGGAAGTCGCGGGAGGTAACGGAACCAACAGACAGATAAAGCACTGCATGTGACATAGAACAGTTCAGTGATGGAGCTTCAGCGGAAAATGTCAACCGATACGTGAAATAATATAGACAGACCTATTGCTCCGTACGTCGGTCGGTGGAGAATAACTAAATTATTGTCATCGGTAGCACTGTATTAATGACTGATAGAAGCAGGGAGTCATCTTGCTAACTGCTACGAACTTTCGATATTGCATACTATTAATAGGAACAAAATAGTACCTCTAGCTTTACAACCGCAATGCTACTTTCGAGGAAAGAGGTATATCGGTGCAGATGCTTTAAGAACATGCCCATAGGCGTTGTCTCATTTAGTTGTTGTTATAGGTATGCTTGAGAAATGTCGTTCGCGAGATCACTGTGAAGGCTGAAGAAAGACGTATGTATAGGAGTCAGAACTGAATCACCACACTCCTGTTACTTATTGACCGCATTTATCAAAATTTATTGCGTAGATACAATTTGTGTAAAGAAAGTGGTCCCCCCGATAACAAGCCATTTTTGTAGCCATCTATATAATAGACATGAATACTTACAGTCGAATTAGATGAGTATATTTTATATCACTTGCAACACTGAATCAAACATCTGTAAGTTATAACCAGTCTGTCTCGTATACGTATTCTGATCAAGAGTGGTCTACACACCTATTACTGGACAATGATGAGAGGTGTATCCATAGTTCGCCTGTATGACGGCTTAAACTTTCATTGTGGCATGTTGATGTCTGTAGATGAACAGCAACCCAGTCTTCCTCAAGAACCGAAACTAGAGAAGGCAGTGATATTGGACGCTGAGGCCTGGAGCAAAGTCTGAATTCAAACTCATCCCGAAAGTATTCCATTGGGTTTAGCTGGCAACCCTCAGCAGGCATGTCCATTTCCTGAATCTGATGTAACTAAATTTTCCTCGAGACATTTGGGTCTCGTCTTTATCCATGGTAATAATGGAAGCTGAAGAAATGAATTAAAATATGTGTTGTGGCCAGGACTTGAACCCAGATCTCCTTGCTTAGCCATTACGCTACGACAGTATTATAGCCAACACAGCTGAATGGACTACCCTAGTATAGTGCCCTGTTAATGGCTAGTATACGTTTCTACTAAACAAGGAGACCTGGGTTCAATTCCTGGTCATAGCACAAATTTTAATTCATTTCTTCAGCTTCCATCATTTCATGAATGTTACTGTCAACAAATTATTTTCTTGTAGGTGCTGCTTTATGACAGGGTGCACTGTCATGGTGGTACAAACAATCATTGTGCACTGCATCTGCCATGTACACAGTACACAGTGCTCTAAAATATCTTCATATCCATCCCCACTTAACATTTCCTTAAGGGTAGGAAAGAGACCACATCCTAAGCACTAAAATAATTCTCGTAAAATAACACTACCCCTTCCATATTTCACTGTTTGCACTTTGTATGTTGTGAAACAACTTTTCCTAGGCATTTGCCAAACCCATAGTCTTCTGTCGGATTGCCGTACGGTATACTGCCGTATGGTATAGCTTGATTTATTAATCCAGGTCACTCGTTTCCAGTCATCCATTGTCGAGTGGCGCACCTCTTTACAGCATCATTTCATTGACTACACAAGTTTGGATTATGAGAAACCACTGGGCATTTATATCCCACTCTATGGAAATCCTTACGAACAGTAATTGTGCTAGCCGGACTGCTGTTAGCATTTTGGAACTCGCGAGAGATTCCTTCCGCTGATTACATGCTTTCGGCAACCATCCTCCACAGTGCTTGACGGTCGGTGTCCGCCAGTACATGGTATCTGCATGGGTTTGGTTAAATGTTCCTTGTTCCTTCGCACTTTCACTTCACAATCAGATAACAACTACTGATTTCGGAAACTGTTCAAGGGTTGTAATGCCCTTAACGGATCTGTTATTCAGGTGACATCCAATGACAAGTCCACATCCGAAGGTACTGAGCTCCAAGCCTGTTTTCTGTTACTGTCTCTCTATTCACAACACAATACACCTTGCCTTCAGTTATATTGGCAGGTCTGCCTCTTCTGACATCTAGTGGTCTCTTCTCCGCCCAGAAACTTTCCCCTTTCGCTTTCGCTGTACTTTGAGCTGTTACATAATTCGAGATTTTCTTAAGGAAGATATGCTTGCACTTTTCTTACGCTTATATGCACCCATATCTGTACTGCAGGTTTCAAACAACTTCATATAAAAGTAATGTATACTGCCTAGATCCATTTGAGAGATCAAGGACCACATTCGTTAGTAGATTACCTGTAGATGGCATACAATACAGTATATTTTAATTTAATGAGTAACAGTGTATCAACAAGTATATACTCTTTCCACAGAGACGTTTATGTGAGATAACTTCCAGATGTACTAGTTGGCGACTCAGTATTGCCATCATCATTAGGCATGTATCATCCACTGCTTGACATACGAGGCTCTGACTTTTCCACATATGACCTTCTGCAGCCTCTCGTATCCAAGTTTGTCTGCTTTTTTATATCATCAGTCTGTGATTCAACATGGCCGTCTTCTGGATCTTTTTTCAACACAGAACATCCCCCTTACATCGTCCACTATTTCGTATCTCTGTATGGCCAAACCGGCAAATGGTGACGTCTGCCACCTTGTTAGCAGAGAGCATCAGTTAGCACGTTACTTCCCTCAATGAAGTTTATTTTAGACAAGACTTAAGCTGTTTGGACTGACCAGGCGCTGTCACTAACTTATGAATACTTCTTTTCCGACGGCTGCGCCAGAACCATCCAGCACTCAGCACTGTCTGCTGCTCTGAGTACGTTCTGACACAGACGACGGACAAGAAGTATTCATGGGCTGCTCAGTCAAAACAGTTACAGCCATTAACTTGTTTGAGCATTTGACTGAAACAAATTTTATTTGCCGCCTTGGTGCATTTTCTTTCGCAGTCATTAGGCCGCGTTACAAAGCGGTCACAAATAGGAGCTCAGCAGTCTGAACTGTTTATACGCCCCTACTCAGCTGTCGGGTTGTGCCTGTCAGCTGCCATACAATGTGGTGAACACAGTTTTGCCCTGTAGGACACCCCTTAACTTTAAAAGTAGCCCAATGACAGCGAGACCTTGACCTTTATTAGAAATAGGGGATACTAAGCTCACGCAAAGGCAACAAAAAGGGGAGAAGGTTACTTGAAAATAACGCAGGTGAGTTTTGAATACATACACGAGCAAGTGATCAAATACTGACAACAACAGAATTTGTTTCTATCAAAAGTGAGTCCATCTCGCGGTTGGAGGAAGCTTTCGATTGACTGACTGCCTGTGATGAATAAGTGACTTGCACCGAACGAGGTACAATCCGGCGATGCATGAAAGGCGCTTGTTCGGAATCGGCCGCTTTTCTACCGATAATAATTATACGAAGTTATCTTTGGAAACACAGAAAGCAGGCCAAAATGCAATTTTGGAAGTAAAGGTACATAAAAAAACGGTACGTTACCCTACGAAACAAACTATACACAAAGCTTACTCACGCAGATATCATCATAATAATTCCAATCACCATCGGAAGAAGAAAAAGAGGAACGATTAAGACATTGGTGCACTGCGTTGGAACGATATGACACCCACAGGAACGACCCTATCGTTCAAGAAGTGCTTACAGAAGAAATGGCTACTCCAACAGGTAAAGAGAGCATTACGTCGTGTATGCTCTGGATCCTCTAGTGAAAAAGAACCAATGGAAAGGAAAGTTTCCCTCCCATTCATAAAAAAACGGTTGCTGATCGCATGAACAGAGTAACAAGAAGACACAGTATCAGCACAGTGTTTAAACAACAAGGAAGGTGAGCGAACATATGAACACTGCAGAGGACCTAAGCTCATCGCTTGCCACAGCTATAGCATATCTTGCACTAAAACCTGGATTAAGGAACATAACTGGAATTTTCGTCCGGGAGACATGGATAATTCTTCAGTAGTAGTTCATTCACTATCAGCAGGAAACCACCAAGATATTTTCTCTGTTACTAAAATTTTATCAACATCCAGTCATCGCTATGCTAGAATTTATTGAGAGGCCATAGAAATTTAAAAGCACAAAAATAGCTTTAACAGGGAACAATGAAATTAGACAAGCATGGGCGCTACTACCAAGTAATGCAAACAGCGCCAACTCTTCTCCATAATAAACTCCATTAACACACGCATTTTATTTATTTCCAACATCACTTGCAAGCGCTATATATTTTGGCCCCCTTCAACATTTCAGCGGAGGTATCTCTGGAACAAAAATAGATACTGCAAAACGACTTTCACAGGTACGACTGTAAGTCAGGGGCTCACGAAACTATGTACTATGAGAGATTCTACTTTTTTTTTGTTTTGGTCATCAGTCTACTGACTGGTTTGATGCGGCCCACCACGAATTCCTTTCCTGTGCTAACCTCTTCATCTCAGAGTAGCACTTGCAACCTACGTCCTCAATTATTTGCTTGACGTATTCCAATCTCTGTCTTCCTCTACAGTTTTTGCCCTGTACAGCTCCCTCTAGTACCATGGAAGTCATTCCCTCATGTCTTAGCAGCTGTCCCATCATCCTGTCCCTTCACCTTATCAGTGTTTTCCACATACTCCTTTCCTCTCCGATTCTGCGTAGAACCTCCTCATTCCTTACTTATCAGTCCACCTAATTTTCAACATTCGTCTATAGCACCACATCTCAAATGCTTCGATTCTCTTCTGTTCCGGTTTTCCCACAGTCCATGTTTCACTACCATACAATGTTGTACTCCAGACGTACATCATCGGAAATTTCTTCCTCAAATTAAGGCCAGTATATGATATTAGTAGACTTCTCTTGGCCAGAAATGCCTTTTTTGCCATAGCGAGTCTGCTTTTGATGTCCTCCTTGCTCCGTCCGTCATTGGTTATTTTACTGACTAGGTAGCAGAATTCCTTAACTTCATTGACTTCGTGACCATCAATCCTGATGTTAAGTTTCTCGCTGTTCTCATTTCTACTACTTCTCATTACCTTCGTCTTTCTCCGATTTACTCTCAAACCATACTGTGTACTCATTAGACTGTTCATTCCGTTCAGCAGATCATTTAATTCTTCTTCGCTTTCACTCAGGATAGCAATGTCATCAGCGAATCTTATCATTGATATACTTTCACCTTGTATTTTAATTCCACTCCTGAACCTCTCTTTTATTTCCATCATTGCTTCCTCGATGTACAAATTGAAGAGTAGGGGCCAAAGGCTACAGCCTTGTCTTACACCCTTCTTAATACGAGCACTTCGTTCTTGATCGTGCACTCTTATTATTCCCTCTTGGTTGTTGTACATATTGTATATGACCCGTCTCTCCTTATAGCTTACCCCTACTTTTTTCAGAATCTCGAACAGCTTGCACCATTTTATATTGTCGAACGCTTTTTCCAGGTCGACAAATCCTATGAAAGTGTCTTGATTTTTCTTTAGCCTTGCTTCCATTATTAGCCGTCATATCAGAATTGCCTCTCTCGTCCCTTTACTTTTCCTAAAGCCAAACTGATCGTCATCTAGCGCATTCTCAATTTTCTTTTCCATTCTTCTCTCTACTGTTGTTGTAAGCAGCTTCGATGCATGAGCTGTTAAGCTGATTGTGCAATAATTCTCGCACTTGTCAGCTCTTGCCGTCTTCGGAATTGCGTGGATGATGCTTTTCCGAAAGCCAGATGTTATATCGCCAGACTCATACATTCTACTTACCAACGTGAATAGGCGTTTTGTTGCCACTTCCCCAAATGATTTTAGAAATTCTGATGGAATGTTATCTATCCCTTCTGCCTTATTTGACCGTAAGTCCTCCAAAGCTCTTTTAAATTCCGATTCTAATACTGGATCCCCTATCTCTTCTAAATCGACTCCTGTTTCTTCTTCTATCACATCAGACAAATCTTCACCCTCAAAGAGGCTTTCAGTGTATTCTTTCCACCTATCTGCTCTCTCCTCTGCATTTAACAGTGGAATTCCCGTTGCACTCTTAATGTTACCACCGTTGCTTTTAATGTCACCAAAGGTTGTTTTGACTTTCCTGTATGCTGAGTCTGTCCTTCCGACAATCATATCTTTTTCGACGCCTTCACATTTTTCCTGCAGCCATTTCGTCTTAGCTTCCCTGCACTTCCTATTTACTTCATTCCTCAGCGACTTGTATTTCTGTATTCCTGATTTTTCCGGAACATGTTTGTACTTCCTCCTTTACTCAATCAACTGAAGTATTCCTTCTGTTACCCATGGTTTCTTCGCAGCTACCTTCTTTGTACCTATGTTTTCCTTCCCAACTTCTGTGATGGCCCTTTTTAGAGATGTTCATTCCTCTTCAACTGTACTGCCTACTGCGCTATTCCTTATTGCTGTATCTATAGCGTTAGAGAACTTAAAACGTATCTCGTCATTCCTTAGTACTTCCGTATCCCACTTCTTTGCGTATCGATTTTTCCTGACTAATGTCTTGAACTTCAGCCTACTCTTCATCACTACAATATTGTGATCTGAGTCTATATCTGCTCCTGGGTACGCCTTACAATCCAGTATCTGATTTCGGAATCTCTGTCTGACCATGATGAAATCTAATTGAAATCATCCCGTATCTCCCGGCCTTTTCCAAGTATACCTCCTCCTCTTGTGATTCTTGAACAGGGTATTCGCTATTACTAGCTGAAACTTGTTACAGAACTCAATTAGTCTTTCTTCTCTTTCATTCCTTGTCCAAAGCCCATATTCTCCTGTAACCCTTTCTTCTATACCTCCCCCTACAACTGCATTCACGTCACCCATGACTATTAGATTTTCGTCCCCCTTTACATACTGCATTACCCTTTCAATATCCTCATACACTTTCTCTATCTGTTCATCTTAAGCTTGCGACGTAGGCCTGTATACCTGAACTATCGTTGTCGGTGTTGGGTCTGCTGTCGATTCTGATTAGAACAACCCGGTCACTGAACTGTTCACAGTAACACACCCTCTGCCCTACCTTCCTATTCATAACGAATCCTACACCTGTTATACCATTTTCTGCTGCTGTTGATATTACCCGATACTCATCTGACCAGAAATCCTTGTCTTCCTTCCACTACACTTCACTGACCCCTACTATATCTAGATTGAGCCTTTGCATTTCCCTTTTCAGATTTTCTAGTTTCCCTACCACGTTCAAGCTTCTGACATTCCACGCCCCGACTCGTAGAACGATATCCTTTCGTTGATTATTCAACCTTTTTCTCATGGTAACCTCCCCCTTGGCAGTCCCCTCCCGGAGATCCGAATGGGGGACTATTCCGGAATCTTTTGCCAATGGAGAGATCATCATGACACTTCTTCAATTACAGGCCACATGTCCCGTGGATACACGTTACGTGTCTTTAATGCAGTGGTTTCCATTGCCTTCTGCATCCTCATGTCGTTGATCATTGCTGATTCTCCCGCCTTTAGGGGCAATTTCCCACCCCTAGGACAAGAGAGTGCCCTGAACCTCTATCCGCTCCTCCGCCCTCTTTGACAAGGCCGTTGGCAGAATGAGGCTGACTTCTTATGCCGGAAGTCTTCGGCCGCCAATGCTGATTATTTATCAAAATTTAGGCAGTGGCGGGGATCGAACCCGGGACCGAATACGTTTTGATTACGAATCAAAGACGCTACCCCTAGACCACGGGTTCCCCACTAATTAAGAAAAAACTAGTTTCCACACAAAATTCTGTTTTCTAAACGGAAACACCGTATCGTTTCTTAGCCCTCAATCAATCTTACAACGAAAAATCACATAATAATGGAGTAGGTTGCATCGCAATACGTCAATTATATCCAGAGAAACTGCAAAGCAAAATTGACGCCTGAAATAAACGGAACGCGCCGCTACTGCACAACTCGAGATGCAAGCATGAACTCCACCTCGCTCATAATCGCGATGTGATTGACGTACACAGTATGACTTTCACTTTTGTCAGCAGGGTCGATAGTAATAATAGGGTTTCCTGCCAAAAACTGTGATATTTTGGGTTCAAGCTTGTATCTCGGGATCTGCCATAGCGACGCGTTTCAAGTGTCAACATTCCTTTGGAATTTCTCGAAATGTAATTGACGTACTGCGATGCAACGAAGGCCTTTGTGTTTGTGATTTGTCATGTTCTGATTGCATAAGAAAGAATACGGGATGTCCATCAAAAAAAAAAAAAAAAAAGAACCGCAAGTTTATGTTGAAACCAATATTTGACTACTTTTAGAATGTTTCAGAATACTTATTTTCATGAGCCGCTGTGTCACAGTCATACCAGGGTAAGTCATTTCGCGATATCTATTTTTATTTCAGACAAATTTGCGCTGAAACGTTTGAGTTTAATTGTGAAAATATGGGTACTGAAATACGAACAGCTTGTCACAACCACACAACACACCTCACGACAGAAACCATAGCGAACCCAAACAGTATGTGCAGTTAATCCAGTTTCTGGATCAATGACTTCTAACGTATATTCTTCAACTCCACAAGAGACTAAAATAATAGTCTTATGTATCGTCAGTTCACTTATATCGAATATTGCAGTTTTCCTGATCGAAGTTCTTTGCTAACATTTCTTACAATATAACTGGATCGGGAAATCAACGTCGGTCGTTTTATTACTGACTTTCACATATGCCTCCCACGACAATCCACGTAATTCGTAAAATCGCGAGTGGGGAATAAAAAGTATTCCTAACAAAAGTCTGAACTATTTTCCATAGTACACAGTCTCGGAATTAACTCCCGCCCGGTAAGAAAAGTGCACAAACCCTTTTTCTAGATGTTCTGTTCTCAACGTTGTGAAAAAAAGCAATACCTAATCGATATCTGCTGCCATGACATTCGCGCGCTCGATATAAACTGAAGAGCTAAAGAAATTAGTGCACGTGCCTCATATCGTGTACGGCCCCCCGAGAGCACTCAGAAGTGACGCTACACGACATGTTACAGACTGGACTAATGTCTGAAGCAGTGTTAGCAGTGTTGGTGCCACACCGTGAATCCTGAAGGGCTGTCCATATATCCGCAAGAGTACAAGAGGGGGTGGGGGGGGGGGGTGGAGACAACATCTGAACAGAACAACGTTGTAAGGCAACCCAGATATGCTCAATAATGTTCACGTCTGGGGAGTTTAGTGGACAGCGAAAGTGTCCTGGAGGCACACTGTATCAATTCTGGGCATGTCGGATGTCACATTGCCCTGCTGGAATTGCCGAAGTCCGTCGGAATGCTCAATGGAAATGTATGGATGCAGGTGATCAGACAGGATGCTTATGTACTTGTCACCTGTCAGAATCGTATCCAGAGGTATCAGGGATTTCATATCACTCCAACTACACATGCGCCACACCATTACAGAGCCTCCACCAGTTTCAATAGTCCCCTGCTGACATGCAGGTTCCGTGGGTTCATAAGGTAGTCTTCATACCCATATATGTCGACCAGCTCGATACAATTTGAAACGTGATTCGTCCGACCAGACAACATGTTCCGAGTGATCAACAGTCCAACGTCTATGTTGATGGGACCAGGCGAGGAGCAAATCTTTGTGTCGTGCAGTCATCAAGGGTGCACGTGTGGGTGTTGGGCTCCGAAAGCCCATATCGATGATGTTTCGCACGCTGCCACTTGTTGCTGGCCAAGCATTAAAATCTGCAGCAATTTTCGGAAGGGTTGCACTTCTATCATGGTCAACAATTCTCCTAAGTCGTCGTTGGTTCCGTTCTGGCATGATCTTTTTACGACAGCAGCGATGTCGGAGTTTTGATGTTTGATTCCTGATATTCACGGTACACCTGTAAGATGGTCGTACGGGAAAATCCCGACTTAATCGCTACTCCGGAGATGCTGTGTCCCATCGATCGTGCACCGACTATACGACCCGGTTTAACCTCACTTAAATCTTCAAAAGTTGGCATTCTAAGAGCAATAACCGATCTAACAACTGCACCAGACACTTGTTATCTTGCAAGGGCGTTGCCGATCGAAGCGCCGTATTCTGTCTCTCTACATATCTCTGTGTTTGAATATACATGCCTATACCAATTTCTTTGGTGCATCATCGTATATCGCTTGCAAGTAATCCTGGAAATTACCTCTTCTTTTTAAGCAAATTTTAATGCAATGGCACATATTGTCTAATTCTGAATATTCGATGCAACTAGTTCTTTCTCGCCATCTACTTCAGTGAAGATGGTGTATCCGACCTATGTAAACCTGCTAAAAGTACAAGGTAGAGAAGATTAGAAACTGTATGTAGATGGCTGCTTGGGTAGGGACCTAAATGCCGATAAGTAGACAAGAAAAATATACACAAATCGGCAAGAACCGAGATCTTAGGTGGCAGTCTCATGACGTCAAGACCCTGCTGTTGCGTGGATACTTACAGAAAGATAGTTTTGCTGAACTTATTTAAGTCTGAGACTTTATAGCAGCTCATGATGGCCTCATGACATTTCCAACATTAGGGGACGGAGCGTTGCGGACAAAAACATGCTCTGGTGCTCGTCACGCACGTCGCAAGTATCTTCGATGAGTGCTAGCAGTGTTCAGCGAATATTATTGTTCCTGTCCATTTCCATTCAGCTTCCACTTTTCGAATATAGCTATCAGAAACGTCCTTTGAAGCAAAAGTGTAACCGGAAAAACTATAATTTCACTATGTACAGGCAGTATCATGCATTTTCCGAAAAATGTAGTGAAAGGAAACGTTGGACACGTACGATTTATCCCGCTAGGCGGGAGAGAGCAGCCGGCGCTTTCAGAGTTTCAGCCGCGCGGCTGCTCTGCCGGTGAGGTCCGCTGGAAAAGCGAGAGCGGCGCTCAGTCAGCCAATCAGAGGGGGCGCCGCGTACCATTGAGCGCGCCCGAGGTGTCACACGAGAGTGGCGAGCCAGCTTTAATTATCGGCACACTCACTCGATTGCGTTCCAGTCGGCCGTGAAATTGTCCCTCTCGGCCGCGTGTGTGGTGTGGGCTCACGTGGCAGGCCGGCCCCGAAGCCACGTGACGCTGCCCGAGCGCGGCCGCCGGCGCTGGAGCGTCCAGGAGGCCGCTGCAGTCGTCCGCCCACTCGCAGCCTGCGTCACTCGTCACCGGCAGCAACGGTGCCTGGAGTACACCAACTGCCCCATCAGACTTCCAGAACTTCTGCAAGGACGTTTGCAGAGCGCTTTTAAACACACTGTCAAAAGTATCCAGAAACCTATAGCCGGACATCAGTAGGTTATCGGTGAACCGGGATTTATTTTCAAAAAATATTTGTAAGAATTTATTTTATTTACTAGCAATTCATCAAGAACATTAACACATTTAATCACACTATGTAAGCTTGGAAGTAGTTGCCAGGGAGTAACTGATGAAATCATAAGCAAATTCCTTTTAACAAATGGTAATTTATTCACTTTAATGGTGCCTAAAGCTTTTTTCAGAAAGAAACACATTTAAAATTATAATCAGAAAGCACCCTCTAAATATCAAGTTACTATTTATTCAGAGGAAGAAAGAAACAAATTTTTGACTGTATGAGCTTTCGGGCAGAGAACCTTGCAGCTCCCTTTTGACACGGCCGTAGTTACGACCGCTGACAACAACCTCTGAAAGACTACACTCGTGCAAATCTGCAACACACCAGATTACTTTAAACTAAAAGTTTTAACAATTCACACAAGCACACAAACTATGCACCCCGTTGTAGGGACTGAAATGGTACAAAACACTAAAATTAAAATATTAATTTTGCCACCGAAGATGCAATTTGATTTTAACTTCTGAGAAAAGTCTTACGGTGAAAGGGTGGCAACTTTATATACTAAAATGACCATTTAAATAAAAGCCCATGAAATGCATTCTTATACAAAATTATACAACACTGGCCAAACAAGTTCAGATGCTCTACAGTACACAGTTACCGCCTCTCAAGATGATAGGCAAGATCAAAACATAATTCAGGAATTAGGCCGTTACGCTCCAAGAAATAAATTCGTTAACACCAAATCCGACAAACATGTCAGAGGCAGCTACTAACGTACGGTATATTGATAGGGAGATTACCTTAGAAACCGAACCGCAGGTTGCTCTAACCCGCCCCTACTCCACAAAGGAAAAAAACAGACCACCCAATTCATAAACAACAACCTTCCCGTGGGTGGGCAAATGGAGAAGAGTGGTGGGACGACCGCAAAACAAAACTTGGTGACCTCACCAAGAAAGTAAGTAGAATTTAACAATTAAATGAAACAACATATCGCCAATGACTTAACTTCTAATAAACTGCGATTTGTGGAGAAGGCCTGGCCCAGCACGCCCAAATCGCTCTCCCGAACCGTCCGCTGCCAGCCGCTTCAATGGACGCAGGAAGGCGCGCCGATCTCCCGTCTCACGACGTCGCAGCTCGCACCGGCCAGACTGATGTCGTGGGTTGACTCCTGTTGCTCTCGTGTCGGCTGCGAAGTCACTAACCCTCGCTATACGCCGCGGCCCACTGGACTCACATGGCGACCTCACATGCGCCGACGTTCAAGACGGACAAGTCATCTTGTGTCTCCGTGCGCGACCGACCGACCGGTCGATTCAACCGCCAATGACCATTGCCTGAGCAAACGAGCAGACTGGCGGCCTAACGCGCAGAGTGAGATGCAGGAACTAAACCCCGACCGAGCGACCACTCGCTGAGTTTTCTTACTGGCGGAGTGGTAAGACTCTCATTTTGCCGGCTTTAAAGGTTGATCCGAACGAAAGACATACTAGCACTCCGGACGAAAGCCAGACACTAGCTCCCTCACAACTGCTGACGAGAGACAGACTTGGAAGCTGGGGACGAGAGACTGACTCATACTGACCCCAGACTAACCTCTGCCCGAACTCATAGCGCCCCTTAAATGCACGTGAAGAGGCAACCTTTCCCCTTTCCCACCAGAGGGAGACACCAAAGCTGCGACTGCCACAGCGGCGCCACCGCCAGAAACGTGGGGTGACTGCTTCACACTACGCGCTGTGGCGCGCTCTTCAAAACAGCAATTTCTACCAAGGCTCAACCGAGTGTACCGACCCTTCGCCTTAATCGGCATCTACATCTTCTTCTGCATTGATACTCTGCAGGTCACCGTATGGTACGTGGCGCAGTGTACGACTACTAATCATTTCCTCTCCTGCAAACAGAGCGAGGGAAAAACAACTGTCTGTATGCCTCCGTATGAGCTCTAATTACTCGTATATTACCCTTCGTGGTCCTTAACCGCGATGTATGTTAGCGGTTGTAGAATCGCTCGGCAGTCAGCTTCAAATGCCAGTTCTCTAAATTTTCTCAATAGTGTTCCTCAAAGATAACGTCGCCTTCCCTCCAGGGATTTCCATTTTAGTTCCTGAAGCATCTCCGTGACACTATGTGTTGTTCTGACCTGCCGGTAACAGGTCTAGCATCCAGCCTCTGAATTGCTTCGATGTCTTCCTTATATACGACCTGGTACGGATTCCGAACGATCGAGGAGTAGTGAAGAATAGGTTTCACCAGAGCCCTATATGCTGTCTCCTTTACAGATGAACCACACTTTTCTAAAATTTTCCGAATGAACCGAACTCGACCATTCGCGTTCCTTGCCACAGTTTTCACATACTCGTTCCACCTCATATCGCTTTACAATGTTATGCCCAGATATTTATACGACTTGACTGTGTCAAGCAGGACACAACTCATACTGTATCCGAACATTACAGATTTGATATTCATACTCATCCGCATTAACTTACATTTTTCTACATGTATGGCTAGCACACCAACTGGAAAATTTGTCTACGTCGTTTTGTATCTTCCTAGAGTCATCAACTTCGATACTTTACCATACACCATGGCATCATCAACAAGCAACCGCAAATTGTTGCCCACCCTGTCCGCCATATCATTTATGTATATGGAAACAGGTGTCGTATCACTCTTCCATGGTGCAACTCCGGACGACACCCTTGTCTCTGGTGAACAAAATGGTTCTGAGCACTATGGGACTTAACATCTGAGGTCATCAGTCCCCTAGACTTAGAGCTACTTAAAACTAACTAACCTAAGGACATCACATACATCCATGCCCGAGGCAGGATTCTAACCTGCTCCTAGAACCGCTCGGCCACCCTGGCCGGCTCTGGTGAACACTTGCCGTTGAGGACAACATACTGAGTTCTATTATTTAAGAAATCTTCGATCCACTCACCTATCTGTGAACTTGTTTCGTAAGCTTAATGACAAACTCTGCTGGGGACATTTTCAACGAGGTGTCTGAATATCTGTTGACAAATGGGAGCTCATCTTTCCACAAGAGATCAAACCGAAAAAGATAGTGATCTTGGATGCTAATCTTGGATGCTAGAGTATGGAACGATTCGATGTTCTAGTCCAGAGTAAGGGTGCTACGTAATTTTCTGGTCGGATCTCTGGGCAGGCCAATCTGTTTTACGGAAGTCTCTGTCCACAATCCATTGCCTTACAGATGATGCTTTAAACAGGGTGAATTCTGACGCAGTCACCTTCTCGGAACTCTTCCTCTACTCAGCAAAACATGCAGTGCTGTAAGATCTGTACATATCTCTCCGCCCTTTGCACTTTATCAAGCTTAGTAAGGCGACAACTCATCAAACAAAGGAAACACCCCCATATCGTAACACTACTGCCTCCGTGACTCATCTTCCGCACTGCATTCGAGGACAGGTAATTTTTTTCTGGTACCCACTGAACCAAATCCTTCTATAGGACTGGCGCAGGGTTAGCGTGATCCACCATTCCAAATCACTCGTTTCCACTCATCCACTGTCCACTGGCGTTGCTTTTTACACGACATCATGCGTCACGTGGCACCGACCACAAAAATGTGTAGCTAATGAGGGGTTGTTCGAACTATTTTTACCTTACATATTAGTTACGGTGCTACTAGAACTTTCTAAGCCACGAGTGATTCCTGCCGCTGATTTCATACTATTTTGTACAACCAACCTCCACAATTTATGTCCGCTGCTGTCCGCTCGTACATGCGTTCTGCATTCGGGAGGATGACAGTTCAAATCCGCGTTCGGCCATCCTAATTTTGGATTCCCGTGATTTCCCTAAATCGCTTCAGGGAAATGCCGGGAACGTTCCTTTGAAAGGGTATGACCGACTTCCTTCCCTATCCTTCCCTAATCCAATAAAGTGTAGTTCTTCCGCAAATTGCTGCAGATTTCAGTGAGGGGCCTTCAACAAGTGTCCGCGTGCGAATCATTCAACGAAACATAATCGATATCGGCTTTCGGAACCGAAGGCTCACCCATTTACCCTTGATGACTGCACGACACAAAGCTTTACGCCTCACCTGGTCCCGTCAACACCGATAATGGACTGCTGATGACTGAAAACGCGTTGCCTGGTCGGACGAGTCTCGTTTAAAATTGTATTGAGCGGATGGACGTGTACGGATACGGAGACAGCCTCATGAATCCATGAAATGCATTCTTATACAAAATTATACAACACTGGCCAAACAAGTTGAAGCAGGAGACTGTTCAAGCTGGAGGAGGTTCTGCAGTGGTATGGGGCATGTGCAGTTGGAGTGATATGAGACCCCTGATAGTTATAACAACTCTGACAGGTGACACGTACGTAAGCATCCTGTCTGATCACCTTCATCCATTCATGTTCATTGTGCATTCCGAACGACTTGCGACATCCCACGCGTCCAGAATTGCTAGAGAGTGGCTCCAGGAACACTCTTCTGAGTTTAAACAATCCGTGCTTGAGTAGCAGAACGTCTGAGGGTCTTAGTTGTAATTTACTACATCAGGAAAGGATATGAAATTGTAACGGTTCCATCTCACTGGCCTCGTCATGCAGTGGCACTTTTTCCAAGCACCAGATCCGACACAAGAGTCCACTTGCTGCGCCGAGCTGATAGGGGCACAGGAAACACCCGAGTACAAATTCTGTGTAGGGATCATAATTACTCGCGAAACAAACACAGCTGAAAGTTTAGGGTAATTGAAGCAGAAAAGTTCTAGTTAACGTCCATAAAAAAGACGTTGGCTCTGAGCACTATGCGACTGAACTTCTGAGGTCATCAGTCGCCTAGAACTTAGAACTAATTAAACCTAACTAACCTAAGGACATCACACACATCCATGCCCGAGGCAGGATTCGAACCTGCGACAGTAGTGGTCGCTCGGTTCCAGACTGTAGTGCCTAGAACTGCACGGCCCCGCCGGCCGGCCCTTAACTTTCGCAAGTTTGCCAACGTAGTAGGCCTGTGTGCATAATGGGGCAGAGACATATTTTGCTCCTGACGCAAGACGATAACTAACGTGCCAAATGTTGCAATATGGATACGTCAGCGTAAAGCTGATGATACTGCTTGAATTTTTGTCCCAGTTTTTCAGTGCAAACTAAAATAATGCTTTAATTGTAGAATTGGCATTTTCCATTACTAAATGAGAATAATAACAGATAGTTTCCTTTTATTTCATTTTTTCCACTTAATTTAATACATAGTACATTTTAACTGGGACTTGAGCAGTACATTAGGTCTAGCATTTTCTGCTTTCAGAAAAATACTTTAAAGATATCAGGAATCACGTTAAATGTAGATGAATTGTTTCTTCTTTTATCATTTAGCACGGGAATAAGAACAAACAATTATTTATGTTACAGCTGAATATATATTTAGTAGCCAGATAAAAGAAGAAACAACCATTTCCCCATTCACTAGCTTTAGTTTTAATTTTGAATGTCTCACGAAGACCCTAAGGATAAACAACCAATATCTGTGAGCGGGGGAGGAGCGGGTAGTGCTAAATAATATGTCACATGTGTGGAAAAATGTTCTAGAAGCGGCCATGTCCATCACACAATTAGCATGTTGACCTTGAGTTAGTCACTTTGATGTAAGGCTTTATGGAATTACATGGAAGTGGCTAGGCTTTTTCTCATTAACAATGAAGTCGCTAGTTTATAGAGATTCCAGCTACTTCTCTTATAAACGTATGTTGCCAGAGAAGATAGGAAACTGACTTGTGCTATCTTGCCTAATCCTGTATACACCTTTCATGCAAACACGATAATTGACCTATCAGTCTCATCAGTTGTAATTCAATCCTTCATCTCTTTCTAACTGAACAATACTTGTTATTAACATATCACAAGGTATATTTAGGCTTTCCTAAACTCTTAACTTAATATACTTTGTTGACAGACGACCGACCTCTTTTACTCACGCCCTAATGCAGTGCCATTATAATTATCATTGTGTGCTTGACGCGAACAACTTCGCTGGGAAGTTATTCCTTTACACTGATGATGACACAGGAAACGATTTGTGTCTCCTTAATGTATCAGTCGTGTATTACTGTAAAATGATGGTCTGTATACGTGATAGTAGTGCAGTACTGAGAGGGTCTCTCATGCTATTTTGGAGTATACCTGATGATAAATTTAGCTACTGTTAGTAAATGAATGTAAGCGGTTTGGCGCCCAGGCAAGAGATTAGCCCCCTCTAGCTTTCACTGGAGCGCCCAGTCAGGGTTCTAACATTTTCTTTTAGCTCAACTTTCCACGAGTGCCTCATCACGGTTGTAGCGTCTTCCTAGTTGCCTCATCACAGTTTGAGAGTCATAAATCAGCTGTTATTGCTGTTCTCAGCACAGTTGTAATCTGTAGAAAGTATAGTAATGCTTCTAAGAAAGGGCCCAGAAGTGCTACAGGTGCTATGCCAATGCCCAGAAGCCGTCAACGCTTTTTGTACACGAATACACACTGTCGACTCATATTAATGTGCCCATGTGTGAAAACCATTAATAACCTCGTTTTGCAGCGAGGAACGCTGCGAGACGTGCAGGAAGAGAGTCAGTCACATTCTGAAAGGTGCCCACACAGGTGTGGAGCCACGCAGAGTCCAGGGTCATGGCCAACTGAGATAGGTTTCTCGGTTGAGGATCGATGGCGCAGACAGCCCTATCGAGGAGATCCTACAGATACACGTTTGGGTTTAAATCCGGAGACTTTGCGGCCAGGGGAGTACGGTACACGCATTGTGGTGCTCTTCGTACACTGGGGGCTGTGTGTTACGTACCGACCCTGTATCAGGCAGCTGGGGCCAAAATTTCATAATTGCGAGACCTCGTTCACTTTGTGTTCCTTGCGGGAGTGTCAACAACCGCGAAACGAAACGGCAGCGTTTCATCACGTTAACAGATCAGGCGGAAAGCAGGACATCAGCGCTTTGCGCCAACTGTGCACCTAGCATCAGCAGAAGCTTAGTGAAGCAATACGACTGAGAAGTATCAGGTCACCTTGTTACGTGATGTAAGAAGCAGCATCAAATGGTTCAAATGGCTCGGAGCACTATGCGACTTAACGTCTGAGGTCATTAGTCGCCTAGAACTTAGAACTAGTTAAACCTAACCAACCTAAGGACATCACACACATCCATGCCCGAGGCAGGATTCGAACCTGCGACCGTAGCGGTCGCTCAGTTCCAGACTGTAGCGCCTAAAACCGCACGGCCACTGCAGCAGGCGAAGCTGCATCGCTAGCGCAAGAAGGCGTACTGAATATTGTTACGGACCAGAATGTTGGTATAACAAATGTGTTAAGCAAATTGGGCGCCATATTAATCGCTGATACATTCGTATTCGGAAATCCTATGCTGTCATTACAAGTGACGCTGGGTCAACACCAGCCGATATTTCACGCTATAAATACTCCAGCATTTGAGTTCAGAAAGGATCGATGACGTACAGGACGCGCGCACTCGATTCCCTGACATGGTATTGACGCTGGGTATAAGTCTGTTGTAGAGTTCCTGCTCACACTCAACACCGCCAATAGCCGCCAGAGAGATGTCTTCCTGTTCGTAAGCACCATGAGCCGCCGTGGCTCGTGTTCGTGCCATTTCTTACTTTACAACTTGTTTTTACCGTACTGTCACCTTGTTATGTTAATTTTCAGTTACTGATGTCACTGAGTTGCTGCCTTGCCTGCCCGTGAGCGGCAGCAGCAGCGCTTATCGATACAGGCCCTGCCCTATTATCTTTGCTGGACTACTATTACTTCCCGGTCGCCGTGCGTTGTGAGTTAGTTCGGACCTGGCAGTGTTTGAGTTAGGTTTAAGTAGTTATACGTCTAGGGGACTGATGATCTCAGATGTTATGTCTCACATTGCTCAGAGCCACTTGAACCATTTGATTCGGTTGGTTGGTGTGGATCAGACAGGAAATCTCCTCGCGGCGCTGTGGCCCGGGCCCGCCGACGGTCTCTACGCAGTGTCGGAGTGTGTTGGAGCTGTTCCTATTGCTACGGGGTTCGTGGCTCACCGGCCCAGGACATGAAAGTTGAGTAGTGGTTTAATTACCGAAGCCAGTCTGTTCAGAGTGTGCCGTTGGTTTTCATGGAGTGCGCAGCGGAGTTTCCTGGCTTGTGGCCGTTAGCGTTCCGGTTACCACTCCTGGCCGCTGACATAAAATTCAGGCCGTGTCCATTCCTCACCATGTTATCGCGGTCCAACTCGTGTGTGTAGTTTTGACAGCTTATGCATACTTGGTTGTGGGCGGCTACGCGTTTTAAGTTTTGGATTTGGAGTTCCTTGTGTACTGGTCGGGTGGAAAGCAAGTCGTCCTGCCGGTGGGTCCGTTGACTGTCTCTTGGTTGGTTTGCCGGTGGATCAGATATAGGTGGGCCGACTACCTGTCTCCCCTAAGCGAACGTTAATACTTCAAGTGCAGTCCGACCCCCGGAAACTTCTGAGCGCCAATGGCTGTATTGCCTTTTCTTATTGGAGTTTGATTGTGTATTTTAATGGCTCATAGCCGGTGGTTTGAATTTGTGTGGTTTTAGTTGGGTTTCAAATAATGGGCCTCCAGCCGTTTTAAAACTGAAAGTTCCTTTCTTGTCAAGTCTTACATTGTTTGGGCCTTCAGCCTCATTTAAAATATTTTTCTTTGATAAAGCTTTGATCCTTCTGCCTTTTGAAAATTCATTGTAGTTGTGTTTTTCAATCTTGGGCCTTCAGCCATCTTAAAATTAAAATTCCTCGCTTCCTAAGTCTTAGATTGTTTGGGCCTTCAGCTTCATTTATCATTGGGCTTTCTGCCTTTTGAAAATTTATTGTGGTTGTATTTTTCAATCATGGGCCTTCACCCTCTTAAAATTAAAATTCCTTACTTGTTAAATCTTAGATTTTTTGGGCCTTCAGCCTCAAAAAAAAAAAAAAAAAATATTGTAAGGATAAAGCCTTGGACTTTCTGCCTTGTAAAAATTTATTGTAGTTGTGTTCTGTATCATGGGCCTTCAGCTGATTTAAGGTTAAATTCCTTATTGTTAAGTCTTAGATTGTTTGGGTCTTCAGCCTCATCTGAAATATTATTTAAGTATAAAATCTTGCGCTTTCTGCCTTTTGAAAATTTATTGTAGTTGTGTTTTAAATCATGGACCTTCAGCAGGTTAAAAAATTAAAGAGGATGTGCCCTTAAGCCATAAGGTTGTGTGACATATTCAGTCGATAGTTAAGCTTGGAAATGTGCGCTGTAATGTCTGGGCAACTAAATAAAGTTATATGTGTTCGAGTGTAACTGACAGCCGTTCCTTTTTGGCCCCTTTCCACAATTCCAACTAGCTGTTCTGTCCTACGGCTTTCAGCAGGGCGTCTCACAGCAGTCGCGAGTTGTGCGCCGCTGACAGCTTCCAACGCAGATGGGAAGGACTGCGCGACTTGGGCCAGGACACCGGTGATCCTGACACCTCAGCGGAGCCACGGCGTCTACCTGCACGGCAGTCCGGGGTCGGCGCACTTCTCGACCACACGATAACCGGCATCGCGGTTCAGAGAGCAGCCAAGGGAGGGGGTCGAGAACCTCCTAGGCCGGCGTGGGTATGCCGCATACGCATGCCCCACCTTCATCGAGTGCGGAGGGTGGAGACGCAGCATCCATTCCAGAGTAGCTGCCAGGCGCTCGCGGCGCACCCGGACAAGCCGCAGCAGAGGACCGCCTTACCATCACAAAGGAGTGATGTATTTGCAGAAATAAATGGTTAAAAGTCACTCTTCTTTTACTGCGCCCACCGGCGTACACAGGTTACAAACACATCCTCTTCCCTGAGGAACCAGCAAGTGGCGAACTGGGAGAGTGCCTCCTGACACACCATCCTTCTGTCACGCTTCCCAACAGGCATGTATGACACGTTGCATTGTTCTGCTGGAAGATGCCATCGTGCTGAGGAAAAACAAACTGCATGTAGGGGTGGACATGGTTGCAAGGATAGATGAGCACTTGTGTTGATCCACTGTGTTCACTCAGGGAACGCCTCAAAAACATTCCCCAGACCATAACGCTCCCACATCCGGCCTGGGCCCTTCCGACGACTCTTGCAGGGTGATTGGTATCAGACGATTCACGTTGCACACGCCAACTACCATCTGTCCGATGGAGCATTAATGGTGGTTGCGACTCAGTGGACGTGCAGATGAAGTACTGTCGTGCAAATTCGTCGCAGATGGGCAGCAGTCAACACAGTTGCAAGAACCACGCGCCTGCTGCAGAGGACCATAGCATGCAACGTTCCCCAAACGATCGTTGAGGAGACTCGGTCGTTAGCCCTGTGGTTCATATCGTCGGTCAGTTACTCAACAGGTGCCCATCTGTTCGCCCCTCTGCAAACGTCGTTCACTCCTGTCAGTGTCATTTTGCCATGCATGATATACACTACGGGCCATTAAAATTGCTACACCAAAAAGAAACGCAGATGATAAACGGGTATTCATTGGACAAATATATCATACTAGAACTGACATGTGATTACATTTTCACGCAATTTGTGTGTATAGATCCTGAGAAATCAGTGCGCAGAACAACCACCTCTGGCCGTAATAACGGCCTTGATACGCCTGAACATTGAGTCAAACAGAGCTTGGATGACGTCTCAGGTACAGCTGCCCATGCAACTTCAACACGATACCACAGTTAATCAGGAGTGGTGACTGGAGTATTGTGACGAGCCAGTTGCTCGGCCCCCATTTAACAGGCGTTTTCAATTGGTGAGAGATCTGGAGAATGTGCTGGCCAAGGCAGCAGTCGAACATTTTCTGTATACAGAAAGGCCCATACAGAACCTGCAACATGCGGTCGTGCCTTATACTGCTGAAATGTAGGGTTTCGCAGGGATCGAATGAAGGGCAGAGCCACGGGTCGTAACACATCTGAAATGTAACGTGCACTGTTCAAAGTGCCGTCAATGCGAACAAGAGGTGACCGAGACGTGTAACCAATGGCACCCCATACCATCACGCCGGGTAATACGCCAGTATGGAGATGACGAATACACGCTTCCAATGTGCGTTCACCGCGATTTCGCCAAACACAGATGCGACCATCATGATGCTGTAAACAGAAAGTGGATTCATCCGAAAAAATGACGTTTTGCCATTCGTGCACCCAGGCTCGTCGTTGAGTACACCATCACCGGCGCTCCTGTCGGTGATGCAGCGTCAAGGGTAACCGCAGTCATGGTTCTCTGAGCTGATAGTCCATGCTGCTGCAAACGTCGTCCAACTGTTCGTGCAGATGGTTGTCGTCTTGCAAACGTCCCCATCTGTTGACTCAGGGATCGAGACGTGTTTGCACGATCCGTTACAGCCATGTGGATGAGTTGCCTGTCATCTCGACTGCTAGTGATACGAGGCCGTTGGGATCCAGCAAGGCGTTCCGTATTACCCTCCTGAACCCACCGATTCCATATTCTGCTAACAGTCATTGGATGTCGACCAACGCGAGCAGCAATGTCGCGATCCGATAAACCACAATCACGATAGGCTACAATCTGACCTTTATCAAAGCTGGAAACGTGATGGTACGCATTTCTCCTCCTTACACGAGGCATCACAACAACGTTTCACCAGGCAACGCCGGTCAAATGGTTCAAATGGCTCTGAGCACTATGGGACTTAACATCTATGGTCATCAGTCCCCTAGAACTTAGAACTACTTAAACCTAACTAACCTAAGGACAGCACACAACACCCAGTCATCACGAGGCAGAGAAAATCCCTGACCCCGCCGGGAATCGAACCCGAGAACCCGGGCGTGGGAAGCGTGAACGCTACCGCACGACAACGAGCTGCGGACAACGCCGGTAAAGTACTGTTCCTGTATGAGAAATCGGTTGGTAACTTTGCTCTGAAAAGCTAATCATTTACGTATCACAGCATCTTCTTCCTGTTGGTTAAATTTCGCGTCTGTAGCACGTCATCTTCGTGGTGTAGGAATTTTAAAGGCCAGTTGTGTATATCCACCACCGAGGCACGTGTACAGTTCACAAAGTTAGCCATTTCGAAATGTTTCCTCTCGGGGACCAAAAACACAATGGACTTCAGACAAACAAATCGCCTCGTTTCCGCCTACACAACGGCTGCGCTGTTGTCCGTTCCCTCCCTCCCCTCCCCCCCCCCCCTCCCAAAATCCGACACGCTTTATACACCTTCCATTGCAACGACCGCCTGTGAGTAGTCATAGGCTGTAATCACGTTAATGTGACTGGATGTTGTATAACATGCGTGTAGAGTAATAGGGACGATGTAACGTTATGTTTCTTTGCTGCCTAGGTAACATCTAATGAACTATAGGAAGAGAAAAGGTTCGCATGTGAAGTGGAAATAAGTAAGGATTTTGAACTACCGACTGGCGTCATTCATGAAATGAACAAAACGAGAATTTAAGGACAATTAATGGTAAACAACGCAAGCACAAGGCACTGTCGCCCTACGTTCACTACATGTAATTGTGTGTAAGCGTTCTTCTTGTTTAAAAATGTTCCTCACATAATTTTTGCTGTGTCAAGGGAATCTGTGTCAATACGTTATAACAAGTTCGAAGCAGCCTCTTTTTTAACTTACTGAGAAAGCCCAATATATCTGTAAACTAAGTTATTAAATTATAGTCCTCCCAAGCCTCTTAACGAAGTTTTAAAATGGGAAAGCTTACAACACAGCGACGATTTGTGGGTTTCTGTACCTCACAGTCGAAACACTGCTCCTTTCCGCCAGGATTTTCTGACTTACAACAGCCGATCCGCTCGTAATCGCATTAAACTTGGGCTGCTGCAATGAAACCTACCAGGCGAATAAGGCTTTTTAAACACTCGCTTAACTTGTCCTGGACTTCTTCTCCTTCGCATTGGATACTAGCTGCAAGCAGATGTGATCAATGGGGATGAAAGCTCTAACTTCATACGTCTTCCATGCCAGTAGCTGATCTGTTGCTCCTTACAGATAAGAAATTAATGCAATCAACTCCGTTATACTGGAAGGCTGCTATGGAGCAAGAATCGAACAGAATGTAAAATTATTTTTTCCTGCGATAAAAACAAACGGAGTACGTCTTTTGAATTCGTAAACTCTCTTAGAAATTTAAATGTAGGCCTACGTCTAATGTTATTCACAGACATCCATTCTCGAGGCAGGATTAGAACCTGCGTCCGTAGCGGTTCCAGACTGTAGCGCCTAGAACCGCTCGGCCACCCCGGCCGTGTGCTCCGTTTCTAATGATCTAGATGTCGACAGGACATTAAACACAATCGTCCTCCCTTCTTCCTTTAAATTACGTTTCACAGTCCCAAATGTACTGTCACCAAAACATGAAGTCAATGTTCTGCACAAATTCCGCAAACGTGTGCCCTTTAAGGCCGTTTGTCAAAAAGCAGTTAGTCGCCAACAGTTCCTGCCCAGACACTGATGTCCATCCGTTGCTGCTGCCACGTGCCTATAGCGTGTACTGGTTTCGGTCTTAATTCCATGTAGAACCTGTTATTCCAGACATGTTGCGAGAACATGACGAGATCCTCAAACGCATTCATCGTTACGAAAACATCCACGCTGATACAGACACCGAAAACTGGTTGCTAAGGTTTTTTGAGCTGGGTGGAGCCGTCTATCAGACAGCGCGGTAAATCTGTGCGACATCCCGACCTTTTACAAGTGCCTGACCGTAGTTGAAAATCATCTAGGCCTGCTCATGGAATGAAAAATATACCATAGCGCTTAACTGAGCCATGCGAACTTCAATAAAGAAAATTATAATGGAACTCATCAGTGTCATCTACGTTGATAGATATACAATAATTAGTTTGTAAATTAATTTAAATAAAAAATTTTAAATAATGAATTAATACCTTGGATTTATTGCAAAGTCATCGTTCGTTTATGGGCACGTATTCATACATACATTTTCGTCACCTCTTAAAGTAAGTCTTCCAAATGAATGTTTACCCTAGATAAGCTGCACAGCTTAAACAATTTCGTACTTCCCTTCCCTAATCACACTCATTGTATCAAGGACCATCATTTCGAAAATTATTCTTTTCTTCTTTTTTCCATCCGGATGAATGTTAATTCCATAAAGCTTTCACGAACTTCAGTACGAAATTTTTGTATAGTTTATTGGATGTCAAGCTACCTCATCGAACAACTTACAGATGTCCTAGACTTGAAGGGAATATACACTCCTGGAAATTGAAATAAGAACACCGTGAATTCATTCTCCCAGGAAGGGGAAACTTTATTGACACATTCCTGGGGTCAGATAGATCACATGATCACACTGACAGAACCACAGGCACATAGACACAGGCAACAGAGCATGCACAATGTCGGCACTAGTACAGTGTATATCCACCTTTCGCAGCAATGCAGGCTGCTATTCTCCCATGGAGACGATCGTAGAGATGCTGGATGTAGTCCTGTGGAACGGCTTGCCATGCCATTTCCACCTGGCGCCTCAGTTGGACCAGCGTTCGTGCTGGACGTGCAGACCGCGTGAGACGACGCTTCATCCAGTCCCAAACATGCTCAATGGGGGACAGATCCGGAGATCTTGCTGGCCAGGGTAGTTGACTTACACCTTCTAGAGCACGTTGGGTGGCACAGGATACATGCGGACGTGCATTGTCCTGTTGGAACAGCAAGTTCCCTTGCCGGTCTAGGAATGGTAAAACGATGGGTTCGATGACGGTTTGGATGTGGTGGCCATCATGTACCGTGTGTACCGTGATGTGCCTACAACCCCAGAGGATATGAAACAACGTATTGTGGCAGCCTGCGGCGACATTACACCAGACGTACTGCGGCGTGTACGGCATTCATTACGCCATAGATTGCAGTTGTGTGCACCAAATGATGGCCACCACATTGAACATCTTTTGGCCTGACATGTCGGGACACACTCTGTTCGACTCCGTAATTGAAAACGGAAACCACGTGTCTACGTGTACCTCAACCCTCATGGTAATGTACATGTGCGTCAGTGAAAAAGACCAATAAAAAGGTGTTAGCATGTGGACGTAATGTGCTGTTCCAGTCTCTTCTGTACCTAAGGTCCATCACCGTTCCCTTTGGATCCCTACGTAACTCGGTGCTCTCCGATACACACGATCGAACAGCGGAGGAGAGGTACTCAAGCGTCAACTTTAGGTTACAGTATCTCCGGATGTAATTAACATTTTACAATGCAACAAACGGCACTGATTACGTATTTGTTTATATGTTCAGATGCGCTAACAAAACTAATGGGGTTCCATTTAAAAAAAACGTAGGTTTATGTAAAAAAACATACTTCCGTGCATTTTTTATGGTTTGTATTAACCAATTACACTAGCCGCACTCCTCACGTTCGGTCGGTGGAATCGATTCGTCAGTATTTGATGTGGTTTACGAAATATATCCGGCGGTAATGTTAGGTGACTCACCCTGTATATATATATATATATATATATATATATATATATATATATATATATATATATATATATATATATATATAGATAGATAGATAGATAGATAGGCGTTGTTCAAAGGTAACGTGGGGCGTGCATCATGAGCTGTGATAGTCAGACTTTATTTAGTGTGTCAGGGAACTGTTTTTCTACATGCCTTGGCACTATGTTGGGTGTCCATTTAAACGTAGATATTGCTTTGCATTTACATTGTCCTCCTATGTTACGCCGTTAGCCAATAATGCGTCAGATGCGCATAACTGCAGACGCAACAATCAGTTTGATGGCACGCTGCGCGCCGTTTGGAACTCAGCAGTTGCGTGGGCCCGCCGCCGTAAAGCGATGCCGCGCGTCCCGGTCCATACTTTTCAGTGTCTCGTGCAGTGTTCGCAGAGTTTGCGAAAAACCAACCGCACTTGTTTCAACTTGCCGTACACCTTGGCTGTGGGAAGGGAACACTGGGTTCCTTCTAAGTTTACTGCACAAAAGGTAAGTACTGCACTTCACTATTTGGCTTGCAACGGCGCACTGGCCTATATAGTGCACAAACACTCGTACCGTAGCAGGCTTCCTCGATTCACCTCGAAGAAAAAAGGTTTGTGATATGAAACATATTTTTACTTGTCTATTTGCGTATAGCTCACAAGTCACTGACACTAAATAACTCATTGTCACTGGGCAAATATACACTGTCCTGTTCATTATTGTGGTGTGCGTACTGTAAGACCTTCGGTACACACACCATCAGATTATTTGACTTGTCGCTCTAGCGAAGTAGGCGAGTGTCAGCAATATATCTCGTGGTTTTATCGTTCTGCCGTTGGGTCAGACGATACAAATGCCGCTTCCACGCTTAGAGTAGCAGATTGACGGTGACCAACTTTAAACAGAACTTGATTAATTTTCACACACATTTATTAAAATAATAACAAGCATAAAAATAACTTAACTTGGTTCTGGATGCTATTTACAATTGACAATCTGAAGTTCCTTTGGTCTTGGTACATTAATCTTATTCTCACATGAATCTGATAGTTGACAAAGTGTCTGTATATTTCTCTTCATGGCTAAGTGCAGGAATATGATAATATTATTAGGCGCAGACTGAAACTTGACTACAAACTAATGCAGACTGACTAATCGGAGGTCTGTACACTCGTTATAATACCTCGCTCGTTGAGGTATCACTGCACAAGTGTGATCCGCGAGGAGAAAAGGTTCTACGTTAGCAGCAATCTCATTGGCTGCGTTACATATTAATACACGGATTTGCGGAAGCAAAATTTGGTCCGTCTCTAAGACAGCGCCATCTCGCAGTGCGGAAACGGACGAGCGCTGCGCCTGCACTGTTCTGCTTAGCGGGGCGCGCTCTAGTGGGAAAGTTATGTACGCACTGACTACGCGGAACTGTGTACACAACAATTATCCAGTTCGTTCAGAAACAAAACTGTAGCTCATGATACCACTAGCTTGTCTTTTATGATAAATGCCGACGTTCGTTATTTTTTCCTGTGCTTATATATGGAACTATGTCGGCGAACTTTTTTGCTCACAACATTTTATTACATAAATTGGTAGGTGATTGTGTTCTCAGAGAGTACGTGCCTCTAATACTACATTTCGCGGTCGCGACACTGCCTGACATCTCACAGAGCATAGGAGAACACGCTTGAGAACAACAGCGCTTTCTAAGTCTATGTCGTACTACTGAAGTAATTATGTATTGAAGTGACAACACTAGGACATGGACGCACTATAAGTGGTTTTTAGAAGTTGTCTCCAAATGAGGCAAAATCTATTCATTTTCTGTCCACGAGTTAGTATGTTGTTTGTAACAACGCATGGTACACACATCATAAATAAACAAATAATTAAAAAATAAGAAAATACATACATAAATAAATCACTATATTTAAATTGCTAGGTAGTACAAACAACAGATTAATAATGAAGCTTGGCTGCTGTGCGCTACTGCCTCTAAAGTCTGTGCTTGCGTATATGGTGCTTCTTTGTGTTCATGTTTGTGTTACTTTTTCCTTCCATCAAATATCTTCTGCTCAGATTGGACAAAATATTATAAACATAGCAAAAAAAAAAAAAGTGTAATTCATCCCTCTAAAATCAGCATACATCCTTAGTGTTTTCATACTGAAAAAATAGATTATTAAAATCCTCTGGCGTTACTTTGTGTCAAGTAGTGTATTTCTTAGTGATCTTGGTAATGATTTATTACGTCAATCATTAGTCATAGTGACATTAATGGAACTTAGTGGCTTTTCTCCGCCGATTGAAGTCTCGCAGTATCTCGCCGAGCACCACCTGTAAATAATTGTTTGTTTCGGCGTTACCTCATTTTTTTTCGGCTAGTTGGTTTACTGTAACTTACCCTGTACATACTCCTTTATTTTGTTATAAGAGACGGTGTTATGTTTGCCTCAGTGAACATTCACTAATCGTATCTCAACATCGTACTTGCATTCAAACATGTATATAAAGTTGAAAAAAAAAAAATCTGTATGACAGTAAGATCACACAAGTTGTTATTCATGAATCCTATCTTTAGGTGCACTTTCCTTAGATTAGGTTAGTGTGCGTATGATATATAATACGCTAAACATTCATTAACAGCTAGAAATCATTTTTATAGTTGTGGCATCCAAAAATGCGATACATTTATAGATAAAACCTCGTGGTGTGGATGCGTCAAAAACACACAATACTTTCTCAGCAACCTATAGTGTACTTGCGTCACACATTTATCCTTTGTACCTTAGGGAGTCCAATATTTTTCTGTAACTTACCCTGTACCTTATTGCTTTGATACACAAATAGCATAAAAAAACTTACATCTATATTGTTCCGAGGTCTGTGCTAATTGTTCGCTCCAGATACCTCCGTATATAAGCTTTAAACTAAAATACCACTGTGACCAAACAAAAAAATTCCGTCAAAACTGACAAGTACACTTCATGTTAAACATCGCTAGTCACCAACTGACGCGTATGTCCTAGCTTACCTGTGTCTTGCGTCCACGTTCACTGACAAATTTAAACAATAATAGTGAAAAGTTCTTATTCACTTAGCTGCATAAGATGTGCTTTCTTTATCATAATCGTGTTCGTTCTCTTTTTCACAGTAACTTATTTTATACGTGTGCATTAATAGGTATTTCGTGTGATACTTAATTATAGTAGAATTTTCTTAAGTCTCTGTGTGCATACAGTCCTTTGATCTTACCATTGTGAGGGTATGCAGGTAAATAACACCCGCCGTGCGGAATATGTGCAATTAGGTACGGACCAGTTTATTTTATTTGCCACTTAGCGTTTTTCTTAGCTAACAAGGAAGATTTCACATGAGTTTTGAGTAACACCTTTTCTCTGATTGTAAACCTGGTAACACCATGTAGCTGTTTATCATAATGCTTCTTTCGGCGTTGGGCTTGTTATGTGGTAGAGATTGATACTTGCCTTATTTTTTCATTTAGGTCTACAGGTTGTCTAGGAACAGACGGGATAGGGTTTACCCATTCATTATTCTCTGTCTTATTGATATCAGATCAGACGGTGTAACTCCACTGGGAGATTGTTTACCACCTGTTCAAAAACGTTTAAATATTCAATCCACTTAGATTGCTTTTTCGCTACATATGTCCTCATAAACCTGTTCAGTCACGGAATATTCTTTCGATTGGGTTGGATTGCGGGCTATACCTGGATATCAATATTTTTTTAATCTGTTGTTCTTTCAGAAATTGTTTCCAAGTATGGCATGTAAAATTGGTTGCGTTATCTGATAAGATCGCCTGTGGCTTCCCAACAGACGGGAAGTAGTCGTTTAGCAAACGTCTGATAATAGGCTTAGCTGCAATTGTTTTCGTGGCATACAATTTCACATACTTTGAAAATACATCATATACTCCAATGACATATTTTACACCTCCCCTGGCAGAGGGTAAAGGACCCATAGCATCTATGCATACTAGCTCTAGCGGGTTTTTTGGTAAAATAGGATCCAACTCTGTCTCGAAGTTCAGATTGACAAGCTTAAACTTCTGACAAATAATACAAGTTTTAGTATTTGTAGTGTGCGTCGAAGCATATTGGGAAAGTAGCAGTACATATATAATTTCTTACAGCGCTTGCGGGCGCCGTAGTGCTCCCAAGTGTAGTGAGTATGCCAAATTAAACTTTTCTCGAATGCTTCGGGTACACAAACGCACCATGTATCGCTGTCCATGTTTCTCCTGTAGAACAATACATCCTTATGTAACCTGTAATGCTGTTTCATAGGAAAAGCGGGGTTATTGTTTAACTGGGATCTGACTTTCCGCCAGCGGTCATCTTCTTCCTGTAATTTGGCCATATTATTGCACATATCTGAAAAATATTTCCAAAATTTAGTGTCCTTGATGAGCATAACTTTAAATTCTGTGTTCTCTTCTATCAATTCTTCGAACTCAGGTAATCCTTATGGTAATCTTGACAGTGCGTCGACGATTACGTTATCTTTTCCATTCACATATATAATTTCAAAATCATAAGACTGCAAAAATAACGTCGACCGCGCAAGGCGATTGTGTAGCAACCTACAAGTGAGCAAAAAGCTTAATGCCTGATGGTCACTGTAGACTCGTACATGCTTTCCAAACAGATAATAGTTGAACTTCTTAAAGGCCCACACAATAGAAAGGGCTTCAAATTCTGTTGTAGAATACCTGCGCTCGCATTCTGATAGAGTACGGCTAGCAAAACTAATTATCTTAACATTGTTGGAGCTAGCGCCTTCGTCCAGCTGAAGTAGACAGGCTCCTAGTCCCGAAAATGAAGCATCCGCCGCTATACAAAAATCTTTGCTCATGTCAGGATGTTATAGGATGTTAGAATTAACCAAAGCGTGTTCTATTTTATCAAAATTGGTCTGGCATTGAGGCGTCCAGATCCACTGTTTGTCCTTCTTTAATAGGCCCCGGAATGCGTGGCTATTGAGCCACTGGTTCGGCACGAACCGGCGAAAGAAAGAGCACAAACTCACAAATGCCTTTAGCTGTCGTTTTGTGCATGGTGCGGGAAAGTTTTTTATGGTTAACAGTTTTTCTGGGTCGGGTCTTATCCCTGCAGGTGAAATTATGTGACCGAGAAATTTTATGTTTTTGCTCACAAATTTGGATTTCTTAAGGTTAGCTGTGACGCCAGCCTCTGAAAACCTCTGTAGCATACTTTCCAAACGCTCTATATGTTCATCCCACGTAGGTGTTGCTATTAATAAGTCATCTATATAAACTGTGAGTTTGTCAAGGAGGTCAGGTCCTCAAACAGTGTGGAGCGCAGTTATGAAAACGCCGGCACTCACGTTCAATCCGAACGGCAGAACACAATACTGGTAGGACCTACCTGCAAATATGAATGCTGTATACTTCCTACTATCAGGTGATAGTGCGATTTGCCAGTACGAACTACGAAGGTCTACACTAGTTAAACACTGCACCCCATGAAAACGCTGCAGCTGTTCTTCCAGGTTTTCAGGTCGGGTGGTTACTGGAACTATAATCTTATTAATCTCCCTGGCGTCGAGAACGAGTCTCACCGAATTGTCGGCTTTCTTGACCGCTAGCGGACTGCAATAAGGCGATAATGAAGTCTCAATGATATTCCACGAGAGCATTCTCTATATTTCTTGATCCACTGCCTCTCTTTGTGGCCAAGGTATAGAATAGGTGTTCTTACAGAATGTGTCGTGAGGCCGGACATCCATGCTGTACTGATACGTCCTAATGACTCGGGGCCTTTTATCAAACACACGAGCATAGCGTAACAATACACTTCTAAGATCACCCTTCTGTTGTTGTGAGATTTCCGAGCATTCAGATATTTTCTGTTCAATCTCATGCTGCTCTACCTGCTGACACCACAGTTCACTTGAGTCGCTACATCGTGAAGTATTGATCTTTAGGATTTGGATGTGTATAGTTCGACAAGATTTGTCGTTCCTACTCTTCACTTTTATTAAATCCACACAACAATTCTTCCCGCTAATATACAAATGACACTTTCCAGATTCCAAGCCAATTTTAGCACACTTTTCCCTTAAGAAATCCATGCCGCGAATGCACCGTTCTCTCAACTCTTCTACTACTAGAAAAATTGACTGAAAAACCATATCTTCAATCTGCACTTCGACCATGGTTTGCATTTTAATTAGCTTGGATTTACCGCCTATGGCTCCTAATATCCTACAATTTTGTATGGGATAGGTTGGTAAAGTTGTGTGAATGTTAATCTCTTTAAATAGTGCCTTGGACATCTCACTAATTTTCGCACCAGTATCCACAAGGATATGAGTAGGTACTTTTCCTACTACGGCCTATAAACTAGCTTGTACTATACCATCACCTTCACATGACTGTGGTTCTTCCTCCTTGGTCAATAAATCACGCATGTCCGTTTCATCTTGGTACCTGAGCAATTTACTATCATGACAGTATCGATCGCCTCCATGACTATCTATGGCCAATATTGCGGAGCATAATGAAGCCATGCTTAGTTTAACGCTCCGCGGTTCACATCTGTTTGTGTTTCGTTTGCGACTTCAATTATATTTACCCCTAACGTGTTGTTCCTTAGATGAGTAGTCCTGTCGTGGTTGGCTGTTAACTGGATATTGCCACTGCCTACTTTGGTGATCCCCGTGTGGTTGCGGCTAAATTCAGGTTGGAAATTATTGTAACTGTTTCCCCACTGGTTCCTATTGCCATTTCTGTTCCAGTTACGGTTTCGGTCATCGGAATAACCAGAAAAATTCCTATCACTGTTTTTTTTATTGTACTGTGGATGGTAGGTCGGGTTGTAGCTGTTGCCGTAATTTCCTCCCGAACTCGCTCCTGGCGTCTGTGCTGTCGGGGCGCGAGCGACAAAAGCCGGTCGCGACTCACAAGGGGAAGGCCTCAGACACGGCCAACCGATTCGACTCAAATTTGGCAGGTCGCTTGTGTACGACCTACAACTAAGGAATCTAAGATATTTTGGGTCAACACCCCCGCGATTTTGAGAAAATCACCCCTAAAGGTTATGACGAGCAATCGACTCAAAATTGTAGGGATCGATAGATAATTGTAAACAGAGCATTTTTCATCATCAGGTATGGGGTCCGCAAACGCAAACTTTTCCAGAAATCGGGAAAAGAAACTTTTACAACTGCCCCTTCTGTAAGCAACATGGTAAATGCTTTTCGCCGACAGCGCCGGTTATGCCGGCACGGTAGCTCAGAGTATTCTGTCAGAGGGCTGTGTGCCCTCTGTAATAATAAAAAAAAAAAAAACTGAGTCAAAACTTGAACAGATGTCTTGTGCCGTCCGCCCAGACCAAACGCAACGAACTGTATCGAACAACAACAAAAAAGAAAAAAAATAGCGCCACGGCCAAGGTAACTGGCTGGGAATCGGAAAACCCGGGTTCGAATCTCCCAGAAACGTAGCAGATGTTATTCTTTTCTTTTGCATTTTTCCATATCTCAGTTGGTAGGGATAGAAGGGTTAATAAGGTAGGTAAATCAATAAGGAATGATAATAATAAGGTAGGCAAACTAATTTCCCAAGCGCTGTGAATTAGTAAAGTATTAAACTTTTAAGACTTGTCACACGAAAACAACTCCGAGTAAGAGTGTTGCGAATTCCTCACGGGGGATCACAGATGGCCAAAGACGCGACGCTTGTTTACAGTGAACCACGGGACAGAATACACGTGGGGAGAGTTATGTTGTACCGGTGGTCTCTTCGCCATATCATGGTTGTGAACCTGGAAGAGTGAAGGTGTCCAGCACGAGCCTTATAGAAGCCAATCGGAAAGAGTTGTTTTCCGTCATTAGGCTGCCGCGAACCTCGCGGATACATGTAGTGATTTTACCATCGTTAATGCGCTGAATGAAATACGTTTTGTGAATGAATACAGTGTTCTTCCGTAATTAACATATGACGAGTACTGTATGTAGTTTACAGTAATTAGCTCGTCTGTTTATGCCGTAGTAACTAGTTATTGTTGTGTCATATCTTATCTGAATAATGGAGGATGTATACCCTTTGACTAGCGCTGTAATATATACACTCCTGGAAATGGAAAAAAGAACACATTGACACCGGTGTGTCAGACCCACCATACTTGCTTCGGACACTGCGAGAGGGCTGTACAAGCAATGATCACACGCACGGCACAGCGGACACACCAGGAACCGCGGTGTTGGCCGTCGAATGGCTAGCTGCGCAGCATTTGTGCACCGCCGCCGTCAGTGTCAGCCAGTTTGCCGTGGCATACGGAGCTCCATCGCAGTCTTTAACACTGGTAGTATGCCGCGACAGCGTGGACGTGAACCGTATGTGCAGTTGACGGACTTTGAGCGAGGGCGTATAGTGGGCATGCGGGAGGCCGGGTGGACGTACCGCCGAATTGCTCAACACGTGGGGCGTGAGGTCTCCACAGTACATCGATGTTGTCGTCAGTGGTCGGCGGAAGGTGCACGTGCCCGTCGACCTGGGACCGGACCGCAGCGACGCACGGATGCACGCCAAGACCGTAGGATCCTACGCAGTGCCGTAGGGGACCGCACCGCCACTTCCCAGCAAATTAGGGACACTGTTGCTCCTGGGGTATCGGCGAGGACCATTCGCAACCGTCTCCATGAAGCTGGGCTACGGTCCCGCACACCGTTAGGCCGTCTTCCGCTCACGCCCCAACATCGTGCAGCCCGCCTCCAGTGGTGTCGCGACAGGCGTGAATGGAGGGACGAATGGAGACGTGTCGTCTTCAGCGATGAGAGTCGCTTCTGCCTTGGTGCCAATGATGGTCGTATGCGAGTTTGGCGCCGTGCAGGTGAGCGCCACAATCAGGACTGCATACGATCGAGGCACACAGGGCCAACACCCGGCATCATGGTGTGGGGAGCGATCTCCTACACTGGCCGTATACCACTGGTGATCGTCGAGGGGACACTGAATAGTGCACGGTACATCCAAACCGTCATCGAACCCATCGTTCTACCGTTCCTAGACCGGCAAGGGAACTTGCTGTTCCAACAGGACAATGCACGTCCGCATGTATCCCGTGCCACCCAACGTGCTCTAGAAGGTGTAAGTCAACTACCCTGGCCAGCAAGATCTCCGGATCTGTCCCCCATTGAGCATGTTTGGGACTGGATGAAGCGTCGTCTCACGCGGTCTGCACGTCCAGCACGAACGCTGGTCCAACTGAGGCGCCAGGTGGAAATGGCATGGCAAGCCGTTCCACAGGACTACATCCAGCATCTCTACGATCGTCTCCATGGGAGAATAGCAGCCTGCATTGCTGCGAAAGGTGGATATACACTGTACTAGTGCCGACATTGTGCATGCTCTGTTGCCTGTGTCTATGTGCCTGTGGTTCTGTCAGTGTGATCATGTAATGTATCTGACCCCAGGAATGTGTCAATAAAGTTTCCCCTTCCTGGGACAATGAATTCACGGTGTTCTTATTTCAATTTCCAGGAGTGTAGTTGGGATCCTGTTACCGACGCTATGTTTCGGTTTGTAAAAGTGTTGCAAAACAGATGCATTATCAATGCACTATCGGAAGCAGGCAGTTCTGTTTCTCGGCGTTCCAGTTTGATAGGAGCGGCTATCGTCGAGCGATTTTTGGAGCTGACGAACGAAATGACTTTTGTTGATACGGAAGTACTGTACCATGGAGACGAAGCAGAAGGTGATTCAGTGGAAGATATCCCGACTACTGAATCGTAAAATGGTCATAACACTTTGGAAATCTCCACGTCACTGGGAATATGTGTTTCATCCGTTCACGATGTGTATTACGAACCGGTTACTAAACTATTGAACTACGGCGATATTGCATTCATTAGACGTTCTTGGTGCCGTGAGTATATTTGTTTTGAACGTTTATATGACAAGTACCATCCATCTAGTTGTTCGAAGAAAAGTGAGGACACATAACAGTGACTGGAAGAGGCAGTGTAGAGTGACATGGAGTAACATTGTAGTTATTTACTATCATAAGAGATTTGAGAAATTTATTTGCCTACCTTAGTGTTATCATTGCTTATTGATTTACTTACGTTATTAAACCTCCTATCCCTCTCAATTGACATATGGAAAAATACAAGCAAAAAGAAAAATATCTGCTAGGTTTCTACGAGATTCGATCCCGGGTTTTCGGATTCCCAGCCAGTAATCTTGGCCATTTTTTTTTTAAATCTCATTTTGTTCCATATTGTTCGTTGAATTTGTTCGGGGCGGACGTCCGATGGCAGCCGTTCAGGTTCATTATTGATTTGTGCACTCAGTTTTTCTTTTTTTTTTATTACAGAGGGTAGCTAACGCTCTGACCGAGCACGCTGAGCTATCGTGCCAGCATCCACTAATCTTGGCCATTCCGTTATCGGTGCTGTTGGCGAAACGCGTTTACCATGTGGGTACAGAAGCGGCAGTCGTAAAGGTTCCTTACGTCGATTTATGGAAAAGTATGCGTTTGCGGACCAATACCTGATGATGAAAAATGCTCTATTTACAATTATCTATCGATCCCGCCAATTTTGAGTCTGTTGCTCGTCATAACCGTTAGGGGTGATTTTCTCAAAAACGCGGAGGTGTTGACCCAAAATATCTTAGATTCCTGTTTTAGGTTGTACACAGGCGACCGGCCAAATTTGAGCCGAATCGGTTGGCCGTGTCGAGGCCTTCCCCTTGTCAGCCGCGCACGCTACATTGCTGACGCCGAAATGCGGCTGGCGCTGCGCAAGCTGGTTGCCACCGCTGCCACGATAATTGTTTTGGTGGGCTTCATTTTGCCTGGTATCCTCATTAATTAAATCGATAGAATCTAATACAGATAGGAAATATTCGAGATTGCTCTCTGGTACTTGTACTAATTTTTCTCGGATACTGAACGGTAATTTTGCTTCAGGATGCGCAGTACGTCTGTGTGTGTGACGGACTCGTCCCAGAACCGCGTTTTATTTAAGTATTTTTCAAAATACTTCAGGAGTGATCCAAATTTTGGATTGTATTGCTCCGGGTTGAACAAAGCTTTCCTTAATCTCTCTTGCACACCTTGTGACCAATACTTAGATAAAAATGCACCTTCAAATTGTTCTAAAGTCTGACAGTTTACCGACATTTCCATTGCCCATAGGGAACCATCGCCTTGTATATATCCAGTTACATACTGTATTTTTTGCTTTTCAGACCAGGTCTTAGGCAACACATTCTTAAATGAGTTTATAAAAATTACTGTGTGGACGGATTTTTTTTCTGGGATAAACACTTGCAACTGCTTGAGTTTTATAAGGCTTTCCTCTAATAGAAAAGCCGACAAAGTTGGTTCGGTTGTCTGGTGTCTCTCTCGTTCGTCGCGGTAATGTCGGTTACCGTTACGACCTTGGTTAGGTGAAAACACGGGTACATCGGGATAAAGATAACTGTTTGCCGCATCGTCACTCTTACCTGTGCGTCTGTCATCAAATTCCTCTTCTGGCTGTTGTTCTCTCTCATTCTGTGTAGGGTGTTTACTCTTTAGTAGCTCGTCTACATGTTTTTTCCAGTCAGGTAAGTCCTGTGTCAGAGTCTTTTGTAACTGAGCTAGGTCAGTTTATAGTTTAGTTACGGAGGTGTTATGGGTAGTGTACACCTGTTCTACAGTATGAGTTATTGCTTTTTTTAGTTCTGCCTCTAAAGTATGGTTGATATGTTTGTCTTTTTCCTCTAAAAATTCGTCAAACTGCTGTTTTTGTTGTTTCGTCATGTCATCAACTAGGTCTACAGCCTCCTGCATCTTGACACTAAGCTCGGTCTGTTGTAAACTCATAGCTTCAAAATTTTCGGTTAAGGTACGGATCTGTTCTGGCATATCCTTAACTGTGGACTTTAAGTTGTCAGTGTCTTGGCTCATGTAATTTAAATGTTCGCGTACCACCTCTATCACTTGATCCGCTACCTCTCTTCTTAACTGGGTCAGTTGAGTCGTCAGGGCCGGCCGCTGGTGGCCGAGCGGTTCTAGACGCTTCAGTCTGGAATCGCGCGACCGCTACGGTCGCAGGTTCGAATCCTGCCTCGGGCATGGATGTGTGTGATGTCCTTAGGTTGGTTAGGTTTAAGTAGTTCTAAGTTCTAGGGGACTGATGACCTCAGATGTTGAGTCCCATAGTGCTCAGAGCCATTTGAACCATTTTTTATTTGTGCTGCAACATTATCTATCTGCGTGGTGACATTTTCTGTGTGAGCGTGCATTTGTGCTGTAACATTTTCTATGTGAGCGTGCATTTGCGCAGTAACATTTTCTGTGTGAGAGTGCATTTGTGCTGCAACATTTTCTACACGTGTGTTAACAGTACCTATCTGAGCTGTGACATGAGCTCCAAACTGTGACATTAAATTCGTCTGCATCTCACTAAACATGCGCATGAGGTCTGGTTCTACTGGGTCTTGTTTGTTGTCAGTATTCGTGTCTGTTTCTGCAGTCGACATGTTGTCGCCCGTCGCTTGCGACTGAGCACTGACGGTCGCTGCGACTGTGTTTTCAGTATTCGCAGTACTTTCTGCCTCAAGGTTAAGTAAAGGTTGGACTATGGTTTCCTCATCTGACGAACTATCCATGGTTTTGGTTTGAGATCTGAATTTCACCATGCCGATTCACAACTCAGAACAGCGTGCAGCAGAACTTCACTATCACTACAGCTCACACTACACGCAAATAAATCACAGATGGCTTGGCGCTCGTACAATAAGATCTGCACCAAGGTTGCCGGACCTGCCCCGCAAGGGGCCTCCCGGCCAATGACGCCAAACGCTCATTTCCATTTCCAGTCTCCACCACAGCCCTAGAATCACGGCGGCTAGTTAGGAGTCAGGTCACTCAGAGGGGAACAGACACTGAGAGAGAGAGACTGTGCAGGCAACGCTCTTCAGTCAAGTAGTCGGGACGGTTCAAGCCACACAGTTTAGCGTGAAGCAAGAGCATTCATTGCTAGGTGACGACGTGTAAACAAACGACAGAGCGAAAACAGTTATCAATAGAACGTTATATAGGTCATAAACGGCTCAGAAATACGTAATTACAGTAGCTTAGTATCGGAATGTAATTAATGAGTTATCAGTCAGATTAAAAAGTAAGGATTATTGCTTTTTATTTCATGAATATCTCTTATATCGTACGTCTTTTGCATCTAGTACAAAGTTATATAATGTCCCACACATTAAAAGTTAAAATTCTCTTGATAGTAACAGTATAAGATCTGACGATGGTAACTGATGTTTCAGATGGCTAATATTGCTTTGAAATAAGTTGCTTGTAATAGTTCAGGCGTGCGCTACTAGCAGGAAGTGCTAACTATGGTAGCGGAAAACGTTGGCGTGCATTTGAGGGTTTTTCTAGGTAGGAGGACCCCGCCTTGGAATCAGACATGAACTGCCTGTTGAAATCGAAGCTACATGAACCACAATGCCTTGAAAGTGCGCTGATCCCTGCAGATCGGAAACAGAAAAGGTTTGTATGATATTAGTAAACTCCGGGAGCGATCGCGGTACGGTCCCAGATTTAATATCGCTTATTGATGTTTATAATACTCAGACAATATTAGGATAGGAAGATTGGCTGAAATTGAAAGAAAATATCAACGACGTCTTAAAATTACGTTTTAACATTTATCGTAGGGATGGGTTAGTCGCTAGTGGTGGCTGCTTACTTATAGTCCACTCAAAGAAGGAAAATTTGCGGAAAAAGTTCGCAAATTTTTATACAGTGGTTGGGCGAAGTTTCATGAACAACACACTAAAAATCTTTACCTGTAGAGTGTGAGCGTTGGGATGGGGCTCAAAGTTCACCTTTTCACGTTTTCCATGAATAACCTGAATACCCTAGCTTCTAGAGAAACTGTTTCCCAGTACAAAATTAAAGTACATTGAATTTCTTACAAAAAATTTCCTGTTATTTTTTTATCTTGGTGTTGTGACTTGGAAAGACAGCCAAGTCACTATGAGGTGAAGCCGAAAGGCACGCGTTTAAGCTCACGCAGGCTGGCGTGAGGTCTGGAACAGATAAGGGAATTTATAGCAGCAAAGAACGTAAGTAACTACTGGAATACTTAACTTTAATTCATAATTGCTGAACATCGGTCTGACGGTACATGCATCACAAGATAAATATCAAATGATAATGGCGCCCTGATAGGTCGTAGCAAATGACGTAGCTGAAGGCTAACTATCGTCTCGGCAAATGAGAGCGCAATTTGTCAGTGAACCATCGCTAGCAAAGTTGGCTGTACAACTGGGGCGAGTGCTAGGACGTCTCTCTAGACCTGCCGTGTGGCGGCGCTCGGTCTGCAATCACTGACAGTGGCGACACGTGGGTCCGACGTATACTATCGGACCGCGGCCGATTTAAAGGCTACCACCTAGCAAGTGTGGTGTCTGGCGGTGACACCACACTTGGACTAATAGTTTCCACGTCACAAGGGGTGTTAAAGCTAAGATTTTTAAAGAAACAGTGTTTTAATGGTGTAAAACCAATGTTTAACGCCCAATGAGTTTGGAAATAACAAAAAATACAGTGGTTATTATAAAACAATATCTTATCTTCAACTTTTACATTTCAAGAATCAACAACTGTATCACCATGATCTTCCAGATCTAGCAACGGTGCACCATTTGAACACATTCTCCATGTCCTGGAAACCGTTGAACATATAATTCCTGCTTCCCACCATCCACATGTTCCCCCGCACCGAGTAGAAAATCGGCAAAAAATGTTGTTCAGTATAGCTTCAGGTACAACAGGGGTCTTTGGTAGTCAATGCAAGGAGCGATCCGTCCTCCCCTCGCTTCCGTCCACTTTCAATCGGCAGTAGGGGTTATTGAGCCACTGTGGCATCTGTAAGTAAGTAACCAAACATCAGTAAGTAACAAGAAATGGTATTGTAAAAGTAATTACATAAAAACAGACAATTAATAACATTAATTTATCCGTAAATAAACTCTAGAAGGGTGCTGGTGTGCAGCTCCTATGGTTGGCGGTGCTGAGGCGAGGTCTGGTTTTGGCTTCGTTGATGCCTTTAAGAATGAATCATATCGGAGCTTCTTAAATCTTGCTATATTCATTCGCTTGATGCATTTCTAGAAACATCTTCTCAGCAGAATGTGCGACCTCCTCTGGTGGCGTCGAGGGGTTATTGAAGATGTCGGATATTGTCTTCATTTCCCTCGGTATCTTACTGAACAGCTTAACCGTTCCTCCTTTGTTTTTGTCGTAAATTGCGGAGTTGTGTCACACCTGCTAAAGGCGTGGAACAGGAGGATGGTTTCAGCAAAAGGATGTTGCTGGAGTTTATTTGTTGAAAACAATTTGGATTCAGCCTTTCTCTTACCTGGCTCTGAAAAAGCAACGAGTCAAACAGTTGTCGACACCTCCCCTTATTATCGAGGCAGTTCGGTGCACGGCAGCTTTACCTAATGTACATCTCACTAATGTACCGTCAGCATTGCCTGTAGTAACTACTGTTTCTGTTCTCTTTGCTATCATCTTGTTACTAAGGAGTGCGGTAAGCCTGGTTTTGTTCTTTTCGTTTGCGAGAAAATGCTCTTGTTGAACAGTGACAGTCGTGCTTTCGTTAAAGTTGATGTCAACTGAAGTATTTGGAAGACCCTTCTCTTCTGCTCTGCTCGTTTTGTACTATTGACATCACCATAACCATCAAATACCACAGTACAGTTTCTTCCATAATGTTTGGGCACATAGGCTATGTTCTGATTGCAAAGTCCAGGAATATTGCTGCACACATTCCATTTCACACGGTGTAGAAGGAAGCCTCCATCTATTATTTGCAACATCCTCATCACTCTTCTTGGCAGTGACTGTTTTTTGGAAAATTGTCAGAGGGTCCACTGTCACTGTTTCACCGTGCACTTTTATGTTATGGTTCATGCTAGCCAAAAACATCACCACATACTTCTTAGATTGTTGTATGTCACCAAAATTACAACCAATGTAACTCTGCATGGTTCTGGTACCAATTTCTAGGGCTTTTTAACTATTTATTTTTGAGTTTCCGCTTCCCGTGTAGAGAGAGACATTAGTGAATTCATTTTTCGAAAAGGAGGATGGTCGCTGAACCACACACATATATTTGCCTGGTTTTCTCCATCCCTAATTTGGTGCGACACCCAGAGGTCAACATGCTCCCCCCACTTGAAATGTCACTCCAGTGAACTCCTCTAATGATGAGCAGATGGTGGTTGCTCCAGGAGATCCACCAACCCACTTTGCTAGAACAGAGAGAGTTATGCCTCTTCCGTTTAAAACCACCTGAGGTTTTAATGGAGCACATTACAGTCTGTTCCATGGTCATTTATGAGCGAACCCCTGCCCAAGAAGATGCAGTTCTATTTATAGAGAAACAACCCTTAACTGCAAAATCATTGAACACATTTGACCGGCTAGTTTTTAATGCTATCATTTGTTGCAGGTAAAGATGGAGACATTTTGCGTACTGAAAATGACCACTTGCATGGAAGAATGATATCATTTTCTGAACACACGCCAAATGGCCATTCCAATCACCATGAGGTTCAAAATCTATGAACTTCTTCATTAACGAAACCATGTTAATATTTATTTAAAATTGATGCCAGACAATCATTTCCCTCAATTTTTTGGACAGTAAGATCTTTATTGCTGAAAATGCTCTTCTTTTCTTCTTCTGAGTTACTAGTGTCCTCCAGAATGATCCGAGCTGAAACAGCTTGAACAAGTCAGTGTTCTCTAACTGCTCTGCTGTAAGCATTTCCAGTTAACTTCTTTTCAACAGAATTTACGGCATAAACTATCCCTAACACTTCTTTCAGCCCAGATCCTGCCATTGTGTGACCGATGCACCCCTGAACGACATGAGTGTATGAAATCCTCCCACTCTTACGGAAATTATGCCAGACAGGATTTCTCGAGCCTTTATGTACAGTGGATGGTCGAAAGTAAAGAAACAAATTACGGCACCTTGCTGCTGGCTATCGTTAGCAGCATATTGTAAAGCTACATACATTGTATTGTAGTCATTTGGTAGTGAATTAATGAATGGTAGGAAATTTGCTGTGCTTCTTCAACATTAATTGTGTTGCTGAGAGACTGCATAAATCCCTTCCACACAGGAACTGCTGATACTGGTGGAATGGTCTGCACAGAATGAATCCATTTAACACACATTCACAGCATATCTGGCGTGGTAGGTTTTAATACGTCAGATGGAATGGCGTTTAAATGTCTAAAGCTCCATGGTATCCAGTTTGCATAGTTCTGTTGCAGAGGGAGCCGATTTAACCTCCTGGACCTCTTCAGATGGTGGGACAGCTAAGGCTAGGATGATGATCAAAGTTTTGGATCCAAACGACCTATGAATGAAGAGTGCCACAGCATGTAGTATAGGTGATATGAATGATCGAGGGCGAATAGCAGCTATGAGGGCATGGGATATAGATGTCAGCTGTTATTTAATTTTCTATTTTACCCCATTTTTCGCCGATATGGAGTCCATGAAGACATGGGGTTTACGAGGGCCACTTCCTCCGCTTTACTACAGAATTTATCACAGGATGTAAAAACAGAAATATCATACCCCATAGACTGAACATCTTCTAAGGTTATAGTGGAAACTTCCTTTGCAATTCTTTCCCTTTCTGCCTGTTCATATTTGCAGTTTGAAGATTACCATGCATCATTTAAAACTTTTTCACCTGAACTGCGAAAGTACATAATAGTTTTTCTGGTGCGCATTGTGCTGATAACAATAGCCTCCCCGTCCTTTTCTCTCAGTCTGTCCATGACTGCTTTCATATGAGGAAATCTTCTGGAAGCTTGCCCCAAGAACTCGTCTAAGGTGAACTGGCAGTCATCATTCTCCTCTGTGTAGTAGAATATTGACGCATTCATTTTTCACCCTCAGGGCGTCCACTCTGTCTACATTTAGACAATGAACCTATGAAGAACCTTTTGTAGCAATCCTCGTAAAACCCTGCATCTGCAGCGTGTAGGGTGCTAACGGAATAGATACGTGTTCGATGTTATCACCCCAGTCATCCTTCCTCTCACGTGCGTGAACTAAAATTGTATTATCGTAGCTGAAGGACCGAACACTGTAAACTTCTTTTAGGTTGTTTCTTCCGTTTATCAAAAAATTCATCATCATTTGCTTCTGCGCAAAACCGACAGTTTTAAAATAAAATTTCGCTTCAGCTGATCTCAATCGTTCAACTCCAGCTGATGAATCCTCTATAAGAGAGTCTCCTAAAAGTCTTTTAACTGAATGACATCCAGTGTACTCTTTCCTGCAAGAAGCGTGAACAACACCGCCTGTCTTGTTTCTGAACCCTTCAGTTTGCCCATCTTTTCTCAAATAACTGGCATTTAGCATTTCCCATCAATATTGCATAGGTCACTGACAACATCACACTAACAGATCAAACACTTCTCCACCATTGTTTATAGCAACATATTTCATGTACAAACTCTCTTAATCACTTCAAATAACTAATAACTTAATAAAATGAATTCCAAATATAAGACAGTGTCTGCTGCAATATTTAATAATCAATAAGGCGTTTCGTACTCCTCGCACACCAACATATAAACTGCATCAAGTCATGACGTAATTGTTACATGAATCTTTCGATTCGTGAACCTGTCTAAACCATTAAACGGCACAACAAAAAAAATTCGACGTACAAACATACCGTATAATGATAGAGGGAACCACTGAACTCACTCAACAATTTTGTCCTCTCACGTAACTCAACTGGACAGAAAATGCTGTGTGTAAATTGAAGAGGGTGCAGTTCGCGTCGTGGAGAAAGGGGCCTTTCCCAGAAAAAAGCCGCAACAAACGTACATTGTGCCCAACAATTAGTTTCCCACCTACCTGTGCAGGTTGATGTGCAGAGATCCACCGTACGTGTAATTCTATTGGTAAATAATATCTGTATTCCATTTAGTGTTAATGCATTTTTGGAAAATAAACACTTCTAACAGGTGTCCTCGTGCAACGCATTTTGTGAAATATCAAAAATCCCCAGCTGCGTCTGCTCACTGAATCACCAGTGATTTACAGGGTGCTCTGTGGAAGGGTCGGTATAACTTGGTGAAACATCCTGTAGTTGCTTCTTGCGACGTAATGGGGTAGGTGGAATGAGAACTCAGTAACTAGCTCTTCGTATTGTAAACGCACAAATAAGGGAACTGCTTGACATCATTCCACGTCATGCATTTCATCATCTTATACACTCCACATCCCCCCTTCCCCCCCCCCCCCAGAAACTCCACCCTCACACACTGCCACCTGTCACATACTCAGAACAAAATTTATCCCTCAGTACTATGCTACTGTAAATTAAATACATGAGTTACAGCCATTTAATATTTGGTCTTAATGAACTTCATTTAACAATAAATATAAATTTTATACCATTAAAACATTGTTCTCATAAATTCGCTATTTTTCTATTCGTTGCAACGGTCCTTATTGTCCTAGAGAAAAAAGGAATAGGACGTTTTTTGTAGGAAATTCAGCGCATTTAATTTTGTGCTGGGAAACATTTTCACTGGAAACCACAGTTTTCGAGTTTTTCAAGAAAAATGTAAAAAGGTGATCCTTAAACGTCCCCCCCCCCCCCCAACCCCAAAGCTCCCATCCTACAAGTAAGGATTTTAGTACGTTGCTCCCCTACCATTATACAAAAATTAGGAACTTCACGAAATTTTTCGCCCAATCGCCATTTTTTGGTCTTCGTTGACTGGGTTATTATTGCAGTAAGGAATTCAGTGGGTATCTAGTGAGGTTATCAAGGATTGTGAATCTGGGTGAAGTTAAGCGTCAGAGGTCCGTCAAAAATGGCAACCGGATCTTTTATATACCACCTGCGTAACATGCACAGTAAACCTGCAAACACCTCATGGTCAAATCTCTTTTTAAATGTGTGCTACTGAGTTCCTGGGTCAGTTGACACTTTTTGGTGGCATTTTCGGGGCGCCACACTACAAAGCAAATGTGAGGCCGTCAACCTGAAGCGCCGCGATGATCGTCGACTCTAGCGATTAGTTTTTGACGTGGGAAATGTGTACCATTGCATTATTCTCCATGGTGAATGATGGTCCAGTATGGTAAGACACATGGCGTCTGTTTCGAGCAGCTCAAACGCATCTGCGAATATCTCGCAGTGACCACGTGTCTTTGGCAGTGTGGGGCTGGTCAGCAAACATCATGCTGTCACTTATCCTCACATTATTGGTGTGTGTCGCGCCATGTCCTCTTTTATTTGGCATGGTCGCGCTAACGAAAGACGTTACCGTTGGTTGAACATCAGGAAAGCACCACAAAAGGAGGCCCCAGCTAATTGGGAGAAGCTGTGGTTGGGGGGTTAACGCAGCAAGAATCGCCGCCCAGACCCTACAGTAAGCAAAGTTACCAGTCGTCGAAGCCTCATCGCGTCTATGAGGGTTGTATAGTAACACAGCCGATGTATGGAACCCAGGCTGTAGTAAAAACGACCAGAGTTACCACACGTCTTGTGCTGGTACGGGATTCCTCTCTGTACTAAGCGACAAGCATTGCTGGCCTGGAAAACCACCGTATCAGCCACCGGCTGCAGCGAGATATGAAAAGTATTCCACGCTAGTCACAATCCTGACAGGGTCATCTAGCATCAAAGACGCCACCTCTGTTACCTGCGGAACTGTGCGTTCGTGTTGCTGTAGAGAGCCGAAATGGTGCGTTCCAGCTGGAGGGGTCAGCTAGTGGCTGCTGGTTAATGCTGAGGTTGGGTCTGGTCCACATAAGATATCTTTAAGGTCCTACGCTGAATATAAGAGAGAACTTCATCGCCTGCTAGCAGCAGTGTATCGTGGGTCGCTGGGGCTACGAAGAGAACTCAGCGACACGAGAAAACCACAATGTTTACATTTTCCAGAAGGGCCGTACGACTTGACACGTCGCTCTTAACGCAACAAATTTGGTATATATGAACGTGATTTCAGGGGTACTCCTAGGAAGTGCGAGAGAACCATTACTGTTTACAATGTTTTAGTTCGAAGTAATGTCCCATCGTCCGGAAAAGACAGAGTCGAAAATTAGAAGTGAAAACCGTTATGATACCTTTGAGCGTGGCATACGTGTGCCGGAATCCTTGTTGTTAGGATTCTAGAGTAGGCAACTTTCAGAGTTGATAGTATGAAACAAAACAAGAAAAACACGTCAAGTAAACAAGGGCCGTAAGATGCATACCTAAAGATGAGCACTTGTTCATCTTCGATACTGTGAAAAACATATCTTCTACTGCAACCTCTTGGTTTCCATAATTTTCGAGGAGGTAGTATGGAGCGAAACAAGAAAAATGTGCTTTAAATGTGAGCCCTGAAATGCATAGCTTAATAACTACAGACATTTGTTCAGTAAACAAAATGTGTTCCACAGTAGCGAAGATGATCAAATGCTCGTAACTCTTACGGTATGCACTTACCTGTACACGTCTTGTTTGAGTCATATTACTAGCTCAGAAAGTTGCCTACCCTGCAGTTTTAACAACAACAGTACCGGTACATGTATTCCGCTGTCGAAGTATCAGAAAGATTTTCGGTTAGTACTTACGATTCTGTCGTTTCCTAGCACGGAATCTTAGCTCAAATTGATACATTTAACCTGAAAGTTTGTAACATCATCCAGTATAAATGATATGGTAGATAACATCGGAAGCTCCATGAAGCTGTCTGCAGATGACACGGTCGTCGGGTGGGTTGCACCGTCAGGAAGAGCTGCAGACAATTGTTGAATTTAGGAGGAACTCGCTGCTGAACCTGAACGTAAATAAATGTAATATACTGTGCATTAACAGGACAAGAATTCGTCTACCACACAATTATACTATTACTAACAAAACTGATAGAAACAGTTACTACCGAATATATATAATTTAATTTCTATAATAATATTTTTACATAGAAGATAATCTTTGATCCCTATACATGCTTCTACTTGCTTATTAATTTTACGATGTTTTCTGGTCGTTAATAACAATGGCATTGTAGATGTAAAGTAGGATGTACCCATATCTCTGTTATATACCTCTCCAATCTGAAAGGTACGATAGGCAAGGATATCCATACAATTAAAACTCTCAAGTCCTGGAACTGTTTTAACTTCTTCACCATTATACCACACTAGTGCAATAGTTAACCAATCATTACCACACCGCGCAACGTCAGCTTTGGTAAAGATGAAATTCAGTGCACACACACAAAATATATAGGGGTCCTGCAATGTCACTTGCGGTCCAACACCACTAGCTGTAGTAATCTCCAAAAAGTCTATAGCCTTGCAAACGTCTTCCAAATCTCCGGTAACGTGGCATCTTCTGTGTGAATGTTGCAATGCTGTTGCACGAGCGGCTGTACGATGACTGGCGCGTTCTTAACAAAATCATTACTATAATAAAGCGTACATCGAAAAGCAGGGGCTCAAGGAGGCAACATTTTTGCCTATATAAGTAATGTTGATGCGGCGCAGTGTGGTAATGGTTGGTTAATTACTGCACTATTGCGGCACAATGGCGAAAATGTTAAAACAGTTCCAGGACTTTAGACTTTTAACAGTAAGGATGTCATTGTCTATCGTACCTTTCAGACTGGAGAGGTATATAACAGAGATATGGGTCAATCCTACTTTACATCTACAATGCCACTGGTACTAGTGACCAGAAATAATCGTAAAATTAATGGGCAATAAGGAGCATGTATATGATCATAAGTGAAATTGTATGTAAAAATATTAAACTTGTTGGTGATGTAACACATTATTATAGAAAGTAAATAAAATTTCCCTATTCCCAAGAAGTAACAATCTCGCACGACCTCAAGTGGAATGACCAAATCAAATAATCGGTATGGAAAGCAGATGCCAGACTAAAATTCGCCGGAAAGATCTTAAGGAAATGTACCTCATCCACTAAAGAAGTGGATTACTAAACACCTGCTCTACCAATTCTTCAATATTGCTCATCAGTCTGTGATCCTTAACAGGTGGAGTTCATAGAAGTGATAGAGAGGATGCAACGAACGACAACGCCTTTCGTCACGCGATCGTTTAGTCGGCGCGAAACCGCTACGGAGGTGCTCAACGAACTCCAGTGGCAGACGATCCAAGACAGCCGTTTTGCATCACGGATACGTTTACTGAAGACACTCCGAGGGAGTACGATCCAGGAAGAGTCGGAGAATGTTTATGTTCCCACCACATACATCTCGTGAAATGACCACAATGAGAAAATTCGAGAAATTAGAACTAATACGAGGTCTGCCGACAATGATTCTTTGAATGCGCCATTCGCGAATGAAACTGGAAAGCGTGGATCAGACAGTGGTACCAAAAGTACCCTCCACCACACACAGTACGGCGGCTTGCACAGTAAAGAAGTTGATGTAGATAATTACAGACGATGATGGAAAAGAATTTTGTACGACTACGGTACCAGCCCGAAGGAAAGTAATTTCCATAATGGAAAGACACACAACTGATTACTGACAACTGAGCACTGGTTTATTGGTGAACGATGATTTCTTTGCTATTAAGGGAACGCCTCCCATCCACGCATTGCAGTGCGTGAGGAGGGGCGGAGCCATCGAGGGGGGAGAGAGGGGGCAGCACGTGGAGTGGCTGACAGGCGCCAGGAGATGCGACCAGATAAGCTTCCTGCCGGAAATTAAAAAAAGCCGCGGTATCTGCCGGTGGTGGGGGCGGCTGTGGGCTGTGGGTAGTGACAAGAGGGCGTGGCGGCCGCGATAAGCGGACAGCCAGTTTGGCGGCCGAGGGGAGGGCGCCGGGGCCAGTGTGTGTGGGTGTGTACTGCAGTGTTGTGTTGTGATGTGGAGTGCTGTGTGCTCACCTCTCTTGCGCGATAGCACGGCACGGTTATTAGAGCGGTGCCCGCTAATGACTAGGCAGGCGAGCTACCGGGAGGGGCTGTCTGTACACTATGCACGCGAGAAGCGGGACCGCAAAGAAGAGGCGAGGTAACAGGACAGGTTTGTGTGTGTCTAGCAGCCTGCTGTTAGCAATTAATGTCTACACAGCTTATAAAACAAGAAAAAAGCCATCAGAATATCTAACAGAAATTTCTAAAATTCACGTAAAAGACAAAGACTATGTTTCATAGTAGCATAACTGCAAACCATTAGAGACGAATTATAGTGATTTGCTGTAAAAACTTTAGATGTTTTTTCTCTTATGCCAGAATTTCAGTGCGTGCTTCACTCATCGCTGGTAGATGATCAAGGTGATAGTCGGGTTCCGCCACAGTAAGGGTAGGTATTGGAGCGTCCACAATTCTCATTGCTTCACTGATTCGTGCACGAACGATGGTAATGGTACTAACTGGTGTTATGCACACTCGGTCCTTGACGTAACCCCAAGGAAGGAAGTTTAATGGAGGTACATTGGGACAGCGTGATAGGACCATCATGAAAAATCCACCTGTCAGGAAATGCGTCATTTAGAACATCTCTTAGGTTCAGACTCCAATGCGAGGGGCATCGACACGCTGGGAGATGATGGAAGGCTGCAGCTCTTCGATCTGTGGTAGCAAGACCAGTTAGAGCATGTGTAACGGAACGTCCCCCTCTAGTATTACGTTTCCTCAACGGTAGTTCTCGATACCACTATTATTATTCGAGATTTGGACAGGTCACTATTATCTCAGACGCTTTTCTGAAAACTTAAATATAATTTTATACACAGTATGTTATATGTCGAGGTAAATTTTATGAAAAGGAATTAATTTATAAAATATTTTAGTTTCGATGCTGTAATCGGTAAGTACTAGTTCTGAATGTACAGTTAAAATTATTTTAGGCACATTTGAAATTACGAATTATTTGCACACTTAAAATTTCTATTATTAATTACACAATCCTGTACTGATTACTATGTTTATTTCTGGATTCATTTATGAAATTATAATCTAAATTAATAATGTAACCAAAACTAGTAGGTATTCATTTGTTAAGAAAAATTGTAAACCCTTCGGAATACTGTAAGAGAGTCAAAATCTGGCCTCTCGTGTGGTCGGACGTATTTTCGTATAATAGGTGCGAACAGTGTGATTTCGCGTTTGTTAATGCGAAAAAAACAAAATACTCTATGATATACTAAAATGTGAGGAAAACGGTGGAACATATATTTACGTAAAAAAATTCTGCAACAACCATCTTCCTATTTATTTAGTTCAAACCAACCGCGAGAATCTGATGTTAGATTTTCAGCTTCAAGAATCAGACCCCACGACAAGAAGAACTAGATCCATCGCAACATGACAAGCTAATTTAACTTGAAAGTTTATTGTAATCTTCGCTCCTCTCAAATCTACATAAAAGACTTTGCTCATTAATTACTTGGAATGGGCATTGTTTCATGCAGACGATAGATGGATGAAGGAAGTGAGGTGGAGATTACACATGCCACAGAAAATATTTCCTGTTATAGTTTTCTCTTTGAAAGCTAATGAGCCTATCACACTATGGCGCACTACGCCAAACCAAACATTAAGGTTCAGACAATCGCTGATATATTCACGTATTTTGTATGGGTTTCCTAATGTTGTGTTAATTGACATGTCCAGAGCCATGGGATGTTACTTCATGTGAAAAGAGGCAGTGTTTGAGAGGGTAATCGTACCCAGCATCTACGCATAACGCAGAGGAGTCCGTTTCGTATGGGGCTTGGAGCATTTGCAGTGTGTACTCAGAAATGTAAAATAGTTTGAGTAACTTTTATGGAGTGTTGATCTTAATTTCCGCAATTGGGCTTGCGTTGAAATGCGGCTTACACTTTGGCAACACGTGCTTGAGACATAGGGTGACGTCCTGTTTATTTTAAGTTCTTGAATCACCTCATTATGGTCGTGTTTGCCGGTGTTGCTCCCCCATACTGGTACTGCGAATCCCGCAAATACCGCCGCAACAGAAGTGGACTCATCAACCAGGTGACGAAACTCGCCTTCTGGCCTGTCGCAACTGGGTGCACCACAAGTCAGATCTGCAACAAATGGCAAAATGAAACGGCGAGAGAGCTGCTAAACGTTTTAAAGTAGACCAGTATTCTTTTTCTCTAACAAAGTTATAATTTTTTGAAGTGATAGCAGTTATTTATGGGCATCGTGTACCAGTACACTTTTGCTCTGGTTGGATAGTTACATGCACTTTGCACACTTTATTGTGATAACATCGAATGGGCCCATTTACAGAATTTTAAATTAGATGTTATTTAAATATGACTGTATGTTTATCATTCACAACAGAAAATAATATTTAATTTGATAGGACAAGTGAACACGGTCACCCCCTTTAGAACGTTGTAGATAGAGTGCAACTGGCCCCAGGCTGTTATATGAAATCCGTTGGTGACGTAAGTCATGGCAGTGCAGTAGTGTCAATGTGGTAGTTGGTTGAATGGAATCAGAACTGCGAGTTGGATCTAATTGGAGACGTGGCAGAATAGAAGAAATGAACTATCGCGTTCGGACGCGCCCATCATCACACCATCAACGAAGTTCTCCGATCTGTTATTAGACTGTCTATCCTGTCTGAAGGCAATGGTGCCTCACTCACAGCCACGTAACACGGCGTAACAACAATGGCAGTAAAAGAATCCTGACAGACAGGGAGCGGAGACTACACACCTTGTAATGGCAATCGATAATCGTTATTGAAATCCAGTGGGAATTGCTGCTATCAATGAATGCAGGTCCTTGTCAGCCAGTTTTCTAGCGAACAGTGCTAAGGCAACTGCACAGACATTTCGAGAGGGGGCACCTCACAAAGGCAATTGCTGACAGCGCCACGTGCAGCTGCTCGCCTTCAGCCGGCACAGAAAGCGGACACTAAGCTCATTTCGCGTAAATAGTGACGTCCAGCGAGCTGCACAGTTTTGTCTCTTTTTCAAATGATGCAAGACAAGGGGTGCACCGACGGCGCAATGAGGTGTTTCACTCGCAAGTGTGTGAAGGGTGTGGTAGACGTGGGTGTGTTTCTGTGATGTTTTGGGGGTGTTTGTCGTACTATGGATTCAGGTCGCCGTGAACATTTAGAAAAGGGGTTATTTCAGCACCCTCTGTGAACATTCGTTGTCCTTTCCTCTGTATTTTCATCATGAATAAGCTGTGGACACTGTCGACATCATCCACTGTCACAGGGTCACGCTTGTACGTTCTTGTTTTGACGAACACCGTCAACGTATGCATCTCGACTAGTCTGCGACATCACTCGATCCTACTCAGATATAATATTTATTTATTTACCAGACCATCAGGCCCTCTTACAAACAAACAGGCTTTCTACATATTGTACATTGCGTATGTTACAGTATGCATGTCATACTAAATTTCGAGGGTTAAAAATTACTGTAGTACAGATAAGAAAAATAAACATACAATTTATACCAGAAAGTAACGCACCACATTTTGTTTTTTCTCAGCCGAAAACAAACCTACGTTGCGAAACGTTGCGTATATATTGTTTGAAGTCTCCTGAGTGAACGCGGCAAGTTTCCGTCGCTTCCGACAGATAGCCTAGCTGCTGGACAGTTTTAAAATGGTTTCTGTAGGTGATGTACGCTACAAGCACTCATTGAATTTCTCCCTGCAGAGAAATAAACTGTAGGGAATATCCCCAATCGCTTGTGCAACGTCTATGGAGCATCTGCTGTTGACAAAAATACAGTTAGTCGCTGGGCAGAGTGGGTGAGGTCATCAGAAGGCGGTTCGGCGGAGCTCCACGATTTGCAGCGTTCTGGGAGACTGTCCACGGCTGTCACACCTGACATGCTGCAGCGAGCTGATGTTGTCATTCGCGACGACAGACGCATTACGACTCGGCAGTTGGTGCTGCATCTGTCCATCAGCAAAAGAAGTATGGATGCAATTATTCGCACTCTTGTATATTCAAAAGTGCGTGCAAGACGGATCGCACACAGAAAACATTTGTCTTGATTTGTTGCAACTGATGGGGAGACCTTCTTGTACCAGATTGTGACAGGTAATGAATCCTGGATTCACCATTTTGAGCCCGAAACAAAACGGCAGTCAATGGAATGGCGCCTTTCCCACTTAGAAGAAAAAATTCAAAGCAACTGCTTCATCCGGTAAGGTCATGATCACTGTGTTCTGGTACTATGAAGGTGTGATTCTCATTGATGTGATGCCAAGAGTCGGTACCATTAATTCAGAAACAAATGTCATTAACAAAACTCAAGACGCATTTCCGGCGACTTCAGCGCCACAGCATCCCAGGAGACGTTTTGCTGCAACACGATAGTGCTCGGTCTTACACATGTCGGTGGACTGCTGAACACATCGCAAAACAAGGTTGGACAGTGTTACCTCATCCACCCTACAGCCCTGTCCTAGCTCCCTCGGACTTCCACTTATTTGGGCCATTAAGGGATGGCATCCGTAGAAGACATTTTGAGGACGATGACGAGGTGATTGAAGCACTGGCTCCGCCACCAAGGCAAGGATTGGTAACGGCAGGGTATACACGCCCCTGTGTCGCGCTGGACGAAATCCTTAGAACGGGATGGAGATTACGTGAAAAAACGGGGTGTGTAGATAAAGCACCATTCTTTCGTGTGTGCAATTCTCATTATATTCAATTAAAATGGTTCAAATGGCTCTAAGCACTATGGGACTTAACATCTGAGGTCATCAGTCCCCTAGGCTTAGAACTACTTAAACCTAACTAACCTAAGGACATCACACACATCCATGCCCGAGGCGGGATTCGAACCTGCGACCGTAGCAGCAGCGCGGTTCCGGACTGAGACGCCTAGAACCGCTCGGTCACAGCGGCCGGCTGAATTACATCACAATAGTGGATTCTGGGTAGAACGAATAATTTCACAACTTGGTGTTTCACTTTCTGTGGAAATACGTTCCGAAACTTTTTGAGGGAAAACAGGCAAGCGGAAATTTTCCGTCATATGGAGACAGTACTCTTCGTTCAATTTAAATGCTCATCCAAAATTACACCCAAGTTCATCACTGTTTTTTGGTATGGTTTTGCGGTCCAGTCAAGTTAAATGGTAGGCAGTTGATAGAGGAATTCTGAATTTAATAATTTGTGATGCTATATTAAGATTACTTGCGGCATTTTTGCATTTAGTTTAAGCCCCAGGTTTTCGCCATTGTTACCACTGAAGACAGGTCATTATTCATTTGTGCAGTTGCATTATTCATATCTTTAGCTCTGGCTTATAAGTACAGATGGATGTGGTCGGCATATAAATAATAATTACAGGAAGACAGAAGCGATGAAACATTAGTGACATACAACGAAGTGGGGCTAATACCGATCCTAGGAGCCGTGCGGTAATCCCGAAAGAACGCGTTTCCAGGACTATTTTTCATTCCCACAGGCAAAACTTTGCTGTCTGTTTTTCAAGTAACTGGCAAACCACTTCATGGCACTATCTGGGAAATTTAGCGGTCGCATTTTTCTGAAAAGTGTGTTAGTTGCCAGTATTAAAAGATTTTCTGGAATCCGGTAGAGTCAATATTGTGGTCTCACGATTGTCAATGCCCTATTTAAGGTCATCTGCTACTTTGATAAGGGCAGTGTTTGTGCTATGGTGGCCGGCCGGTGTGGCCGAGCGGATGTAGGCGCTACGGTCTGGAACCGCGCGACCGCTGCGGTCGCAGGTGCAAATCCTACCTCGGGCATGGATGTGTGTAATGTCCTTAGGTTAGTTATGTTTAAGTAGTTCTAAGATCTATGGGACTGATGACCTCAGAAGTTAAGTCCCTTAGTGCTCAGAGCCATTTGAATCATTTTTTGTGCTATGGTGTTTACGACACCCAGACTGATATTTGACAAACATGTCAAATTGGCACAGGTATCCAGTAATTTGATTGTGAAAAATATATTCCACGGCTTTGATAAAAGCTGGTAATATGCTCATTAGTCGGTAATCATAAGGCGAGTGCGGGTTTTCGATCTTAGGAGTAGGTCCAACTTACATTCAGGAGAGAAAAATTAAATATTAAAACAGGTATTAAGCTATCGGCTACGTTCTTTTTTCATTGTTATGCTAGTATCGTCGTTGTACGAAACATTATTGTGAAAGTGTAGGGGTTAGTTATGTTGTTAGAATGTGGTCCGTAGTTCCTTTCGGCAAGGGAGGTGGTTGGTGCACAGAAAAATTCGTTTATTTCATCGACCGAGACCTGAAAAGCAGTTTCTGATTTTGTCTTTCCAATACCCAAGCTACGGATTGTCCCACAGGGTAGCTGGGATCGTATTTGTGCATACAAAGGAATAAGCGTGCCTGATTTTGGCGTTGTGAGCGCATTGCTTTACCTTGTTTCGTAGCTTCCTGCATTCTCCATAACGCATGGGTTTCGGATCTGCCTAGAAATGTCTATTAGCAGAATCCATATCGTTCATTATTTGTCGTAATTCTGTTGTAAGCCATGTAGCAGGGGGCTTTCTTAAACGGATTATGCATACAGGAGCTTGTTTGCCGTCTAGAGCAGTGAGTTTTTTTAGCGAGTTCATGGATTTTACCGTCAATTGTGGGCTCTCGTGTTATTAAATGCCGTGAGGTTTCTGAGCAGTCGGCTGCTAAAGCGTCAGGATCCATATGTTTCATGTTCGAGACGTTATATAATGGTATTTCTTAAGTTAACCGAGGAGGGAGTGTATCTCAGGAAGTCTATGTTCATGCCTCCAATTGTGATGATGTGTTCGTATTGACACAGTAGTAAATGTACTTCCGACTGGAACGAGGTTAATGATCTGTTTTTTTTTTTTCTGCTCGTAGACAACACCAGTTAGGCACATGTGTCTCTGTACACTCATTTCAATGAACATAAATTCAGGCTGTCTTTCTTCGGTTGGTTTCGATATGCTTGAGACTCTGGGTTTGAGATCAATTCGTGCATTTGGCCCGAGACCCCGACCGCATTCGCTTCATATGCCAGTCCTAAGAAATATGGAAGCTGGGAGATGAACTGATACAGAGGCTATGTGTGGCATCAGTGAGTCAAGCTTAGTAACGAAAATACCCGAAATTTGGTTGTTCTATCGTAAGCAATCTTCTGTCAGAGGCTTCAGCAGGATCTTTCTGACTCTCTTTTTCGCCTTACTGAGGCAGTGTAATACGGTATTAGGTATGCTTATGTATCAGTTTCACATTAAACTGAGAGGTATCTGCTAGATCCTCTCATATCTTTTTGCTTTTCTAAACAGTTTATTGGCTCTGCCACTTTCTAAATGTTTGCAAATATGAGATAGCTCACAGAAAGAAGTGTGCCACATTATTCTTTCGTCAGGTTGGTTGATAAATGATAATCTGTGTGCAACTCTTCTGACTCCTCTCCTAATTCAGGTAATGTGAAATCAAATTCGACAAGGGATGACAAAGAGGTAAATTAATAACAGGAACGTATCGAGACGCTAGGTGTGTCTCCCTAGTTGAACTTTAAGAGAGACATCCACCTGTTGTGGTTAAAAGTCGTTTTAACATTGGTTTCTACCGATGATTTCAGTGTGAGCAAAAGTAGAGTAGAACTAATTGGAATCACTCTGGTAATTAGCTCCTTTTAATGAAATGTAGGTTGGTAATTCGATACTTCTCTTAACAGGGCAAGGAATAAGGAAGTTAGATTTTATGGAAATAACATTTATTCAGCTGTAGTGTTTTCACAGGAACTTATTATCACTTCACTGGAGTGCCTCTAAGGGAAGAGCAGCTTGTTGGGTCCCTCAGAAAATCGAGACCCGTACGTAATGTATACAGAAAACCCTGACGAGCGGAACTTACGAGTTCTTTTCAAAGACGCCAGACCGTGATGATTCGAGTCGACAGAATGTGCTGTGGTGGGCAGCCTTCTGATTAAGAGTGGAGTCACGCCTTCTGCAAACGCGCTGGCACCAGCTGCGACGAGACAGCTAAGAAACTGGCGTCGGTAGGCCTACATGCCCACAACCGGCTTGCTGGCGCCTACCGAGAGTTGACAGTCTGTTCACTGACTAGGAAGTTACGCGCTCGCCAGACTTACTGATGCCAAAGCTTCTTACAAGAACCATGAGAACTCCTGTGGTTTAGTTAAAATGCTTCTGAAAATAGTCTGAATGGTGCGAGAGGATTCCACCATTTGCTCACGTCTCATAGGCTAACGTCATTACCAGAGCTCCCCTTGGCAGCTAATGGGTCTGTTTAGTGCTATTAAGATGTCGGGAGGTAATTCGAGTGGTAAACAAAGAATCACCAGCCCTGGCTTTTTTTTTATTTGCAATGGTCAGGGACTGATGAAGAAAGCACTGATGCAGAGAGAATTTGGTCTCGGAGATCAGTGGAGAGAATATGATGTTTCTGAGAGCAGTGAAGGACACCAGCTTTCAGGCTCCGTGACAGATGGAGAGCACTTGGTACTAGTTCGAAATCCGAGGCTGCGTCTGAGTGAAAAGTGTTCTTAGGATATTTCTGAGATTAGCGTATGTGAAGTTTAGGAACCTTGCGATCAACTTAAAGTCGTGTTATAGCCGCAGTAAAGATTCTTAATTTTACCATTTCAATTCTTTCGAGATTTTGGAATCAACATTTATGGCAGTGAATCGTGTGTTACTATGACTTGCTCGTTAACTTGCTAAATGCACGTACTAAGTGTGGTACATGTCTAACCATCCCTTAAACCCATGTGTAAAGTAATTATTTCTGTCACATCATTTAAATTTGATTTAGCTGCAATCTCTGAAAGTAACGCCTATTTTATACAATGTTTCCCATTACCTTACGGACCCACCATATGTGTATTACTTATAAGAAAGGCATTTTAATACATGTGTTTGTTCTTAAATTCATCAAGGGCGTCATCATGTTTAGTTTTACGCATACATGCAGATCCTTGTGAAATAAATGTGCAGTAATCGAATGCCCCCTGACATCATTCCAGTGACTAGTTAAACCGGTATCACTTGACCATAGATTAACCAAGGCAATCAGCAATAACCTTACGTAAGGGGTTTTGTTTCTTATGGCAATTCCGTGGTGAAAATCTTTTTCTAAACAATACATAGCATCCTAAGAGCCTACAAACCATAGCATATATTTCTTTATTTTGAGTTAATCATTGATGCCCCAGATGCTAAGGTATCTGGCGACTGTTGTACTGAATGCTTAGTAAACTGAAACAGATCCTTACATTGTTTCTTCTTGTTAGGTACCTTTAATTTGTCTCATCCTGCTAGGAGATTTATTCCGACAGCATACGATTTAGTTAGGTCACCCTGTCAGGATAGTTAGTTCACCCAGGACCGATGCGTTTAACAATAAGCTATAAATTTCTAAATGTAAATTCATCTACGGAATGGAAGGAATTCTCCTGAAGGGACTTTTTTGGTTTTGTTTTCCATTATACTTCCCTATTTGTCAGGTATTTGTGGCCGTAGTAGTCGTGGGCAGAGCACTAGGTCCGTATTTGAACCCCAACTGGGGGTAGCAATTAATCCTAGAGCAAATCCCTCTGGGACGATCCCAGGTCCAATCGATTTCCTGTAAAAATGGAAGCCGTGTGTCTTTACTGGACGTAAAAGGCAGCCGGAGCGGAAATTCCCGTCACACGTCCCCAATGTCGCCTTGGATAATGTGTTGCACTCTACCTGCTGTCAGGCTGATATTTCGTTCACAGATCTGCGCCAGAGACATCACTTTTACCTATTGTGTATCTAATATTATTTCATAAGTGAATGACGTTAACAGAAATATTGTTTCCCTGTTTCTAAACTGAAGCCAATCTTAATTAATGAAGGGATTTCTTCTTCTGATATTTTAATTTTTCTTTCTGACCACTAATGAATTATTCACAATAAACTTTATTAGATAAATTGCGTACCGTGATGTCGCAGTTAAAATACCTAAGTCTGCAAGTTGATCGAGGTTCGAGGATGAGCACTACAGCGTAGAGTTGTGGCATATGTCTGTGCTACGACGAACATCCTTCCCAAAGAAGCCATACGCCAACAAAATTATATATGACATTATTGAATGAAATTAAAGCAATTTTGGTAACTTACTGATTTGTCTCTCTCCAAGCCTGGTAATAAAATGTAGTGAAAAAATGGTTAAAACATTTTTTTCGTTTTCACGTTATATTCTCTTTAGTATTTACAATCAAATGTTTTGCTTACTAATTCGTGCTTTACATGGCTTGTAATGTATCCTCTGATATACAGAATCAAACATTCAGATTGTTCTTAAATGTAAGAGAGATTATTTCCGCAAATCGAATTAAAATTTTTAAACACATTTACAATTTCCTCTGTTGGGTAAGTCAAGTTAGATATAAACTATAAAGAGGATTTCTTTTTCTAGTTGACTATGAAATAGAAGATCAGTAGCATATATTGGAAACAACAAGGGACCCAATTATAAATTTTGTAGTACAACATTAATAACCCCCCCGCCCTCATGCTCCCCAATCTGGAAAAGGGTCATTGTTTGTAGATGATGAATTATGAAGTACAACTTCCTGCAATTTTTTAAATAAGAAATATGGCGCAAGCATTTTGTAAGCTAAACCTTGAATTCAATGACTCCTTTTTGTAACAAAATGTTCAGATTTCCACAATCATTTGCTTTGGATATGTTACAGCAAGTACCCATTGTTGCTGGTATTGTAAATGCGAAAATAAAATGTCGCATCAGTTTTTTTTACAACAGAAATGTATATGTTTCGCATATCATTGAATTAACCAAGACACTGAGCGCATACGCTCAAGGCCTCACCACAGCATCTAAACAAGAGATAGAGAATTAAATACAACAAAGAAAAGCTTTCGGTAATAATAAACGTTTATCGCAGTTTACCTTCCTACTAGAAATATTTTAGGTTTTTCATATTAAACCGATTATCAGATGCCATTTGTGGTTATTTTAGAACATGATATTCGTAATTAAATGTTGACAAATGGACCGTTTATACATATTATATATGAATTCTCCCAATAATTTTCAGTATATCACTGGATTCATACACAGAGCTAACACCTCATGTATGTTGCGATACGACAATGGTTGTCCTTCACTGCAGTAGATGTACTCTACTATCTATCGAACATACATAAATATCGTCAAGAAAAATTGCGAATTACAAAACATCAACAAAAACATATAAAAATCAGAGATCAAGTTCCATAGTCTTATTTACCATTCCACAAAAAGAAAGATTTGTAAATCGAAATAACATTTTCTGCATAACAATATTAAATCGTACTGTTTTAAGAGATACTCCGTGCCCTGAAAAGCGCTCATAAGCAGTTGAATTGGAGAGAACTATCTAGCGACAAGTTGTATTGAGTTTCAAAGTAATGATGCCGGCGATTTGTCGCAAAAAGCTGTCCACGACACAATAAGCGCAGAGGCGGGGGAATTACGGTAAAGCGCGCACTGCAATTACAGCTCATCGTAGAAGTTTTAGGCCATCAGTCTGCCGTTACAATAAGTGATATTCGAAGACATTCCCTCGCCCTATGACCCAAAGCACAAGACTCCGGCGTCGGTGATTCTTGAAGAAATGAGGAAATAACGACACACGTGTGACACGACCGGCCACAACCTCAGCGATCTCGGAGTTGAAGTGTCCCACACGTCAGGCAACCGAGACATGATCGCAGTCAAATGGTCTATTAAAGCATCTGTTGTCATTTCTGCAGCTACTGAATGTCTAAGCACTGGCTATCTCGTACATACTGAATTACGAAACGATAATAGGAAATATATTAAGGCTGTACTTTTAAACTAAAGGGTCACATTACCAATCCAAAGAAATGGGGATCGCTCCTTCAGCGGCCCTATGACTTTTTCCTGCTCGCTTTCTACGTCTATGTCAGTAATTTGTTAATGTGAAAAATTATATCTTGGGGTATGGTTCCGTGTTAACCTTGTAGGTCCCAGGGTAATTAGCTAGTAAGTCTTTTCAAACGTAGTGCCATGTAAATCGTTAAAGTGCTTAGACCGGCTACTAGACCAAGGACAGTTCTGCTTTCGCTTACACGCTAAATGAATTCTTCTGCTGGCAGTAGATCAACAAAAGCGTCCTTACCTTCGGCAGCTGAGCAATCTGCCACAACAGAGGTTACGAGCTTGAAGATAAAGGCTACTGTGAAACGTGCTGGAAAATGTCACTTCTTAGTGAGTTATCGGTGTAGGATCTTTATGTATGTTACGCTTCAGTCCCGGACACATCTGTTATCTGTAACCTGAGTTTGTGTGTAAGGAATCTCGAGGTGCTTTAATTCAGATTTTAGAAACATAATTAATAATTAATAAAACTAATTGATTATATATTTATCCTGGAGAAGAGTTTTACATTAAGAATTATAACAATAGTTTCCCACTAGATGAAAATGTGAAGCATTTTAACTATCTAAACACGTTCTGACCGGTCAATTAGGCATTCTGTGTGTTGACAGATTCACATCTGTCATACATTTCTCGTACCATTACATAGAAGCAATAAGAGAATGCAGTCTTGCTCCCTAAGACACAGGTCTTCATTGTGTAGTGTATGATCTTAATTGTCATACCTCGATTTCGCTAGAAAGCACTCACTTAGAATTCTGGGATAGTTCAACTACTCAGACAACAGTGACGTTATATAGTAGCTACTAGATAATCACAGTGTAAAGAGATATGTTAAAAATATAACCGATTCGATGATCAGCTATTTGTCAAGACGTATACCATTTTCTTAACCTTTCCAATGAATCGATGTTCTCACTTGCCTGGCAGTGTGTGCACTAAGGTGTTGTGACGGTGAATTGATGTTGTAAGATAGCTGGCATAGCTGGCTCCTGCACTAGACGCACACAGTCACATTTTACACGGGTGTTCGTAGGAGATAACGCCTGAAAACATGGGAGGTGTGGTAAGCGAGAGGCGCTGATAAGGGACGCAATTTATTTCCCCGTATATTTACCATGCAGCTTCAGACACATCGTCGGAGCAGCACCTGTTCGGGGAAAATAAAATGCCGCCATTGCGTGCTTATGAAGGCGATGACATTGTAAACGATACCGTTAATAATGTCTTCTTTGGCTTAGAGACGAACAACAATGTTCGTGTTATAAAAAAAATTCTTCAAATGACTCTGAGCACTACCGGACTTAACACCTTAGGTCATAAGTCCCTTAGAACTTAGAACTACTTAAACCTAACTAACCTAAGGACATCACACACATCCATGCCCGAGGCAGGATTCGAACCTGATACCGTAGCAGTCCCGCGGATCCGGACTGCAGCGCCTAGAACCGCACGGCCACCGCGGCCGGCGTTCGTGTTATACACTGCACTATAATAGCCAGGTAAACGCTACTGTTTCAGTTACGAAGCATATTCGGAGATACTGTCATTATAATTTCCTACACGATGAAGCTCTTTCAACCTAATATACACTCTCTGATAGAAAACGTAAGGCACCCAGAAGGACAGAACGAAATGAAGTGAAACTTTACAGATTGAGAGGCTACGTGACGTTACTTCATCAGCTATAATATCGCGCACCTTATCAGTATGACCTTGCAACTCTTCCAGCATGGAAGCACGATTACTGATATTCTGGACGTTGGCACTGGGACCAAGTTGACGTCAGACCTGAACTTTTGGGGACAGATCGGGGGATCTTGCTGACCACGACATTAGCTCAGCGTAAACCCAGACACGTCATAGAGACACGCCCCTCTGTGGGCGAGCATTGTGCAGTTGAAAAGTGGCACTGTGGTGCTGCTGCATGACCTGACATGTGACGTATGAGGACACAGGATACCTGCGTCGTAGCGCTCTGCTGTCGAAGTTCCCTCAATCACTACCTGCCCTGACCTGAAGTCATATCCGATGGCTCTCCACACCATGACGCGAGTCTTAACACCAGTGTGTCTACAGAACCGCGATCCATCGCTGAACACAATACAACGTCATTATTGAGCAGTCCCGTGCTCTTCGGTCACGCCAAGTGCAGCAGATGGTGTTGTAGTGTTAACAGGAGCCTAAGCATGGGACTGTAACTCCCTAGTCTAGCTGATACTAATCTCGAACCGAAGGTGTGGGATGACAATCCTGCTGGGAGTTCGTTACTTGTTCTCGGCTGGCAGGTCTAGACGAGGAGGGCTTACTGTGTGCTTGGTGCATAGTTCTGTCATCCGCGCTCACGTTGCCATGCAGTCGAACACTGGGCCTCTGTCACATTCAGTTGCCCCAGAAATCTATATATTGCACGATTCCATCAGCCGCGGACTAACTAGTTGTTTGGAATGTATTCCAGTGCTTTCCATAATTCCCGGATAGTGTCTGCTAATACTGTTCTCATAAAAGTCAAGCGTTTTAGAGTTTTTATTTATTTCGTATCTTTTACTAGCTACGTTCAACGAATGCCTGTAATGCTACTTTGTCTGCAGACACCTGGAAGTTATTTCCAGGACTCGATGAAAGATACGCTTTCACCAATTGTTACTTTACTACAGTTAAAGGTTGTTGTAGTGCTTTTTAGTTTACTGTAATAGTAGCGTCATTTGTGTCGTAGGTTAGGTGCTGTGGTAGCAACGTGTCAGGACTGTGGGACAGAGTTTCACTGGGAAGAATGCAGCGAGGAAGCCAAGAATGTGTGAAATGAGGCTCTTTCATCGACTTTTAGGTCATGTTTTTGAGAATAGGAAGAAAGATTTCTGCCCTCCGGGCACAATTGTAAATGGTATACTTTCAATAAAATCTTCTCGGTTTTCAGGCCGCGTCAGTTCGAATAAAATTCTCGAGCTTTCCGTGGCTATCACGACGACGCGTTTCGGCCTTCTCTGATTGCAGCCACAGGCAGGAATAGTGGCTATATAAACGAAAAACCTTGCCAGTCCCAGCTATCAGTGGTCTGACTCCTACGACGGTGGTGGAGGTGGCCACAGAAAGCTCGATAATTTTATTCGAATTGACGTGGCCAGAAAACCGAGAAGATCCTATTTTTATTTTCAATCACTTATGTCGTATGGTATTATATTTTGGGGTAACTCTTCCCATTTTCAAAGGATACTTTATCTTAGAAACGGGCAGTTGGGGCAATAAGCTGGCGAACCTCTTGTCGACCACTGTTCACTGGTCTGGGTATTCTGACATTGGCATCTAATATATATATATTCTTTACTGTCGTTTCTTGTTAACAGTATCAGCTTATTCCCAAGAATTAGCAGCTTTCACTCAGTTAATACTAGGCAGATATCCAATTTGCATTTATATAGCACTTCCTCGACTCTTCTGCAGAAAGGTCTGCAGTATATTGCTGCATCCATTATCAATATACTGCCATAATAATTCAAAAATATTAGGAGTAATCTACGCGCTTTCAAATCGAAAGTGAAGAGTTAGCTCATTGGTCACTCCTTGTATTCTGTCGAGGAGTATCCTGAAAAATTAAGCTGATTCCCATGTTACGGCATATTGTTGATTGTGTTTACTTCAACTTATGGCTTGTCATTTTATGGTTTCATAAACATTTTATTTTATCTTTTTTACTTGTATGTCGTAATTTCATGTACTGACGTGTTCAATTACCTTGGAGGTTGGCTCCTCAATTTGGTCCTTTCAGACAGAGTAGAGGTCCGAGCTGCTGCCATTCATGTTTAATCGGAGACAGGTCTGTTGATCTCACTGACCATGGAAGTGCCTCACGTAGACAGTTCATAGACGTGCCATATGGGGGTGCGCATTGTTCTGTTGAAAACAAAACCACCCTGCCATCGCATGAGAGGTATCACATGAGGAATCTGGACGTCCATGACATACAGCTGCACCGTCGGAGTTCCCTCAGTCACTAGCAGCCGTGACCTAAAGTCATACTTGATGGCTCCTCGTACCACAACGCCAGGAGTAACACCGCTGTGGGTCTTCAAAACAATGGAAGAAGACACCTCTCCGTACGTCCACGTCATATTCGGCGACGAATGTGATCCTAGGTAGTTCAGTACCACGACTGATTACGGAACGCAGTACCACGACAGTTATTAACAGCCCGTGCTTCCCAGTTGTAACACCACTCCAAACGCAGCAGTTTGTGTTGTGTTAATGGCAGCTTAAGCATGAGATGGTAATTCCCAAGTCTGTCTTCTGCCAGTTTCCGACCACTGGTGCAGGATGGCACAGGACATTGCAGGGAGTCCGTTACTATTGAGGGAGAGCAGGTGTTTGACTAAGCGAAACTACTTTATTCTGGCAACAACTGTGGGTTATTTGGCTGCTCAGTGAGATGGCACATAAAACTAGAAGACATGAAATATTAGTTCACATTATTACATAAATGAATAAACGATTTACTTATCTTTGACAGACCCTTTTGGCGCAGAAGTAATGGATATATTACAACTGCCATGTACTAGCAAAGCATCACCTGAAGCACTAATTAACACACTGTTCTGTTGAGGTACAGTAGTCAACAATAATAATACCACAAGTTCAACTCGCTGCGGTCCCGGGTTCGAATCCTACCTCGGGCATTGGTGTGTTTGATCTCCTTAGGTTAGTTAGGTTTAATTAGTTCTAAGTTCTAGGCGACTGATGACCTCAGAAGTTAAGTCGCATAGTGCTCAGAGCCATCTGAACAAGTTCAACTGGTCCTTCAACAACTCGTTGGTTCTGTACTATGAGACTGAATGCTGTAGCTGAGGTCTCTAACAGGGCAGAGCTATTCCTGGCTCGACACTATACTGGCCTCTGTGTAAGGTGTTGCGATGCTGAGGGGGGAAGGTGTAGTCTCCAGGGGGGCCTCTCATACGTCGTTGCAAATTGCACTGGGCTCTCGCTTACGTCTGTGGTATCGATTTCCATTGTTAAGTATGGTGTGGCAACACGATGTCTGTACCATACCACAGAATCTATTACAATATGAGCTGCTCAGTCGCCGTCGACCGGAACCTGCCACTTCCAAACTCTGCAAGGTGTTGATAAAGCTGTCTCTCACGCGCAAATATCATGTCTGAGTCAGTCACAATGATCAATCAATTTATGATGCTGTTGATTTATATACCTACAAGGCTTGGTAAAAGCCTAAACACAAGGAACATTAATGCACTATGTGTGCTGCTCAGGTTGTAGTGGAGAATAGCATCTGTTCATGAGGCCCAGAAAATATCAGATACAGGATCCCTGGTAGATGCCATTTTCCTTGACTTCCGGAAGGCGTTCGATATAGTTCCGCACTGTCGCCTGATAAACAAAGTAAGAGCCTACGGAATATCAGAAGAGCTGTGTGGCTGGATTGAAGAGTTTTTAGCAAACAGAACACAGCATGTTGTTCTCAATGGAGAGACGTCTACAGACATTAAAATAACCTCTGGTGTGCCACAGGGGAGTGTTATGGGACCACTGCTTTTCACAATATATATAAATGACCTAATAGATAGTGCCGGAAGTTCTATGCGGCTTTTCACGGATGATGCTGTAGTATAAAGAGAAGTTGCAGCATTAGAAAATTGCAGCGAAATGCAGAAGATCTGCAGCGGATAGGCACTAGATGCAGGGAGTGGCAACTGACTCTTGACATAGATAAATGTAATGTATTACGAATACGTAGGAAGAAGGATCCTTTATTGTATGATTAGATGATAGCGGCACAAACACTGATAGCAGTTACTTCTGTAAAATATCTGGGAGTATGCGTACGGAACGATCTGAAGTGGAATGACCATATAAAATTAATTGTTGGTAAGGCGGGTGCCAGGTTGAGATTCACTGGGAGAGTCCTTAGAAAATGTAGTCCATCAACAAAGGAGGTGGCTTACAAAACACTCGTTCGACCTATACTTGAGTGTGTTCATCAGTGTGGGATCCGTACCAGGTCGGGATGACAGAGGAGATAGAGAAGATCCAAAGAAGAGCGGCCCGTTTCGTCACAGGGTTATTTGGTAACCGTGATAGCGTTACTGAGATGTTTAGCAAAGTGGCAGACTCTGCAAGAGAGGCGCTCTGCATCGCGGTGTAGCTTGCTGTCCAGGATTGGAGACGGCACATTTCTGGATGAGGTATCGAATATATTGCTTCCCCCTACTTATACCTCCAGAGGAGATCACGAATGTAAGATTAGAAAGATTCGAGCGCACACGGAGGCTTTCCGGCAGTCGTTCTTTCCGCGGGCCATACGCGACTGGAACAGGAAAGGGAGGTAATGATGTTGTTGTTGTTGTGGCCTTCAGTCCTGAGACTGGTTTGATGCAGCTCTCCATGCTACTCTATCCTGTGCAAGCTTCTTCATCTCCCAGTACCTACTGCAGCCTAAATCCTTCTGAATCTGCTTAGCGTATTCATCTCTTGGTCTCCCTCTACGACTTTTACCTTCCACGCTACCCTCAAATTCTAAATTGGTGATCCCTCGATGTCTCAGAACATGTCCTACCAACCGATCCATTCTTCTAGTCGTGTTGCGCCACAAGCTCCTCTTCTCCCCAATTCTATTCAATACCTCCTCATTAGTTATGTTATCTACCCATCTAATCTTCAGCATTCTTCTGTAGCACCACATTTCAAAAGCTTCTATTCTCTTTTTGTCTAAACTATTTATCGTCCACGTTTCACTTCCATACAAATACTTTCAGAAACGACTTCCTGACGTGTAAATCTATACTAGATGTTAACAAATTTTTCTTCTTCAGAAACGCTTTCCTCGCCATTGCCGGTCTACATTTTATATCCTCTCTACTTCGACCATCATCATTTATTTTGCTCCCTAAATAGCAAAACTCCTTTACTACTTTAAGTGTCTCATTTCCTAATCTAATTGCCTCAGCATCCCCCGACTTAATTCGACTACATTACATTATCCTCGTTTTGCTTTTGTTGATGTTCATCTTATATCCTCCCTTCAGGTAATGATAGTGGCACGTAAAGTGCCCTCCGCCACACAGCGTTGGGTGACTTGCGGAGTATAAATGTAGATGTAGATGTAGAAATAATTTACGTACGCGCCGATGTTGTGTACATGTACAAAGTTATTTTCACATCCGGTCATGAGTTCGGGATGCGTCTCTATTATTCTAAAGCAGTGCACACCCATATTCAGAAGAAAAGGAACACGTAGAACCAGCAGAGACAGGACGTTCATATTCACAGATCTTGCACATTAGTATGTTCTGCAGAAATGATTAGAATTTCAGTCACCTCGGTTCTGCATGTGTCCAGATGCCTGGTAGGCATAGGGTCCACCATGGGCATGACAACATTGACACGTATCATGTGCGAATGGCGTCCTGTGGCACAGTCATCCGTGCTGCATTCACTTGGTTCCAAAGTTCATCTGTGGTGATTGGCACTAGGTCACCTGTCGTTTCACTATATCCCACACATTTTCGTTTAGCGGCTAGTCTGGTGATCTGGTGGGCCAAAGCAAGAGGCTGACATCCTGTGACACAAAGAAGTCACGTGTCCGTGCAGCAGCATGTGTTCGTGCAATGTCTTGACGAAAAATGACGTTAGAGGTGTTGTGCGGAAAGGGTATGGCTACAGGTCACAGGATGTCATTGACGTAGGTCACACTGGTTACCCTGCCCTGGACGCGCACCAGCTGTTGTATCCAATAGCACGCCCCACCATAAGGCGTTGAGATGGTGATGTATGTCTCGTTCGAATGCAGTCACTGTGATGCTGGTTCCTGTCTGCGGCGAACCAAAATGCGGCCATAATTTTCAAACAGAACGTGGATTCGTCCGAAATCATTATCTGATGCCATTCCCGTTGCCAGTGACGTCGTTCTATACACGATTGCCGTCTAGCACGTATCTGCACGTTCGTCAATGGCTGGCAGAAAAGTAGACGACAAGCATGTAACACATGTCGTAATAAATGGGGACGGACTGTCACCCCTGATAGTGCACGATGTGTTCCGTTGTTGCGTCAGGGCCGTGAAGGACGCAGATCTGTCCTGCAGTGCCATTAGGATGAGGCGTCGATTTTCTGGGGGGGGGGGGGGGGGGGGCTTGGTCTGGTGGTGCGACCTGACCCAGTTCGTTGTGTTCCACGGCCTTCTGTGACCCATTCTGCGCGCACCCGTCGTACTGCCACAACACTTCGTCCCCCATGAGCAGCTATTTCCTTCATGGATGCATCACGTCCTGTCATGCCAGTAACGCAGCCTCTTTCGAACTTGACGGTACTGTTCGCGCATATGTCTGCGAGGCATCCTGCACGTCTGCTCATATGACACTGATCTATTACCTTCGGTTTGTAGCCGCAGGCGTATGTTACCCGTAGGTGGTGGTGCACCGCGATGTCTGTGTTAACGATGGATCCGTTGACCGACGTGGTTCAAATGTGAATCATTTCTGAAGAACATTCTAATGTACATGTCGTGTGAATAAGTCCTAACACTAGTCGTTCAAGGTGTTCTGTTTTTTTCTTTCCTCTTTTTTTTCTAAACACGAGTGTAGTTACACAGACAATACTGAATACCACAATGGAAACTCTTCGGAAAGTTCGCTTTTCCCACTGATACATTGTAGATGAGGCGAGAGGTGAATAAGAAAGAATCGCCTCTGAGAACCTCAGCACCTGCTCGAGGTGGTGCAGATCGCGCGGACGCCGTGTGCGAGACAAGCAGGAAGCGAGGCAGTTTCCAGCCAGCAGTCATTTGTCACGGCCGCAGGAAGACCGGGGACAGCTCCTGGCGTCGGGACAAGATTAACACCGGGCCGCCGCCGGGCTGGGCTGGGCTGGCCCGGATCGCCCTGCTGATGGATGGACGGACGGCCGGCAGCCAGCGCCGAGGAATCCGGGCGGGAGCTCATCAGCGGCGCTGCATCCTCCCCTCCACTACCCCTCCCACGTGTGCGGGTGAGCTGCTGAATGGACCAGTTCACGTTCACCGTTTAGAAGAAATCAGAAACGTTCTCTTGATTCCAACTTCCGTTGCGATTCTCGAAGTCACTCTCGGGCCCCCGTCCAGAATCCACTCATTCTTAAGCCGCCCTCTTACGTGACGTGAAAAGGCAGGTATTCGAGGATGTGGTGACATCATAACGTGGAATTCCACGTTCCACTATACTGCGGATGATCTTTGCCACTTGGAGAGGAACGTGGCCACTGAAATGCGACATTGTTCTACGTTACACGCAGAAGACGGGAGCCGCATACTGTATAGCGTTAAACATCGTATTTGATGTGTTTTCTTTGTCATAAAGTACGTGGTATGAGTGTAAGCTGTTTCATAGCATCAGAAAACTAGGGATCACTCGAAAACGCGTCGTTTTAGCAATGATTTTTATAATAAAACAGCGGGAAACTACATGTCGTTAGGTAAAGACTTCCTGCAGTTAATGTCTTTACTGTTATAACTTGTGTGCCACAGAAGTACACCGTTTCAGTGCTACAGTACAATGATGATCTATCAAAAGCGCGTCTTTCTGGAAAAACTTACATATTAAATGTTAAACAATGACTTTTGTAGATGTGCTGGCATAAGCTGTCGCCAGCACTCTGGTCGTCAAATTTATAGCGTGAAGATCAATAGCTGGCACTCTGTGAAGTGCCCCTATCACGAGAGAGGCCAGAGACACACCAACAAGCAACACGCTGTCAACGCCCTCTGGACAGCAGGTATTTAGGCTGTAATAACATCTTTTCCCCTGCTTTTTACGGTACAGGACTCTACAGTGGCAACAAGGGTACTACAATAGATACAGTCTCTGTTACCATACAAGAAGATGCGATTATTATGTCGAAGTATTATCGCAGTGGGTAGCGTCGTCGGCTGTGATTTGAGGAAAGCAATTTAGAAAGTTGACGTCCACCCTCTTACAATTCTTTCCACCATTTCTTTTCTAAGAAATTTGTCTTTCTTATTCTTTTAATGCAAGTATTATGTCAAAAAGCGATGTTTGATTGCCAGTCTAAGTCTGAAAGTAAACGCAAACTACAAACCGGCAGTTTTTGCCTTTATGAAACTTCCCATTAAGCATATGTACTTGCAGTGAAGCGCCAAAGAAACTGGTACAGGCATCCGTATTCAAACACAGAGACATATAAACATGCGGAATAAGGCGTTGCGGTCGGCAAAGCCTATACAACTGTCCGACGCAGTTGATAGATCGGCTACTGCTGCTGCAGGTTATTAAGATTTAAGTGAGTCTGAACATTGTGTTACAGTCAGCGCACGAGCGATGGGATGCAGCATCTCTGAGGTAGCGATGAAGTAGCGATTCTCCCATATGACCATTTCTTTTTTTTTTACTTTATTGTTATTTTAAAACCTGTACAACAGGCAGGCTGTCAGCAGCATTCTACGCTGCGCTTCAGCCATAGAATACACAATGAGAAAAAAACAGTAAGAATACACATAAGTTCCAGAACGGTGGGCAATAAAACAGTAGACACATAAAGACAAACACGGAGCAGTTCACACTCGACGATATTCCACACTGCAAACTGTTGATACGACGCACAAACACTGAAGATGGCGATGGCACAGGTGAACGATGGAGTGCTGCGGTGAACACTGAACACTAAACACGACGGCATACACGAGACACTGATGGCGATCTCCAGCGCGCGAAAGTCCACGTAGCGTGTGCGAGTCCTCAGCGACTTGTATTTCGGTATTCCCGATTTTCCCGGAACATGTTTGTACTTCCTCCTTTCATTAATCAACTGAAGTATTTCTTCTGTTGCCCATGGTTTCTTCGCAGCTACCTTCTTTGTACCTATGTTTTCCTTCCCAACTTCTGTGATGGCCCTTTTTAGAGATGTCCATTTCTCTTCAACTGTACTGCCTACTGCGCTATTCCTTATTGCTGTATTTATAGCGTTAGAGAACTTCAAACGTATCTCGTCTTTCCTTAGTACTTCCGTATCCCACTTCTTTGATTCTTCCTGACTAATGTCTTGAACTTCAGCCTATTCTTCATCACTACTATATTGTGATCTGAGTCTATGTCTGCTCCTGGATACGCCTTACAATGCAGTATCTGATTTCGGAATCTCTGTCTGACCATGATGTAATCTAATTGAAATCTTCCCGTATCTCCCGGCCTTTTCCAAGTATACCTTCTCCTCTTGTGATTCTTGAACAGGGTATTCGCTATTACTAGCTGAAACTTGTTACAGAACTCAATTAGTCTTTCTCCTCTTTCATTCCTTGTCCCAAGCCCATATTCTCCTGTAACCTTTTCTTCTACTCCTTCCCCTACAACTGCATTCCAGTCGCCCATGACTATTAGATTTTCGTCCCCGTTTACATACTGCATCACCCTTTCAATATCCTCATACACTTTCTCTATCTGTTCATCTTCAGCTTGCGACGTCGGCATGTATACCTGAACTATCGTTGTCGGTGTTGGTCTGCTGTCGATTCTGATTAGAACAACCCGGTCACTGAACTGTTCACGGTAACACACCCTCTGCCCTACCTTCCTATTCATAACGAATCCTACACCTGTTATACCATTTTCTGCTGTTGTTGATATTACCCGATACTCATCTGACCAGAAATCCTTGTCTTCCTTCCACTTCACTTCACTGACCCCTACTATATCTAGATTGAGCCTTTGCATTTCCCTTTTCAGATTTTCTAGTTTCCCTACCACGTTCAAGCTTCTGATATTCCACGCCCCGACTCGTAGAACGTTATCCTTTCGTTGATTATTCAATATTTTTCTCATGGTAACCTCCCCCTTGGCAGTCCCCTCCCAGAGATCCGAATGGTGGACCATTCCGGAATCTTTTACCAATGGAGAGATCATCATGACACTTCTTCAATTACAGGCCACATGTCCTGTGGATACACGTTACGTGTCTTTAATGCAGTGGTTTCCATTGCCTTCTGCATTCTCATGTCGTTGATCGTTGCTGATTCTTCCGCGTTTAATGGCAATTTCCCACCTCTAGGACAAGAGAGTGCCCTCAACCTCTATCCGCTCCTCCGCCCTCTTTGACAATGCTGTTGGCAGAATGAGGCTGACTTCTTATGCCGGAAGTCTTCGGCCGCCAATGCTGATTATTTATCAAAATTTAGGCAGTGGCGGGGATCGAACCCGGGACCGAAGACGTTTTGATTATGAATCAGAGACGCTACCGCTAGAAAATGATTCATCTACAGCCGTCCTTTTGGCGTTATTTATTTTGTGGCTACGAATTTCGATGCTTCAGTGCACCATCTTCGGGCTTTAGCTGATACTAAAGGGGTTAAATTTCGTGCTCGGGCAGTCATCTTAATATATGAATTCGCGAGCTTGAGGAATAATGCTTCAATCCGAAAAACAGTGCATCATGTTCAGTCGTGGAGAAACATCTGCGATGAAGAACAATCAAGGCGAAATTCAGTTGTGACTGCCGAAATTAAATGAAGGACTAAGGAACAAGTTATCTACGATACGTTGCTTTGTTGAATTCTCTGGTGCTCACCGACGTCACATCGTAAAAATGATCGAACCACAGTTCATTGCTGTCGGACGGAGCTTGTGCTTTCTTGAAAATTCGCCACCAGTTCTTTATCAGATTGTTAGTGGTAATTCGTTGCTGTGATATGGCCTCTATAAATTGCGTGTCAGATGGATTCCTCGATTTCATACTGATGAACACAACAAACATCGAATAGTTGCTGCGATGACTTTTCACACTCGGTACGGCGAAGATGGCCAGGGGGTTTCTGAACAACATTTTTTTTAATGACAACACAAAAGCCCAGAAAAAAATGTCATTCAATGGAATGGCCTTTCACGGTCCACATCAAAATCATAAAGCCAAGCAAGTTCTGAGAACCAAATCGGTTATGGGCACAGTGTTTTGGGATGGCAAGCTTTTTCACGATAGTGGACCCTCATATCTTGCTACGTTGGTGTAGGTTTTACTTTGGAAGTTACTGTGGGAAGTTTTTGGACATCCGGCGTATAGATAGAACTTGGTGCCGAGTCTTTTTAGAATAATGGAGGATTTTTTTTTGGGGGCTGAAAACACTAATGAGATGGCAATGAACTGAAATAGGACGTCAGTGTCCGATTCAGCAGCTTAGGTACGACTGACTATGCTGAAGGCATTAGGAAGGTTGTGGTGCGCTATAACAAATGTTTAAAATTTAACTTCAAATAATATGAAAACATATAAAATATACAAATAAGCGACCTATTCGGGAAGTAAGGTCCGATCGGTCGCGAAATGAAAACAACAGTGACAGTCAAAAATTTTTTATTCGCATCAATTATCCACACCTTGCAGGTACCTATCTAAATAGTCGTCGCCCCGACTTAGACATTTGTTGTTGCGTTGTACGAAGTTTCCAGTGCCCTCATCACAGAAAGCAGCCGCCTGTGCTTTCCGCCAATTCTCTACGCTGGTCCGCCTTTCGTTGCCTGTGCCAAAATCTTGTATTTGTACTCAGCGATTCATGTGAGCAGAGATAAACAACGGAGAGACCAATTAAGAACTGTATTGTGAGTGATCAAACACTTCCAATCGAAAACGCTGCAGGAACGTCTTCATTGCCCCTGCAGAATGCGGCTGAAAATTGTCTTGAAGAAAGAAACGAATGAGATTCATGTAACGTGGGATGCATAGCTTCAGGCGAAATCTCTGCCCAGATCAACATACTTCGCGAGAGACACAGTTTTTTTAGCCATTTCTACGTGATCACTTTGTGCTCTGAGCTGAAAAGAGCGAGGTGAGCGGTCGATATCCACACTAAAGACACTGCCCACCACATATGTGCCAATTTCCATGGGATTTTCACAGTGGTTTCCATTTCGCACCTAATCGGACCTTACTTTCCAAATACGCCTCGTATATTTATGACAGTAAGTAGGTCAGCATCGGTCGTAATAGCATCTGTATTTTATGGGAGGTCTAGATTTCGCAAGGAATCCAACATGATGAGAAGATATCGAAATACAGGATGATTCAGCTGCTCCTGTTATCATTTTGCGCAAATCATTGTGTTATATCTCGAAAAACCACGCGCCAGATTTTCACATTCTCTGGCTCGCTACGTGCAAATTATTAGTCCTACAGGAAAGGTGAACAGCACCTTTATGTAGGACGTATAATGCAAATTTTTTACTGAGATACGTCTTCGTTGGAGGCCACGGTTTTCGAGTTAAAATCTGCAAAAGAGACCTTCAAACGCACCTCCATCCCCACACTCATCTCTCATCAGTCAGAATTTCTGTTAAGTTGTTCGGGACCCCCCTCCTACCACTTCACAAAAATGTCGAACTACACGAACCATTTTCGATATTTGATCTATTTTGGTGTCCATTGATTGGGTTATTACGCCGCCAGCGTACTCGGCTATTACATTAACGTTATTAATATATACGTTCCTGTGAGGATAATGAAAGGAAAACAACTTTTGGAAACAATACCCTGAAACTAATTACATTGACAATTCGATACAAATTTAACTCTTAAAAGCATAGTCAAAAGGCCAGGGAAAACAATGAGTGAACTGTTCATTTTATGCTGTTGAAATCTACAAAACTGCGAAATAAAATTCATACAACAGTCATATTTACAATTTGTGAGTGTTCAACTAAGGCGGTGCCATAAAGAAGTAAGTCAATGAAGAAGAAAAGAGATCGATTGTGGGAAATAATTCGTTCAGTCGCAAATTTTTTTACAACGGTAGCATGTAGTGCCGTGGACGACAAAGTACAAATCGTGACGGGTGTGGGCTGAGTGTGTTTGATGGCGACTTTGTACGTTTTTAGAGTTCCGTGCGCCAGTCGGTGAAAACGAAGTCTTATATGATCGCTTTGTTGTTCGTCTGTGTCCCTCTCTGTTTGTCTGTCTGTCCGACTGTTGTACTGCATACCCTCCATTTTCTCCGGTCCGGTTTGACGTATCACGTTGAAATTTATGTCACATACTGAGACCCATGGTCCCTTGGAAGTGTAAGGCATTTATGTTTTTAAGTCAACACAATCAAAAGATACGACCGTTGATGTCACATATTTTAATACTCGCAAAGTCACTCTTCGGAACCTTTAAGGTACCTCCCGCTGATCTACAATGGTAGGCTTTCGCAGTGTTAAGTAAAGAAAAAAAATTGTTAATTTGTTGTTATATCAGATGAAAAGTAATCTTTTTGCCGTCTGTTATCCGATGTAACAATTGAAATTAAAGCAAGAAATAGCTCTGCAGTCAGACTGACCGGGTCGCAACGGTAAATGTCAAATATCGGGCAAAGAGAGACGTTATTGCTTGTACGAAACATTTCGAAATTTATCCATCATCAGATATCCAAGAGCGAATACTGCAAGTAGGCATGAAGTTTCAAGTTGTATGTTAAAAAAAATCGAAGACTAGCCTACTGCTCCTCTATATCTGATGATGAATAAATACCCAAACGTATAGTATGAGCAATAAGTCATTCCTTGCCTGATGTTTGACTTTTAGTATTGCAACCGAGTCAGACTGAATGGAAAACTACTGATTATTATTACACTTAAGAACCAAAGAAACTGGTACACCTGCCTAATATAGTGAAGGGCCCCCGCGAGCACACAGATGTGCCGCAGCACGACGTGGCATGGTCTCGCCTAATGTCTGAAGTAGCGCTGGAGGGAACTGACACCATGAATCCTGCAGGGCTGTCCATCAACACGTGAGAGTACCGGGGGGGGGGGGGGGGGGAGGGAGGGGGGAGATCTCTTCTGAACAGTATGTTGCAAGGCACCCCAGATATGCTCAATATTGTCCATGCCTCAGGGGTTAGGTGGCCAGCGGAAATGTTTAACCTCAGAAGAGAGTTCCTGGAGCCACTCAGTAGTATTTCCGCACCTGTGAGGTGTCGCATTGTCCTGCTGGAATTGCCCAACTCCGTCGGAATGCACAATGGACATGAATCAAAATGGTTCAAATGGCTCTGAGCACTATGGGACTCAACATCTGAGGTCATCAGTCCCCTAGAGCTTAGAACTACTTAAACCTAACTAATCTAAGGACATCACACACATCCATGCCCGAGGCAGGATTCGAACCTGCGACCGTAGCAGAACATGAATCGATGCAGCTGATCAGACAGGTTGCTTACGTACGTGTCACCTGTCAGAATCGTATCTAGACGTATCAGGGGTCCCATATCACTCTAACAGCATACGCCGACACCATTACAGAGCCTCCACCAGCTTGAACAGTCCCATGCTGACGTGCAGGGTCCATGAGTTCATGAGGCTGTGTCCTTATCTGTACAAGTCCATCGTCTCGATACAATTTGAAAGAAGACTCGTCCGATCAGGGAACGTGTTTCCAGTCAACAGTCCAATGTCGGTGTTGACGGTCCCAGGTGAGGCGTACCCAGCCGCGGTGGCTGTACGGTTCTAGGCGCTTCAGTCCGGAACCGCGTGACTGCTACGATCGGAGGTTCGAATCCTGCCTCGGGCGTGGATGTGTGTGATGTGCTTAGGTTAGTTAGGTTTAACTGGTTCTAAGTTCTAGGGGACTGATGACCTAAGATGTTAAGTTCCATAGTGCTCAGAGCCATTTGAACCATTTGAAGGTGGGGCGTAAAGCTTTGTGCTGCGCAGTCGTCAAGGGCACACGAGTGGCCATTCAGCTCCATAGATGATGTTTCGTTGAATGGCTCGCACACTGACACTTTCTGATGGCCCAGCGGTGAAATATGCAACAATTTACGGAAGGATTGTACTTCTGTCACATTGAACGTTTCTCTTCGGTCGACGTTGGTCCAGTTCTTGCAGGATCTTTTTCCTGCCGCAACAATGTCGGAGATTTGATGGTTTGCCGGATTCCTGAAATTCAATCTTGAAACTGTCGAAACTAGCCCACCTCATAGATGCAGTGTCCCATCGCTCGTCCTCCGACAGTGTCACCAAGTTCAAGCTCATTTAAATCTTGATAACCTGCCATTTTAGCAGCGGTATCCCATCTACCAATTACGCCAGGTACTTGCTGTCTTATGTAGGCATTGCTGACCGCAACGCCAAATTTTTTCCTGTTTATGTTTCTCCGTATTTGAATACGCATACATACAGCAGTTTCTTTGCTGCATCAGTGTATAATGGTCACATGTCTCCTTGCATGACTTCATGTCACATTTATATTATTGCAATAAGTCTTGGAAGCCCTGGGTTCGATATCTTGCCAGTATCACTATCGACAACAGGGAAAAATGGCCGAGATTGTCGATTCCCGCAATGGTTGAACTGTCTATATACGTAAATAAGTTTGTACGGAACCTTCAGTGTGCGAGAGCTGGTCGCACATGGCCAGTTTTTTTTTTTTTTAGTAACTCGAAAACTGCGTATCGATTTAAATACATTCAAATCCTAAAAAAAAAACGGTTCTGTTAATTTTACTATAGCATTAATAGTCTTCGTGTAGCGAGCGGAAGAAGATGAATCTCGCACATGGTTTTTACAGGCAAGATAAAAATTTGGGGTTGCATAAAACGACATCAACAGAGGCAGATTAATTACCCAATACAATTTTTCTTCCATTATCTTGAATAAAAATGAGATCGAAATGTTCTTTAGTCGTAGAGGGGCCTTCGTACTAGATAAAAAGACCGAGCTACAGCATCTTCAAGTCAGTCACCAGGAAACGGAGTGGTGGTGTGGTAGCTGCGTACGTCTTAACGGCAGACGCCGTTCAGGAACTGAATGGCGCCACAGAGCCGTCGCTGGAGCAAGAGCTGACGCGCGGGCCGTGGCCCGGCGCTGGCCGCGCTAATGATGAGAGATGAGCGCCAGCCACGGTGTCTGGAGTCTGCTGGCTGGCTGGCCGGATGGCTGGATGGCTGGCGTCGCCTCGCGCCTCCAGGACGGCCTTCGTTAGTTCCGCGCTATTACGCGCCGCCGCGCCACTTATGACGACCTATTTGCGGCCTTCGAACGTAAATATAGACCCGGGCGGCCGGACGGGGCGTCGCGCACGGTTGGCCCCTGATCAGCTCGGACATCGCCTCCAGAAAGTAATTTTAGCCGTGTCTCCGCATGCGTGAAAGCGAGGAAAGTAGGACTCTGAGAATCTTTGTTACCTCTGATATGGCCATCTGAGATTAAACAGATATCATACAGAAGCCGGCAGGAGTGGCGGAGCGGTTCTAGGCACTTCAGTCTGGAACCGCGCTACCGCCACGGTCGCAGGTTCGAATGCTGCCTAGAGCATGGATGGAGGTGATGTTCCTAGGTTTGTTAGGTTTAAGTAGTTCTAAGTTCTAGGGGACTGATGACGTCAGATGTTAAGTCCCGTGGTGCTCAGAGACATTTGAACCAATTTTTCATACAGAAATCCTGTCGTCTCCCTATCATTTTGAAGGAATCTAAGTGAACTGCGAAACCATGGGCAGGACAATTTTTCTTACTTGTTGTTTAAGAATTTTGTTGTTATTCATTTATTTCTTATTTTTATCTGTAAGACGCAGTCCCCTGTCAAGAATTGCCTGTTGTTGCTTTCTTTTTGGACGTGATTTCGAAACGCTCGTGAGACACGCTAGCCCACTTTGGATCATGGGTCTATTTCTTTCAGGGCTCCCACTACATTAGTTTTTACGGTAATATGGGAGGGTTTATCAAGACGCTATACACTGTGCATCATCTAGATGTGTGTGGAACACTCGTCGAAAACATACTCCGGGTGGCCGGGACGTAGATTGAATTACACTTCGGCTCACTTCTGTGGCATCATTATGTGTAAGCTTATTACATTGCATGTTGCTGATTCCCGAAAAATGATACCTGCAACAAGCCTTTTATCATTATTTTCCTTTCTGTTCCACTGCATCATCTCGCTATATACATCGCTACGCTCATCGATTCGTTTCTAACTATTTCTCCGATTATCCTGTCACTGAATCTCATATACACGGTTAGTGTACGAGAAGGTATCGTTAGTGTACATATTCTGAACGAAAAGCTGTATCATTAGGATCTTTCTTCACATGCTTGCACCAGGATGACACTCGTTTTGACAAGAATTAAAATATTTTAAAGGAGTGATCATTTTTCTTACATAACTCCAGAAAATTATCCGGCCTTTGATCAGTGCATATCGTGATATTCGGAATCTCGGAGATTTCCTTCTGCGTGGATCTCCTCAAACGCGTCTCACAACTACAATTTGGGTAAGTTCATAATGGTAGTAAAATGATTTTTTTCGTTTTTGGACAAGAATTTTATTGAGTAGTGAAACGCCCTGCTAAAGCCGCAGGACAGGACAGGTAGTTGGAATTGTGGAAAGGGGCCAAAATGAGCGGCTGTCAGTTACACTCGAACACATATAACTTTATTTATTTGATCAAACATTACAGTACAAGTTCTTCAACATAGTTATCTGCTGAATACGCCACACTATCTTATGCCACTTTAATTAAAAAAAAGCGGCTAAAAGCCATTAACTCAAAATTCAGAGGCCAAAAAGAATATTTAGAAGGCAGAAGACCTCATGTTAAGTAAGTTCTATAATTTGGCTGAATGCTCAAAAATCTAACACTTGAAAAGCAACATCCTTCATTTAAAGACGGCTGAAGGCCGATGATTTTAAGACTCAAGGTAAAATAAATTTAAAGAACAAAGCCTTATCTTAAATTGGGTTGAATGACCCAAACAAACTAACACTTGACAAGCAAGGAACTTTAATTTTAAAACGGCTGAAGGCCCACGACTTAAAACGCAACTAAAATAATTTTTATCAGGCAGAAGGCCCAAGGCGTTATCTTTAAACAATATGTTAATCAGGCTGAAGGCCCAAACAATCTAACACTTAAAAAGCACGGAACTTCAATTTTAAAGCGGCTGAACGCCCATGACTTAAAACACCACTAAAAATAATTCAACTTTTATTGAAAACCATCGGCTATGAAACATACAAATACACACAACAGAAAATAAGAAAACGCAGTGCAGCTAACGGCGTTCAGAAGTTTCTGGGGTCGGCCAGCACTTGAAATATTAACGATAACTTAGGTGAGACAGGCAGTCGGCCCAGCCATTCTCTATCCGACGACAACCCAACCAACAGACAGTCAACGGACCCACCGACAAGGTAACTTACGCTCCACTCGACAAGCACACAACTAGGAGTTCAATGCAAAACGTAAGAGGCATGGACGCCCACAGCCAAGCATACATTAAGATGTCAAACTACACACCGTGCTGGACAGCGACAATACGGTGAGGAAAGGACACTGCCTGAATTTACGTCAACGGCCAGGGCAGGTAAACGGAACGTTAACGTCCACAAGGCAGGAAATTCTGCTGGTGCAGTTCAATTGCAAATAACCAAATACAGTTAGACTCCACCGGACAGTGGCTAAGCCTTCGCCAACTCGGAACACACACGTTCTTGCTCATGGGAATGTCCCAACAGCCAACAACGAGAACCAGACGGCACAATGTGAACAATCTTGACTTGCTGATAAATAAAATCCAAACTCAACTTTCATGTCCAGGATCGGTAAACCACGGACCTCGTAGCTATGGGAACAGCACCACACACTTCCGACACTGCACAGGGAACACCAGCGGGCCCGGCCAAACAACGCCCTGCGGAGATTTCCTCGCTGCTCCACACTAACCGACGGACTGCTCGCACACAGCACAGCCGGAAACTATAAGCACCAGTCCAAAGATAGTACAAGGTGCGAATATCGATACACACCGCTGCTGCCTCTCACGGAGAGAGCTAACAATAGCATAATCGCAATAACCACGGTAAACCAAACACAGAAGAGGAACCACGGTTCAAGCCAACGCATAACATGAGCCCAACACGGCTCAAGTAGTCCCGTATAGGTTCCCATTTTCCAAACTGTTATCTCCAAGACGCTTTTATGAATCGATTCACCACGACATTTAAAATTTACCGTTTTATCTACTGTTTGATATTTTGTAGTTATGTGGGTAATTTTTCAAAGCTTATCTACAAATTTGTTCATTGGACTACTTACCTCATTATAATGATTTGTCATACTTTAGTTTCAAAATAGTCTGTCATAGTGATCCGTAAATACTAAATAGTCTATTTTCACTGACAGAAACCGCGTTGAATATCGCTTTGGACTTTGCAGTAAGAAGAGTTTTCTTGTTAATACTATCGAACTTAAGAAGTATGTGTTTAAACAAAACTATTGTTCGCATAAAGCGATTTGTGCAATCTTTGAGTTAGGAACATCGATTGAAACGCATAAAGATGAATGTAGACCAGTTTCTTTTCGATCTTAAGTTCGTATCATGCCTTCCGAAATTTATAAAATACTGACTAATATTCACGCCATAAGTGTCTTTTGTTAGCCACTTTGGCTCTCTTAAGGACGATATTGACAATGGTAGCTCAGTGGACCGAACTCAAACCACGGAATTATTATGAGGAATGTTACATAGGCCAGACAGTTCGCTTGTGCAGGAAAGATGTGCGTGCGTGCGTGTGTGTGTGTGTGTTTGTGTGTGTGTGTTTATGAAATATTATGGCAACACAAGGTTAAAACAAGCTAAAATTTCACAGTGTTTTCTCTTTAATTAACTGAGGAATGTGGAACGAAATGTGTGACTAGACACAGGGAGGTGCTGCCGATGCTAGTAATCTTACTGTCTATAACGAGACTATCGCGCCCGCATCTCGTGGTCGTGCGGTAGCGTTCTCGCTTCCCACGCCCTGGTTCCCGGGTTCGATTTCCGGCGGGGTCAGGGATTTTCTCTGCCTCGTGATGGCTGGGTGTTGTGTGCTGTCCTTAGGTTAGTTAGGTTTAAGTAGTTCTAAGTTGTAGGGGACTGATGACCATAGATGTTAAGTCCCATAGTCCTCAGAGCCATTTGAACCATTTTTGAGACTATCGCAATTAGCAAAGGACTTGGAAGAGCAGTTGAACGGAATGGACAGTGTCTTGATAGGAGGATATAAGATGAACATCAACAAAAGCAAAACAAGGATAATGGAATGTAGTCGAATTAAATCGGGTGATGCTGAGGGAATTAGATTCGGAAATGAGACACTTAAAGTAGTAAAGGAGTTTTGCTATTTGGGGAGCAAAATAACTGATGATGGTCGAAGTAGAGAGGATATAAAATGTAGACTGGCAATGGCAAGGAAAGCGTTTCTGAAGAGGAGAAATTTGTTAACATCCAGTATAGATTTAAGTGTCAGAAAGTCGTTTCTGAAAGTATTTGTATGAAGTGTAAGCATGTATAGAAGTGAAACATGGACAATAAATAGTTTGGACAAGCAGAGAATAGAAGCTTTTCAGATGTGGTGCTACAGAAGAATGCTGAAGATTAGATGGGTAGATCACGTAACTAATGAGGAGGTATTGAATAGAATTGGGGAGAAGAGAAATTTGTGCCACAACTTGCCAAGAAGAAGAGACCGGTTGGTAGGACATGTTCTGAGGCATCATGGGATCACAAATTTAGCATTGGAGGTCAGCGTGGAGGGTAAAAATCGTAGATGGAGACCAAGAGGTGAATACACTAAGCAGATTCAGAAGGATATAGGTTGCAGTAAGTACTGGGAGATGAAAAAGCTTGCACAGGATAGAGTAGCATGGAGAGCTGCATCATGCCAGTCTCAGGACTGAAGACAACAACAACAACAACATACATTGTGCGATCAACACCTGGCTGAAAATTACTTACAAGTTCGTTGCACCCTCCATCGGTAACGCTGGAATTAAGTATGATGTTGGCGCACCCTTACCCTTGATGATAGCTTCCACTCTCGCAGGCATACGTTCAATCAGGCGCTGGAAGGTTTCTTGGGGCATGGCAGCCCATTCTTCACGGAGTGCTGCACTGAGGAGAGGTATCGATGTCGATCGGTGAGGCCTGGCGCGAAGTCGGCGTTCCAGAACATCCCAAAGGTGTGCTGTGGGATTCAGGTCAAGATTCTGTACAGGCCACTCCATTACAGGGATGTTATTGTCGTGTAACCACTCTGCCACGGACTGCATTATGAACAGGTGCTCGATCATGTTGAAAGTTGCAGTCATCATTTCCGAAATACAGTTAAACAGTGGGAAGCAAGAAGGTGCTTAAAACATCAATATCGGCCAGTGGTATGATTTTTTTCTTTTTATGGTCATCAGTCTACTGAATGGTTTGATGCGGCCCGCCACTAATTCCTTTCCTGTGCTAACCTCTTCATCTCACAGTAGCACTTGCAACCTACGTCCTCAATTACTTGCTTGACGTATTCCAATCTCTGTCTTAATCTACAGTTTTTGCCCTCTACAGCTCCCTCTAGTACCATGGAAGTCATTCCCTCATGTCTTAGCAGATGTCCTATCATCCTGTCCCTTCTCCTTATCACTGTTTTCCACATATTCCTTTCCTCTCCGATTCTGCATAGAATCTCCTCATTCCTTACCTTATCAGTCCACTTAATTTTCAACATTCGTCTATAGCTCCACGTCTCAAATGCTTCGATTCTCTTCTGTTCCGGTTTTCTCACAGTCCATGTCTCACTTCCATACAATGCTGTACTCCAGACGTACATCCTCAGAAATTTCTTCCTCAAATTAAGGCCGGTATTTGATATTAATAGACTTCTCTTCGCCAGAAGTGCCTTCTTTGCCATAGCGAGTCTGCTTTTGATGTCCTCCTTGCTCCGTCCGTCATTGGGTATTTTACTGCCTAGGTAGCAGAATTCCTTAACTTCACTGACTTCGTGACCATCAATCCTGATGTTAAGTTTCTCGCTGTTCTAATTTCTACTACTTCTCATTACCTTCGTCTTTCTCCGATTTACTCTCAAACCATACTGTGTATTCATTAGACTGTTCATTCCGTTCAGCAGATCATTTAATTCTTCCTCACATTCACTCAGGATAGCAATGTCATCAGTGAATCGTATCATTGATATCCTTTCACCTTGTATTTTAATTCCACTCCTGAACCTTTCTTTTATTTCCATCATTGCTTCCTCGATGTCGAGATTGAAGAGTAGGGGCGGAAGTCTACAGCCTTGTCTTACACCCTTCTTAATACGAGCACTTCGTTCTTGATCGTCCACTGTTATTATTCCCTCTTGGTTGTTGTACATATTGTATATGACCCGTCTCCCCCTATAGCTTACCCCTACTTTTTTCAGAATCTCGAACAGCTTGCACCATTTTATATTGTCCAACGCTTTTTCCACGTCGACAAATCCTATGAAAGTGTCTTGATTTTTCTTTAGCCTTGCTTCCATTATTAGCCGTAACGTCAGAATTGCCTCTCTCGTCCCTTTACTTTTCCTAAAGCCAAACTGATCGTCACCTAGCGCATTCTCAATATTCTTTTCCATTCTTCTGTATATTATTCCTGTAAGCAGCTTCGATGCATGAGCTGTTAAGCTGATTGTGCGATAATTATTGCACTTGTCAGCTCTTGCCGACTTCGGAGTTGTGTGGATGATGCTTTTCCAAAAGTCAGATGGTATATCGCCAGACTCATATATTCTACACACCAACGTGAATAGTCGTTTTGTTGCCACTTCCCCCACTGATTTTAGAAATTCTGATAGAATGTTATCCATCCCTTCTGCCTTATTTGACCATAAGTCCTCCAAAGCTCTTTTAAATTCCGATTCTAATACTGGATCCCTTATCTCTTCTAAATCGACTCCAGTTTCTTCTTCTATCACATCAGACAAATCTTCACCCTCATAGAGGCTTTCAATGTATTCTTTCCAACTATCTGCTCTCTCCTCTGCATTTAACAGTGGAATTCCCGTTGCACTCTTAATGTTACCACCGTTGCTTCTAATGTCACCAAAGGTTGTTTTGACTTTCCTGTATACCGAGTCTGTCCTTCCGACAATCATATCTTTTTCGGTGTCTTCACATTTTTCCTGCAGCCATTTCGTCTTAGCTTCCCTGCACTTCCTATTTATTTCATTCCTCAGCGACTTGTATATCTGTATTCCTGATTTTCCCGGAACATGTTTGTACTTCCGCCTTTCATCAATCAACTGAAGTATTTCTTCTGTTGCCCATGGTTTCTTCGCAGCTACCTTCTTTGTACCTATGTTTTCCTTCCCAACTTCTGTGATGGCCCTTTTTAGAGATGTCCATTCCTCTTCAACTGTACTGCCTACTGCGCTATTCCTTATTGCTGTATCTATAGCGTTAGAGAACTTCAAACGTATCTCTTCATTCCTTAGTACTTCCGTGTCCCACTTCTTTGCGTATTGATTCTTCCTGACTAATGTCTTGAACTTCAGCCTACTCTTCATCACTACTATATTGTGATCTGAGTCTATATCTGCTGCTGGGTACGCCTTACAGTCCAGTATCTGATTTCGGAATCTCTGTCTGACCATGATGTAATCTAATTGAAATCTTCCCGTATCTCCCGGCCTTTTCCAAGTATACCACCTCCTCTTGTGATTCTTGAACAGGGTATTCGCTATTACTAGCTGAAACTTGTTACAGAACTCAATTAGTCTTTCTCCTCTTTCATTCCTTGTCCCAAGCCCATATTCTCCTGTAACCTTTTCTTCTACTCCTTCCCCTACAACTGCATTCCAGTCGCCCATGACTATTAGATTTTCGTCCCCCTTTACATACTGCATTACCCTTTCAATATCCTCATACACTTTCTCTATCTGTTCATCTTCAGCTTGCGACGTCGGCATGTATACCTGAACTATCGTTGTCGGTGTTGGTCTGCTGTCGATTCTGATTAGAACAACCCGGTCACTGAACTGTTCACGGTAACACACCCTCTGCCCTACCTTCCTATTCATAACGAATCCTACACCTGTTATACCATTTTCTGCTGCTGTTGATATCACCCGATACTCATCTGACCAGAAATCCTTGTCTTCCTTCCACTTCACTTCACTGTCCCCTACTATATCTAGATTGAGCCTTTGCATTTCCATATTCAGATTTTCTAGTTTCCCTACCACGTTCAAGCTTCTGACATTCCACGCCCCGACTCGTAGAACGTTATCCTTTCGTAGATTATTCAATCTTTTTCTCATGGTAACCTCCCCCTTGGCAGTCCCCTCCTGGAGATCCGAATGGGGGACTATTCCGGAATCTTTTGCCAATGGAGAGATCATCATGACACTTCTTCAATTACAGGCCACATGTCCTGTGGATACACGTTACGTGTCTTTAATGCAGTGGTTTCCGTTGCCTTCTGCATCCTCATGTCGTTGATCATTGCTGATTTTTCCGCCTTTAGGGGCAATTTCCCACCCCTAGGACAAGAGAGTGCCCTGAACCTCTATCCGCTCCTCCACCCTCTTTGACAAGGCCGTTGGCAGAATGAGGCTGACTTCTTATGCCGGAAGTCTTCGGCCGCCAATGCTGATTGTTTATCAAAACGTAAGCAGTGGCGGGGATCGAACCCAGCACCTAAGACGTGATTATGAGTCAAAGACGCTACCCCTAGACCACGGATATGATAGCGCCACTTAAAACAACAAGGGGTACAGGCCCCTCCATGAGAAACACGACCACACCGTAACACCACCGCCTCCGACGTTTACTGTTGGCACTACACACGCTGGCAGATGACGTTCACCGGGCATTCGCCAGACCCACACCCTGCCATAGGATCGTCACATTGTGTATGGTGATTCGTCACTCCACACAAAGTTTTTCCACTGTTCAATCGTCCAATGATTATGCTCCTTACGCCAGGCGAAGCGTTGTTTGGCATTTACCGGCGTGATGTGTGGCTTATGAGCAGCCGCTCGACCGTGAAATCCAAGTTTTCTCACCTCCCGCCTAACTGTCAAAGTACTTGCAGTGGAACCTCATGCAGTTTGCATTTCCTCTGTGATGGTCTGGATAGATGTCTGCCTATTACACATTACGACCCTCATCACAGTCGGCTGTCTCTGTCAGTCAACAGACAAGATCGGCCTGTACGCTTTTGTGCTGCAAGTGTCCCTTCACGTTTTCACTTCACTATCACATCGGAAACAGTGGACCTAGGGATATTTAGCAATGTGGATATTTCGCGTACAGACGTATTACACAAGTGATACTAAAATGTAGACTTTCAAGGCCGGAAATATCATGTCCATTATAATTATCTGGTCTGTTATGCCGTGGTCGGTTGATGAATTCTGTGTCAATTGCCAACGTTTCGTCTCCGACTGCGGGAGACATCTTCAAGGGGGTCCGTAGCTCGATGGAAGGTCCAATACACGCGCTGGCTCGCTACTGACTGTCAATGGGTGTGTTAGACCTTCCATCGACGAAACGTTGGGAATTGACACAGAATTCATCAACCGACCACGGCATAACATCCCGGATAATTATAATGGACATTACACAAGTGACACCCAATCGCTTGACCACGTTCAAAGATGGTGAGTTCCGCGGAGCGCCCCATTCTGCTCTCTCACGATGTCTAATGACTACTGAGGTCGCTGATATGGGGTACCTGTCAGCAGGTGGCAGCATAATGCACCTAATATGAAAAACGTATATTTTTGGGGTCCGGCTACTTTTGATCACACAGTGTATTACATATAGGAGCGGGCCGGGGTGGCCGAGCGGTTCCAGGCGCTACAGTCTGCAACCGCGCGACCGCTACGTTCGAATGTTCGAGTCGTGCCTCGTGTATGGATGTGTGTGTTGTCCTTAGGTTACTACAAGGACCCTTTCTTCCAGGAGTGCTAGTTTTGCAAGGTTCTCAGGAGAGCTTCTGTGAAGTTTGGAAGGTAGGAGACGAGGTACTGGCGGAATTAAAGCTGTGAGGACGAGGCGTGAGTCTTGCTTGGGTAGCTCAGTCGGTACAGAACTTGCCCGCGAAAGACAAAGGTCCCGAGTTCGAGTCTCGGTCCGGCACAGAGTTTTAATCTGCCAGGAAGGTCCTTAGGTTAGTTAGGTTTGAGTAGTTCTGAGTCTAGGGGACTGATGACCTCAGAACGTAAGTCCAATAGTGCCCAGAGCCATTTGAACCATTTTTGAACATATAGGAGTGTGCGACTTGTAGAGTGGCAAGTGAATCTGACCGTGTATGTCAGGGCGTGTCTGCACAGGAGTGGTGGCAGATATTACACAGTGACCTCCCGTGAAGACATTTCCAGCTGGTAATGTTATCCCTTCCTTGGCAATTGCAGAGGTGGGGTCGGAGCTGTAGAATTGTCCAGTGGCCTTTGTGTTGCAGGCAGCCGCGGTTGGCGATGCGTGCAGGCGTCAGTAACAGTTCGTCTGGAGGACGGGGTGTGGCGTGCGCCCGTGGGCGAGGGTGGCTGAGAGCTCGTGCTGCAGTCAGCTGCAGTCAGCAGCGCTGACGCGAGGAGGAGGCGGCTGCCAGCGGTGTGCGGCGGAGAGCGGCCGTGGCTGTTGGCACACGAGGGCAAGCGGGAGCAGACCGTGGCCTCTGGCATGTGTGATGACGAACAATGTGCGCCCGCACTGGGCGATGGGCGGCAACATTGATACTGACTGCACAGTCTCAATGGCAGCTTTCTGGTTCACAACAGACTTTGAGTGGATGTGGCGTTCTTCTCGTGGTTAGCGGCTCACTCGAATGCGTAACTGATAATACTGTGCACAAATGAGCACGACTGAAAGTCTAGTTGACGTTGTATAGTGGGCATATGTTTCAATTTGAGGCAACTAAAAATGTCGAAAATGACTCATCGCAAGAAAAAAATATTCTAGGGTGAAAAGATAACACTAGTAAAGGGGTATATTTTTCCGGACTGGGAGGTAGCGCTTCGTCCCCGGCATGAATCCGCCCGAGTTCCGGTGAGCCGGTCAGCCTGTGAAAGGCTTTTAGGCGGTTTTCCATCTGCCTCGGCGAATGCGGGCCTCAGGTACACTATGTCGGCGATTGCTGTGCAAACAGAGGGTTACACACTCGTTTGGTGTGAAACGTTCTCTGAGGAGGGGGGTTCCACTGGGGGCCGAACTGCACAGTAACCCTGAAAGAGTGGTTCGATATGGGGCGGCGGTGGGGTGAAGTGGACCGCGGTAGTCGTCGTGGGGTTGTGGACCACTGCAGCTGTGGCGGGGACGGAGCCTCTCCGTCGTTTCTAGGCCCCCGGTTAACACACAATACGAAAGGGTATTTCTGCCTCACCTCCTAACCACTGCTCCTGCGTGGGCGGAGTCAACTTTGAATTTTCAAACAGAAACCCCTCATTTTTACGGCACATTCAGATTCTACACTGGAAATATTATTATTTCCCATTCGTGGTACATGACGCTGCAATCGACCAATATCAAGTGAGTCTGTTTTAAAAAAAAATAAAGAATCGACACATTTGTTTCTACATTTCATTTACAGAGTACGGCTGATACTGATGTTCAGACATTACTTGAGGGCTGCAGATTTGATTGAATAGCACAAATGATATGGCTACACATCGACATATCTGGCAAATAAGCTTCTTGTATGGTAAGATAGTTTTCTCTTCCCTACGGAGTTGATTGTAGTGAGTCCCAAGACCGTCAGAATGCTTGAATTCGGAGGCCGCCCTCGAACCCCCAATCACTGTGACTGATTTTGGTGTGTGATCCATGCAACGGTCGTAAATTTCGCGCCGGCAGAATACAAACCACAACCGTTGTAATTAGGTGAAACGCCCATTAAGTGATGATGACAAGCGCACTCGCCATGGATACTCACTGAAATCCAACGTTCCAATGGTGAGAGGCAAGGGGCTCACCGAAAGTAAATTTCGAACGTAAATATAAACCGTTAGAAAACAAAGATTTATATTTACATCGTACATGAAATGTAGAAGCAAATGCGTCAGTTCTCGATTGCCAAAACAGACATACATTATACTTGTCAATCACAACACCATCTACCATGAATGTAAAAAACAATGGTTACAGTAGGCCATGCGTTTTGTTTGGTATAGAATCCGAATATGAAATGAAAATGTGGTGTTCCCATTTGAAAGTATAAAATAGACCCGAACACACAGAAGGGGTTGTCAGGAGGTGGCCAGCTGTAGCGCAGACAGATGTGCCCTTTACTAATAATATCTTTTCGCCTGGAACATTTTTTTTCGTGCTTTGTGTCGTTTTCGAGGTATTTAGCTACCTCAAGTTAAAACAACTACGATGTATAATGTGGCCGGGTTGGCTAGTCTTACCAAACGGTAACACAGCTGACTTCTAAGTCATAACAGGCTGGAGCTCCTGGGAGTGGCTTCTGGTAAACCATGACATCATTTGCTTTGGCTTTCCTCTCCTGTCAGCTTCTAGAGAAGCCCTGTCAGTTCTGAGTTTCAGAAGTTCTTCGTGGTATCTCCTGCAATGTCAGCAAACTGAATGCGTCTTGTAGCACACGGGATATGTGTTCTTGTGCAACAGCATCTAGCTGCCAAGTTGGCTTGCGATATCCTCTTTAGTACGTCGTTGTGTTCAATAATTGCTCAAAGCATGCACTTTTTCAGGCGAAAGTGTGACGCGACAGTATCATATGGCTAACGCAATCAACAACTAATCTCCACAAAGGACGTAGAGCCTAGGCTGAACATACATCAGCACACAACGTTCTTTGATTCAGTCGGAAGAACTATTTATGTGGAATCTTTCGGCAGTTTTTAGTGATCAATAAACTACTAATACTTATGTTGAATTTCTACAACTCTGTAGCTGTTCTGGAGGTACTGACTGCTATCATTTCTGGTTATTGTTGGCAAAAACAGGAAATAGTGTCAACTGACTTACATGTCATGTGAATATCAGAGGCATGTGTTTTCTTTGATGGAGCTGTAAAGTCGTGAAGCATATTTGAAATCCTCAGCGCGAACGTCTGTTCTTTATTGCAGATTACGATTCTACTGCAAAATCTATATACCGTTTTGTCTGAAAAATTTTCTTCGTATATTCACAGATGGCGCTGTAATCAGAAGAATAGAGATGATTACACAATCTTAATCTACGACACGCTACTCAATAGGTCTTGAATATCCAATGGCACGTGCGACACCCACATCTATGCTGCGAGGGTAGGACAGGCCGGTATTTCATGATTTATTACTGGAAACCCTATTGACAACGTTGTACTCCTGCGACATATCGAAATGGGGACTAGTCGACGCGCCAGTGTGGCCATAGCTCGAGACCAACTCTACTCTTTTGTTTCAGTTAAAGTAAGTTTTCAAACGTAGCACCGTCAACTTCAGTATAATTACAGATCTGCTTATCAAATGACAGAATTATTTCGGCCGGAATGTCAGCACCATTTCTTCACAACCTGTTGGCACATGCTGGTACACATTACCTTTTAAATATCCCCACAGAAAGAAATCCAGCGACGTCAAATCCGGCGACCTAGTGGTCCAATTTATAAAGCCACCTCTGCCAACCCATCGACCACTATAAACACGGTCTAACACCTTCCGTGCTTCACTTGCGTAATGCGCTGGGCATGCTGTTGTCAAACGTCCAGAGCAACATCCAGCAGTAGTAACGTTAGCTCCATTTTCTAAAACGGTTGACATTTGCGTCCATTCAACGATTTGTCAAAAAAATAGGGCCAATGAATTTGTTCCCATGTTGCCACACCATAAATTAGCCGACCAAGAACGTTGATTGTAAACTTGCCGTAACTGGTGGAGACTGTTTACACTCCAGTAATGAGTGATATATCGGTTAACACTACAATGGTTTGTGAATGTAGACTCATCGGAAAATAGTACCTCGGGAAAGAAAGTAGGGGTCGTCTGGATTTGTTGACGTGGCCAATCACAAAACACTACCCCGCTATGGAAATCGGCGCAATGAAGTTATTTATGCAGTGAACGTGATATGAAAGTTACTTATGACGTTGCAGTACTGGGACAATACTACCTACGGACATTCCGGAATGGTGGTGTAATTGCCGGACGTTTATCCGTGGGTTGTGGTGCACTGCCGTTAGTACAGCTACTTCATTAGCTTCCCCGTAACACATTTTCTTTCATTTCCTTTGCCTGTACGCTGTTTTTCTTTCCATTGATTGAATTTCGATCCTCCCGAAGGGAGCGTGCTTAAATTGTAAAACGGTGAAAAACTGAGGGAAGTTAAAGCACAAAACAAAGGGTTGGCGATGCTAATAAAATACACAGGAAGCAGTCAGGTAAAATAGTAGACAGACAATTAAAAATCACGGCGAGAGTCTGGTTTCTGTTCGCAAGAAATATAAAAATCACACCCAGCGAGTATGATTTCCGTTCGCAACACTTCGGAAAACATGCACAACACTGAACACTCACTGGAAACACAACACTAAAAACCAGCACGAAGACGACACACCACAGCCAAGGGCAGATTGAGGGGGGGGGGGGGGGGACCTGGGTCTAGGAAGAATTGATTTTCAGAAGCCACTGATTCTGGGGAAGGCGTTGGGACCGTTGGAGAGTATGAGCGAGGGCAAGGAACGCTTTGTCATTGGCATACTGCAGGAGGTGTACTGGAGGGGAGGGAGGGGGTTGGTGCATATCTGTCACGTACAGAAGGTAGAGGAGAGGACAGAGCCCTGGAACACACCTGCAGAGGGGTAGAAGGTGCAGGAATCGGCGTTATGTATGGTAACATAGGAGGGGTGGCGGCAGAGGAAGGAGACAATCAGATAGACGTAGTTGACAGGTAGGTGTAGGTCTGGAGTTTAAACAGGAGACTTGAATTCCAGATACGGTTGTAGGCCTTTTTGAAGTCGAGGGAGACTGGAGTTATGCGTGAAGGAGAGGAGGTGCGTGAGGCGTAGGAGTTGGTCAACGGCAGAGAGGGAAGGTAGAAAGCCACATTAGGTGTTGGGGAGGAGGTGGTGTCGGTGAAGGTGCTGATGGATGCGCCTGGTAAGGATGGATTCCAAGAGCTTGCTGAACACCAAGGTGAGACATATAGGGCAATAGGAAGAGGCATCAGGTGGAGGCTCTGTACGCTGCCATCAGACTTAAAGGCATTCACGACCTTGTGAAAGAACGAACGAGAGCGAGGTTTCTCTCGAAAACTCTCGGTCTACAAGGCAACAGCAGCCTCAACTTTCCCCTACATTCTTCCTAAATCAGGATCATTTCGATTTTTTCTTCTGTGGTTGCAATATTCATCGTACACTTGCACTCCTGTTTTCCAGATGATAGGTAAGTCTGCAGGCAATAAATACTGTGCAAGTATTTTAACGCTTAGGGCGCTACCCCTTTTACGTCTATATGATACATGAGTTCCGGTCGCAGTGTACTGGAATGATACGTTGTAGTTCGCTACATGGCCACGGTGGTGCGCCGAGTAGTCCCCTGTTCGACATGTCGTAGGAAAACAACGTTGCGAATGGGGTTTTCAATGAGAAGTTAAAAAATATTGGACTGTCCCGCCCTCGTAGCATAGATGTGCGGTCCCACGTGTCACTGGATATTCAAGGGCAATTGAGTAGCATGTTCTAAATTGTGTACCCATTTCTATTCCTCCTATTACAGCACCGTTTATAGTGAAACGAAGAAAATGTTTCGACAAGACGTATGTAGATTTTGTCGTAAAATGGGAATCTGCAATCAAGAAGAACAGGGGTTGCTATTGAAGATTTTAAAGTCTCTCTCTCCCTCTCTTTCTCTGTCTCTCTCTCTCTCTCTCTCTCTCTCTCTCTCTCTCTCTCTCTCTCTCTTCCCCCTCCCCCCCCCACCCACGAACCAAGTCGGGTGGTGGAGTGTCGAATACGGTCCCTTCGAGACGAACAAATTGGAGTTATAAGTTTTTTTGATCCGATGTACAGTTTTCGAGACATTCGAATCTCTTTAGTTAAAATGGACACTCCGTTCTGTTTCCTGCTACTGATATGTCATAAAAAGATTAGAGAGATTTTCCTATGCATCATTTGAGCCTGGAATAGAAAAGTTGTGACCTCTTAGTGGTATTGGAAGTACCCTTCCCCACCCACCATCAGTTGTTTTGGAAAGTGTAGATGTAGATGTTGTTCATACACATATTTACTACATGGAGAATGGCCATTTATGAACAGTTTGCCTTGAGATAATTTTTCGTCATTGCATCTTCGCTGATTTCATCTCCGTCAGTTCGATGTACTGCGTTTAATTAATTTCGGATGCATCCCGTGTGGCGGAGTAAAAAGTGGCTGTGAGCACTATGGGACTTAATATCTGAGGTCATCAGTCCCCTAGAACGTAGAATTACTTAAATATAACTAACCTAAGGACATCACACACATCCATGCCCGAGGCAGGAATCGAATCTGCGACCGTTGCGGGCTCGCCGTTCCAAACTGAAGCGCCTAGAATCGCTCGGCCACATCATCCGGCGGCGGAGTAAAATTCAGTCCTCCACGGTTCCCTAGCATGGCAGAACTTGTAGCATTAGTTTTCGGAAGACTTAGGTGGCAACATCAGTGACAACGAAAGAAATCGGCTTTGGCGGGAGGTGGAGGTTAAGAAGGAGAGAGGATAATGCGATTGCTCGCGAACATGAAATACAGGTATGAGCCCCAGTTTAACTAATTTTTCAAAGGTCACCACACATTCACTATCTTTCACTGTTTTGAGCACATTGATGTCCCAGATTAACTATCGATACTTTCTTACATTTCTGAAGGTATAATGTGGCTATGTTTAGAATTCTTGATTTCTGAACGTTGTGGCTTGACTTCGGTTATATGTAAACGAGTTATTTACTCGGTTAAAGTTTTACTTTTTGTTTTTCAGTAACTTCTCAGGTGCATCCACTTAGTTTACCTTGCGGCGGATACACACGTTTATTAACCTATACCAAATTACCTGTCGTCCCATTGACCTGCCTCTTGCGTTCGAAGCAAGTACAGTGTTCCCATCAGTGGCTTATCTTCTCGCCGCACGCCCGGACACGTGCAGTCGCCGCCGTTTTCTGATTCATAACTGCGATAAGATGCGCGGTGCGCTGCAGTTAGCGTAAATGTTGCCAAACGCAATTTGATTTCACGTTAAACGCAAAACTCATCTGCAGTAAATTGGTGGCTATTAGCCGTAAGGACTGCGCGCCCTCTTCGCGGCCTATTAAGCCGAGGAGAGGAAAGGCAGCGCAGCCCGTGCACCGGCATAATGAGGCCTGTCCTCCTTCCCCCTGCACCCTCCTCACCACTCCTCGGCTCCATCCTCACCTACGCCCACTGGCGGGGCACAACACTGCTCGGCACAGCTCACCGCTTCTGCGACCTGGCACAGTCTTAGCAAGCGCTTCAGAAAGGAAACGCAGACTCCTCCACTTTCGCTGCTCTGTGCAACGTGCTCAGTTTTCAAAAATTTCTCGAACAGCATGGAGAAGTCCATGTCTTACAATCACTAAATCTAAGCTATCCTTACCGGAAGAGATGTACTCAACAAAATTTTCCGGGCTACCCTGCTGCGGGTGAATGGATATTGTACAGTGTAGGAAAAATGAAACTGGCTCGGAAAGTATTTCATGTACCTTAAGATAGGCAGACCTTTTTACATCACCCACACAAGAGGCCGCTGACCTCACTTGGCTGCCTGCCGAAAAATACAGGAAATATTAGCGGAGACAGTTCATTTTAAACGAAGAAGGGAAAACCGAAAGGTGGAAGGAGTATATAGCGCGTCTATACAAAGGTGATGTATTTGAGGGCGATATTACGAAAATGGAAGAGGACTTAGATGAACGTGAGATGGGAGATACAATACTGCGTGAAGAATTTGACAGAGCACTGAAAGATCTAAGTCGAAACAAGACCCCAGGAGTAGACAACATTCCGTTAGAACTACTGATAGCCTTGGGAGAGCCAGCCATGACCCAGCTCTTCCATGAGGTGGGCAAATGTATGAGAAAGGTGAAATACCCTCAGACTTCAAGTAGAATATAATAAAGCCAGCAAGTACTGGCAGGTGTGAGACTCACGGAACTATCAGTTTAATAAGTCACGGTCGCACAATACTAACACGAATTGTTTACAGACGAATTGGAAAACTGGTAGTGGCCGACCTAGGGAGAAATCAGTTTGGATTCCGTAGAAATGTAGGAACACGCGAGGCAATACTGACCCTACGACTTATCTTAGAAGCTAGGTTAAGGAAAGGCAAACCTACGTTTCTATCATTTGTAGACTTATAGATAGATTTTGACAATGTTGACTGGAATACTCTCTTTAAATTCTGAAGGTGGCAGTGGTCAAATACAGGGAGTGGAAGTCTGTTTACAGTTCGTACAGAAACCAGATGGCAGTTATAAGATTCAAGGGGCATGAAAGGAAAGCAGTGGTTTGGAAGGGAGTGATACAGGTTTTTAGGCTATCACCGATGTTACGCAATCTGTTCACTAAACAAGCAATAAAGAAAATCAAAGAAAAGTTTCGAATCGGAATGAAAAGCCAGTGAGATGAAATAAAAAGTTTGAGCTTTGCCAATGACTTTGTAGTTCTGTCAGAGACATCAAAGAACTTAGAAGAACAGTTGAACGGAGTGGACAGTGACTTGAAAGGATGATATAAGATGATCATCAACAAAAGCAAAACGAGAATACCGGAATGTAGTTGAATAAAATCAGATGATGCTGAGGGAATTAGATTAGGAAATGAGACAACTGAAGGTAGTAGATGATTTTTGCTATTTGGGCAGCAAAATGACTGAGAACGGTAAAAGTAGAGAGGATATCAAGTGTAGACTAGCGATGGCAAGGAAAGCGTTTCTGAAGAAGAGAAATTTGTTAACATCGAGTGTAGATTTAAGTGTCAGGATGTTTTTGCTGAAGTATTTGGATGGAATGTAGCCATGTATGAATGTGAAATATGGACCATTAACAGTTGTAAGCATATAGTCATATCGCTGGTTTTGGTTGAGGAGTATTGTAAGTAGGCTGTTTAGTTTTTTATATTGGTAACGCCACGTAGCGCTCTGTATGAAAATCACTGGCTGTGCTCTGTGCATTCTGTGGCTGAGTGGCATTGTTGTAATATTCGATATTGTAGTGTTGGTCTGTTGGCTGTTAAAAGCGCGTAGCATTGCGCAGTTGGAGGTGAGCCGCCAGCAGTGGTGGATGAGGGGAAGTGAGATGGCGGAATTTTGAGAACGGAGGTGTGTCCATCAGAAACAGTACATTTGTAAGAATGGATGTTATGAACTGCTATATATATTATGACTATTAAGGTAAATAAATTGTTTGTTCTCTATTAAAATCTTTCATTTGCTATGCCTATCAGTAGTTAGTGCCTTCCGTAGTTTGAATCTTTTATTTAGCTGGCAGTAGTGGCTCTTGCTGTATTGCAGAAGTTCGAGTAATGAAGATTTTTGTGAGGTAAGTGATTTGTGAATGGTATAGGTTAATGTTAGTCAGGGCCATTCTTTTGTAGGGATTACTGAAAGTCAGATTGCATTGCGCCCAAAAAAATATTGTGTGTCAGTTCAAGCACAGTCATGTACAATTTTTCTAAGGGGACATTTCATATGGCGACCCTGCCAGGATACCTCATTGGAATCTTAGGAGTTTTTTCTTGCAGTTTGTGTAATTAGTGTAACTATTGTTTATTGCTAGTGTGTAATTGTAGAGAGAATCTCCTTTGTATTTGCAGTCTTTTATTGTTGTACAGTAGATTTGCACCAAGTATTTCGCAGCTGCGCTTGCAATTAACTAGATATTATTTTCAGTGCTATGTTAATGTGTTCGCTTATTTTTGCTCTTGAAATTGTGCTTTTCTGTGTTATCATGTGAAATATTGTGACAATAATGACGTGTGAAAAACGTAACACTAGGCTCCAAAGTAAACTGAGAAATAATAGTGTCGATGAGCGTAGCTTATCAGCACCACTATGTAATGAATTAACAGACATTCAAAGTAGTAATTTGGTAATTGGGCATAGGGAAATGGAGCGGGCGGCAAATAATGGTGTACACAGTGAAACAAGTAGTGAACAGGGAAGCATTATCTATCGATCGGTCGGCAACAGCTCCCCCCAGGAATCGGGAATGACAGAACACAATATTGCAAATACTGTAGACTCAGGTTTTGGGTCCTCACCGTTTTCTCAAATGAGTCAAGACACATTTTCTGCTTGTCAAAATGTGAATGTTGCCGGTGAAAATGCACTGCCAAAAAGCATAGAGAAACAGATTCCAGACACTAATACATTATTATTGCAATTAATGCAACAAATGGAACAAAATCAGAGACAAACACAGCAAAAACTTCAAAAGTTAGACACGATGGAACAAAATCAGACACAAACACAGGAAAAGCTTCAAAAGTTAGACACCACGCTTGAACAAACACGTGAAGATTTAACTACTGAGTTACATAAAATCGAATCGAAATGTCAAAAAGTCTGTAATGACGTAAAAACACAAATTTGTGAGCATTTCCAACCTATTTTTTCGCGGCATGAAAATGCATTACAGAATCACGAAGAAGCCATAAAAGAACTGCAAACTATTGTTCATGAAAATCATGAGACCTTGCAAGCTAAAATTGACTCAGTTGCATCTACTGATTCGATTACGTAACTTGCAAAAACTCAGGAAAACTTAAAGGACACAGTAGATACGATTTCAACACAAATGGACACTCTGAAACTTGGTTCAGAAAAACACACTGAGGAAATAAGTACACTATCGGAGAAAGTAGCCGAACTTTCAGATCAGTTCACTAACTTATCTACAAAGGTAGATGATGATGTGAATGACACAAGGCCTGTAGCCATAACTGACACAGAAGAGTATGAACAAATTAAGAAATTCAAACAAAATCAGAATCAAATTAATATGCAACATCAAAGAGAAATCAGGGCAGTACAACATCATTTGGCACAAGGGACTTAGAAATACGGAAAAGCCGCGAAATAATAACACAGGGCATTTCGGAAATTATGAAAGAATTTGGCAAGGTGCACCGAATATTGAGATGGAACCGCCGACACGACGTAACAATAACCGATATGCGATTCGCCGACACAATGATTTTGCTATAAGATGTTCATTACTACACGTAAATTCAAAACATTTATGAATTCCAGCAACGACATTCATCCACATGCGTGGCTTCATCAATTCTCTCATTGTTTTCCTCCCAACTGGTCATTACAGCACAGATTAGAATTTATGTGTGGCTACTTAGAGAATGAACCAGCTGAAAGAATGCGATCGGTCATTCATGATTGCCACAGTAAAGGAGAATTTTATCATGCCTTCCTCTCAGCATATTGGTGTCAAGCTACACAAGACCGAGTAAAACATAGCATCATAATTATGAAACGTTTCGAACAATCTGCATTTTCTAGTGTTGTGCAATATTTTGAAGACATGTTGCACAAGAATCAGTACCTCTCAAACACATACAGCCCCTCAGAACTCATCCGCATTTGCTTAATCAAATTACCTGAACATTTACAACATATTATTTTAGGAGGACGTTGCAAAGACGACATTGAAGCTTTTCAGGGACTCTTACAAGAATTAGAAATTGACACTGACAATCGCAGAATGCGAAAACAGGAACACAACAATTACAGATCACATCCGTCGCAATTCCGCGATGAAAGAAATAATAACTGGACACGACAAGGCTATTCTCACAACACAGATCGTGACCAAAACAGACACCACCCGCATTACAACCGTTGGCAGAGTAGTAATAATTACAGGGAAAGATCACCTCTCCGTGGTAGTGACTATCACAGAGACAATCAGAGGAACAGACAATATGGGAACCAAAATAATTATTATCAAGGGAGACAGAAAAACTTAGGCACAGTTACGATTCAGGGAGAAATTCTCCACCACGTGACCGACAAGAAAGAAACTATGGAATCTACAGACATGACGACAGACGATATGATCGTAACGACAGAGCAGAATTGCATCAGAACTGGCGGGATTCAAACAGGGCAGGGCCCTCTCGACAAGGTGAATTTGTAGAAGTTAGTTCTCCAAATCCCAATAACGACGCGCGCCAACAAAGACACAATAGGCAATGACTCATACCGCTGGCAGCCGTAAAACGTACTTATGAAACTGACGACGCAGCTGCCATAGCTAGTAATTACGTAAAAATGGAAGACATTAGGGACATCTTACTCCAGGAACACGACGTAAAACATAACAACATTGCATATCCTGTGATTCACATTACGGTAAATGACGTAAAATTTACGGCAGTACTTGACTCTAGCAGTCCCATTTCAGTAATTAGTGAAACAGCCTTTAGCAAATGCAACAAATCGAACGATTGCCCCACACTTCCGTTACGTAAGATTAAATTACAAGATGCAATCTTTGGAAAAAGTGTAGATGTACGCCAACAAACCAGCTTAGAATTCTTTTGTCAAAGCCACAGCTTCTCTATGAACTTTCTTATTGTTCCATTATTGTCGACGGAAATTATATTGGGAGTAGACTTTTTTAATGAATACAAAGCAATCCTAAACTTTCACGATGCTGAAATAAGTTTAGAGAAAGAAGGTAAGTCAATAGCTTTGAAATTTGAAGATTGGCTCTCAAACCATGACGAAGAAATTAATCGGCTTTACCTCCTGTTAGACAACAGTTCGGAATTTTCGACGGAACTTGACACTAACAATCACTCTGCAAGTACTGGGGGGGGGATGATATCGATGGCGCATTTGATACTAATGAGTTAATTCAGAATAAAATTCAAACAATTGAGAATTGTAATGACACTGATAGGCAAGACCTTTTTGAGATTTTACAAGCACATTCCACAGTTTTTACTCACAAAACAGGAACAATCAAGGGATTTCAGTACCAATTTCGTGTTCGTGAGCATACTAAATTTTGTGTTAGACCATATGTAATTCCGGCACATTATAGGGACCGTCTTAGAACAGATATACAATGTACGCTTAACGATTGAGCCTGCCATGTTGTTGAGAAGAAAAATGGATCGATCAGGCTTGTCTTAGATTCGAGACAAATCAATACTATCATCATTTCTGAAACAAACAGGCCGCAAACGTTGGAAGAACTTCTTCAAAATTTTAATGGTGTAAGAGTTTTGTCTTCTATTGATCTCAGATCCAGCTTTTATCAGATCGAACTTCACCCAGAATGTAGAAAATACACAGTTTTCCTTTGTTTCGGCGTTTGTTATCAGTTTCAGAAACTTCCTTTTGGTTTGAACATTTCTTCGGCAGCATTCATTTGCGGGCTAAATTCCATATTACCTGAGTTCTTAAAACGTCACATCACCTTATATGTGGACGATATTCTGATAGCAGAAGCCTCATGGGAACAACATAATCGCATCCTCAGGGGGGTACACGCTTACTTTGTGTACCATGTGTGTGGCAAGCATAAGGAGCCCTAGCAAATATGGTATTTGCTTATACAACTTTACACATTGGTACCATATTTCTCTAACACAGAATTACACAGAGACAAATATCTATTTTACTACATCAGTGACAGATGTTTACGTAGTTTCACAGTTGGATGACTTCACACTTATGAAATTGTATTTTGTCTGTATTTTGTGAAATGTTCATATTTTTTCGGAACCATTGTGATACTATGAGAGCTTTGAAGGATGTATTTGGTATGGGATCATGATTTTTAAAGTACGTTTGAGGTAGATGACTCTTTTGACATGAGCAGAGAATTTTTTTTAGGTTTTGAAATTGTTGGAGGAAGTTACGACGATTTTGAGAGTTGGCTGAGGTTTTATGACGTTATTATTACGATGACAATGTGTAATATGCTGCTGAGGTATGTTTATGATCAATGAGCTGATGCTATATGAGGAATATGATTATGCTACATATCTGTTATGATGAAATATTGAAGAAGTGTCGACGAATATGTATATGTGTAATAAGGTAAGGTATAATGAGTAGTGGTTAGGCATGCTAATTTGTGAAAAAGGATGTTGGAAACCAAGAATCGTACTTTAAGAGTTATGAAATATGTGTACATGCATGAATGCTTCACAATGCCGACGAAAATGTTTTGGACACTGTTATATTTATAAGATTTTGTTTCTACAGATTTGTAACGCAAATTCTGGACCTGTGAAATTTTTTTATATGAGACTGTCACTGTAGCGGAAACTGCTGTCGTAAATATTTCGGAAAGAAAGGTAAGTGATCTTGACGTAATGAGTTTTGGGCGCCCAGCTAAGAGATAGTTGTCTGACAAAAGAGAGCCATTAGGTGGAGAAAAACTGTTTCTGAAAGAGGATGTGAACAGAATACAGAAAGCAGGCTTGGATAGGATTTTTTTTGGCTGGAGCAAATGTTGAAATAAGAGGGATGATCTATGGAATGAAGTTTTGAGTTAGACTGCAGTACCAAATGTTACACTGAAAACAAACCCTGCCTTTTCCTCTTGTGTTATTCTGCTATGTGTTTGTGTACTCTTGTATATTTGTGTTTTTCCTGTCTTAATGTGTTTAGCTGATATGAGTTATGTTGTGGAATTTTTCTAATAATATGTTATTTACTTTGTAAAGATGTTTAGACATTATTTGTTCTGTTTTGTTTTAATGCTCACGTGTGAAGTTGATGTTTCGAAAGTTATTCAGACCTTTTATGTATTATTATGTCATAATTCCTGTAACACTGATGTATATGTTTATTTCTATTCTTTTCTAAAGCCCCTATTACTACAAATGTTATCTGTATTGTTATGTTCTTTAATAATGTATTTTGTACCTTTGTAATTGTATTCTTATGTTGTAAATTTATAATTGTATATACACCAGTTCTTCAAATTAAGTATCATTTCACTGTGCACATTTCTGTTGGTCATAATATATGCACAGTATGTGAGCAGTTGGGACTGTTAGTATTTGGACGTGTGTTAATAATTCAGCAAGGGACTAGTTAACAGCATTGCTGGTTCTAAGGACAATTAGAAAAAAACTTTGTGAGTGCACGAGTGGTGGTTTATGGACTTGCTATATTCTCCGCAAGATTCTTCGATGGTGATTGTGCACCTGCACAGTCGCAATGGATGGCTGCTAGCCATCTCTACAAGGACTACAGTGGGGCTGCATCTTTGATGGCCCACCAATACCATTATTTCTACAAGGACTACAGTGGGTCTGCACCTTTGATGACCCACCAGTACCATTATTTCTACCAGGACTGCAGTGGGTCTGCACCTTTGATGACCCACCAATACCATTATTTCTACAAGGACTACAGTGGGTCTGCACCTCTGGTGCCCCACCAATACCTTAATCTCTACCAGGACTATAGTGGGTCTGCTCTGTGATGACCTTCCTACCAATATTCTTCAAAACTTCGACTGACTCTGTGGTGGGTTTGCTCTGTTGTGGACCATTACCTGTCTGCATGTCAAGAAAATGGTTCAAATGGCTCTGAGCACTATGGGACTTAACTGCTACGGTCATCAGTCCCCTAGAACTTAGAACTACTTAAACCTAACTAACCTAAGGACAGCACACAACACCCAGCCATCACGAGGCAGAGAAAATCCCTGACCCCGCCGGGAATCGAACCCGGGAACCCGGGCGTGGGAAGCGAGAACGCTACCGCACGTGCATGTCAAGAGTCAGCACTTTCTTTCCGTTGGAAGGACAACACTACTTCTTCAAGACTACATGGAAATCCACTACTTCTATGTGCAATTTCTTTTAACAATGAGACTTTGTGAAAAAAACTGTTACTTTATGGACTGTGAGAAAATTTTAGCTTTTAACCAACATTGTATCAATAAGTGTGTGCATTTTATTTCTTTGTTATTGTAATTATGATTATGAAAATTTTTTTCAAATCTGTATTGGCCAGTGCCCAAAACAATCTGTAAATTTTTTTGTGGGGAGCATGGGGGCTATGTAAGTAGGCTCTTTAGGTTTTTATATTGGTAACGCCACGTAGCGCTCTGTATGAAAATCACTGGCTGTGCTGTGTGCATTCTGTGGCTGAGTGGCATTGTTAAGTGATTTGTGAAACGTATAGGTTAATGTTAGTCAGGGCCATTCTTTTGTAGGGATTATTGAAAGTCAGATTGTGTTGCGCTAAAAAAATATTGTGTGTCAGTTTAAGCACAGTCATGTATAATTTTTCTAAGGGGACGTTTCAGTATCTTTGCAAGCGGTCGCGTTTTGCAGTATCGAGCATGGGACACGGAGCTGTTATGTAGTGTTGTGGATAGTTCTATATGGGAAAAGCATTACATGGAAGTTCAAGTGTGGCTCAGGAGAGCACGAAGTAGTCTACCACCACTACTACCCAGTGCACCTCAGCGATAAAATAACCTGACATTGAGCATTTGGCACAAGTCTATAATGATCTATTGTACACACAATTTTAAGTTTTCAGAATAATCCATTTCTGGCAGTCGTATCTTAAGAAATCACTATATCTCCATGATCTTAATTGCCTGTAGAATCTCTTTCAACACAGATCTTAAAATATTCCAATCTATAATTATATTTACTCCATTGCCTTCATGTGTAAGTAATGTATCTCGTATACACTAAGCTTCGAGTTTTTTTTTCCAATGCAGTGGGACGAGTGTAAACAATCTTCTAACCACAACAACTATTATTTTGCACTACTTTACTACTATCCACAACTGGTGAAGTCCTATAGACCCATTCCTTTTGTTCTGGCGTCTCTTGGAGATACCTTTTGGTTCAGTCATTTGAAATGAGAGCAACAGCACACAACACTATAAACGCATCGAGCTAACAAATATCGAAATATGTGTTTTGTTTACAAAGAGTAACAAGCATATGAGCAAAAAATATTTAATAACAAGTGCAGCCAGGCTGTGGTAATCAAATCCAAAGAGAAAACAGAAAAGTCACACCCTTCTAGATCATGTTGTTGCTATAAGTTGCCTACAAATCTTGAACGATGTCGCTATCAACGCAGAAAGCGTGATGTGTGAAGTAAAAGGTAAAAAACAGCATACATTTACACAGAATTTTTTCAAAACAAATTCACCAGTTTCTTCACGACAATTTATATAGTAGAAAAAAAGAATTTCATTTTTTTCGAAAAATTTGTTGTTTGATCTCAGCAACTGCTAGGTAAGCCTAGCTGGGTGTCGTAATAATATTGGGGAGGCCACAAAATAATGACTGAGGAAAAAAGAAGAGTAAGGTTCTATTAGTCATTTGCAAACAATCACTGTACTTCTGTTTATCATATTCCTTGGCATCAATTAAGTTGTCCAATCGATTGGGTCTTCCAGTACGAATCTGCATATATTACATGACTGTTTCCAGAAAAACGATCACGAAACCTCATCTGAATTGAAATACTCTTTTGTAGCACCACATTTAAAAGCTTTCATTTTCTTCTTGTCTGAACTGCTTTTTGCACACGTTTCATTTCCATACAAGAGTGCAATCCAGACAAGTACATTCAGAAAAGAATTCCTACCACTGAAATTTTTATAGGATGTTAATAGATTTTTCTTCTTCAGGAATGCTTTTTTTGCTGTTACCGGTCTGCATTTAATATACTGTCAATTGGGACGCTCCGTTACTTTGTTTACCAAATGACCAAAGTCAGTTATTACTTTAAATCTCTTATTTTCTGCTGTAATTCTCACAGTATCACCTGATTTAATTGCACTACTTTCCATAATCCTTAATTCACATTTGTTGTTACTCATTTCATAATCACCTATCAAGACACTGTTCGCTTGTTCGACTACCATTCCATCTTCTTTGATGTCACTTCCACAATTACATCATCATTGGCAAACAGCAACCGCAAACCTTGATTCCATATCGAAATTTCTTCTTGGCTCCTTCTGCTGATTGTCAAAGTACAGATTGAACCACAACCGTGTCCCACTCCCTTCTCAACTACTGCTTCTCATTCATGCCCATTACCGCTTACAGCCGCAGTCTGGTTCCTGTGAAATTAGTACTTAATTTTTCTTTTCCTGTAATTTACTCCTTGGCACCTTGAGAATTTCAAAGACTGGATTCTAGTCAACATTGTTAAACGCTTTCACTAAATGTACGAATTCTATAAACATATATTTTCATTAAGTTAATCTATTTTGTATGTTAAATTGTAGTGTTAATATAACTTTTCCTTTTCTTACATTTCTCCAGAACCCAAATTGACTTTCCCGAAATCAGCATATACACATGTTTCGATTCTTCTGTAAATAATCCTTCCTTGTCATCATTTTGTAATCATTATTTCTTAAACTTATAGTAATTACACCTCGATTATTCCCATATGAATATTTTGATAAATGCAAAAGACGGCTTTCAGGCATAACAAGTGATGATACTTAGTCGAAAACTCGAAAAGCGGCTACTGAATGAGCAATTCAATTTTCAGTACTTTTAAGATATAATGAAACAGTTCTAGCCTCCGCTGCATAGTAGGCCTGCCGAAAAACGCTTCTGCTCTTTATTTCTGGTCCAGGTTACCACAGTGGTTGAAAACGTTTTTCCTTCCCACAGTCTAGACTGGTAGCCTAGGCACTGAAATAGGAATAAACTTCAATAGGACATTCATGTAGCTACTGTCAATTCTCCTGGTTCGTGACCATCTATCAAATTAAATTACTCGCCAGTAAGTAGGATTCCCGATGCCAACTCAAGGAGTTTGAATGTGGAAACTAGTGTACAATGTAACTGACAATATTACAGGAAACGTTTTGCAAACACTGTGATCCAACTATGATCCATCTACATTCAGTTGACGCTTTCTTGATACCCTACAGAAACATTGTGGACATTACCCATTTAAGATGTGATTTGAGAATGACTTTGTATGTCTTCCCAAATACGTCTCCTCAGTGTTACCACAGATTACGTGTCACTAACCAACATCTGTACTGAGAACTCAGTACACGTTAGGAGCCTGGTTGCTAGCACTGCTCTGAGTGAAATGCATGGGTATTTCTGATCAATTTCATTAACCTGATGTCTTCTACATGTGTTCCTTGCACAGCAAACAGCGTGCAGGTCGTATATTCGCTGCCTTGTGGCAGTAATGAACTGTAAGCGATAAAATGAGACTACTTAAATAGGTGATTATTTCGCTTTTTTCGGATGCTACTAGTATTCATTTTTGCAGAAGACGAAAACCTGAGAATCAAAATCTTTATCCACCGTCTGATGAACAACTGACACATCTTTAGTATTCCACAATTTCTCTCTTTACGCCGGTAACTGATCACACATTTACTTGTTGCTTGGTCTGTTTTAGACTCAACACTTCATTAAATAATTGAAATAAAGGCGGTAGGACCAGACAACGCGTCTGTTTCTCATGACCGCTGGTTGCAGAGTGATTACATGGCATAATTTATATACTTCTCTTATCGGTGAACTGCCGTCTTCTGAGGTTTAATTTAAAAAAAAATTGCATCATTCAGATGTCTTTACGCATTTATCACAACATTTCTCGGCCCACTACCTTCCTTTGTTCTTCTTAGCTCTTTGTATTGCTTGCTACAGACCTTCTACTTAACACGGCAAAAATAATATATAACTATATACTCCTTCGCACGGACGTAGAAACACAGGATCATTTTGCACTCACACACCTACAGGAAACAGACATAGGCGAAACGCCCTCCCGTCTCCATCGGTAGCATATGGAACCGGAAAAATCTCATGTAACAACACAAAATAGCTTAGTTTAGTTTCCTAATAAATCCAAACTATCAGAAACACACATATGATTGTATTACATATTAATCGAAATAATGTTTTACTATTGTTTTGCCTAAGCTTGACTGTTTCAAATCCAAACAGTACTACTGCTTGTTTATTACGACGTCATTGCTCATGACGTTTCCGTCGTTACTAGACAGTAACCATCTGCCGTTAAAGACCCGCTAAGGTGATGATGCACGCTACTACTCGGCTTATACTCTCTTGTATTTTCAACTTGACAGACGGAAAGTCGCTGCATCACCTGTTTTTTCATGCAGCCTTACTTGTTGGCTTTGGTAATCATTTCTAAATTACATTATATCCTATTTTAAAGTCACGTTTCGGACTTTTCTAAAGTATTGATTAATTGTCTACAGTATGTACTTCTGATTTTCTTAGACATATAATTGCTGTTTAGTTATAGTTGAAAGAACTCTTCTGATGCTTTTCTCCCCTTAAATATAATCTAATATGGGGTTATAAACACATTGCTTCATTCGACAGTAAGATTTTTCATTACTTTTCTATTCGAGTGTAACAGTTGTCGCTACAAGTATTGTTATACACCTATATTTTTGTGTATGTTGTGTTTATCTCTACCAACGTGTTTAGAACGTTGTAATCTCAGTTGACATAAATTAGTACCATATCAGCCTTGTAATCATCTCGGCCTGATTATATTTTCCATGTTTAGACCTTTATTTTGTTTTCCTATTATTTCAGTCACTTGCATAAGATTCTCTTGTATACTTCAGTTAACATAGCCTCATACTTAAATATTACATTTATTTTGTTTATGTCCCTTGTGAGATCTTCAAACTTTGGAGTTGTGCCTCATATATGTCAATAACCTATCTACGTAATTGTATTCTATAAACAACTGGCGGAAACCATTTCGCCTCTAAACACAATCTCTCGTATCTCATAAATAATTTGCCAACTAACATGTCACCTTATAAATCTTTTTCATAACCCTCCATATTAGCTCACTTATCTGTTGCCTAGTAATTACCCTAACTAATCTCTACAAACCATCCCTTGCCAACCAATACATAACAACCACTTGACCTTATCAGTTCATATATGTCTATCACATTTGACATAACACTCACTTATTTCTTATCTGGAGTCAACATACAATCTGTTATTTTGTTTTGTCGTCTGTCCCATCGTAATTCGTCATGTGACTTACCTCGTTTAGCGATCCTTCTTGTGCTGCTGCTTGCTTATATTATTATAAAACTTACTTTATACGTTGTATTTCATTATAACATCCTTCATCTTATTCTCTATCTCAGTTATATTGAACAAAATGTTTTCAGAAATAATTAACAGTCCACAGTATTTCTAGTATTTTAAGAAATCCACTGTAAGATGTGAAGTAAATGTTCGAGATTTCGCTCAAATACAATATGATTGTTTCTTAACGCAGCCAATAGTTTTCTCATTCATTTGTGGCTGTGATTCTATGTTTTTCACGTTTTATGTCCTATTCAAGCATATTGTCAAATCTCTATTTTCACCCACGCGTAGCATATGTTTATCCTGCTGAGATATCGATCATCATTTGTGTGCTCATTAAAATTTCCAGTTAATACTCTCGTCGTAGCTCCTGGAGTGAAGAATATTAAGGGTGACAGGTTTAGTCCAAAATGATAGCAAGGGAAGAACTAACAATATGGAAGGAAACTGAAATAGTGCCCTCACTTGACTTGGGCACCTGGAAATCGTCAATAACCTATGCAGTGCAAAGGATGCTATTGCCCCCTTAGGTTACAACACATTCATACAAATTTTGATGTCAGTAATACTATGTACTTATTTGTTTGCTGCTATTCTTGTATTGGCTACCTTCACTGTATTGGGGTGTGCTATTCTAACTTTTTTATGGTTCTTCATATGTCTCAGAAAGCTTATTTTTTATCTCCAAGTTTATCTTGGAGGATCTGCATCTTGACCGTATCAGTAGTAAAATGATTTGTCTTGTTCACAGTATTCGTTCCTTGTCTTAGTTGCCTTCTTTGATCCTACTTAATGATAAATCCCTCTTTCCATTGACGACTCTTCGTCTTTCATTAGAAAAGTTACCAGCTGCTCAGTAACGCTTTGTATTCTTTCTCCTGTAAATAATTCTTATGGAGTTATTCCCAGAGTAAAATTAGGTGATTCACTCACGACTCAAATTCTTCCACAAAATCTACCCATGTATGGTGCTTCTTGGAACAGTATGTTTTACACAGTCCAATTAGCTCCCTTATAATCTACGCTCTCTTATTCGATTGCGAGTGATATTTCGATTTGTAAATAGGCTTTGTGTAAAGATCACGCAGCATGCTTCCCAACACTCTGAGGTATCATTGTCACTAATAATACTGCCTGGTTTACCTATCCTCATTACATAATTCTTTTTGTTTTTACTGAGACTGGCTTCCCAGTAGCCATTTCTCAATGAAAACAGTTTTACATGCTTCGGCAGAACAACCAATGAATATTTATATCCACTTTGAGATGTTGGGAGGAGGCCACAAAGGTCAACGCATATGTTTTCCTTTATTTTTGTTGGGATTATGGTACACATATCCGCTTCATTACTAGAATTTGATGCTTTCGCGTTCTGACAGACACTACGCCAGATTTTAAAATATAGTGTTTTCTCCTCTCTAATTCATGAGAGTAGCAACTTTCTTTAACCTTGACTGCATATTTCTTGGCACCAAAATTAGCGTACATAAAAAGTATAAACCATAAAAGAATTTAGATATTGTGGCCAACACACCTTCCACTGTTGCTTTTCAGTAACTGTCCTACCATAAAATATCCTTTTATCTATGACATGATATTTCTTTCTTTGACATTTGCTTTCCCATTCCCTTCTACTTGGGTCATTTTATGGTATCATCCCTACTTTGTCTTCAAATTTTTCATTATGGTCATGATATTGTCTTCAACTTTTTCCCTTGTTGAGTACAGTATGGCCCTTCTTTTTGCCCTGTGTCATTAAAGTCTGCCTTGTCCACGCCCAATGTCAATCTGCGTAATGAATTCACATTTTGAAATCATACACCAGCCTGGTATTTGCCTAGTGAGTTGTGGGAAACTGACTAGAAAGCACGTTCAGGTTAGCCTGCTCGCCACCTCTCGTCGTTACTACGCTCCGGATAAGGCTCGTCTCTCCTAGGCACCGAAAGTGGGATATTAACGCGCTCGGATATGCAGGGGTTTCCAAAAACCAAAAGATTAATTTAGGGGGAACGAGTTGACCAACGTACTGGACTTCCCAGACCAATGCCTTGCCCTTTAAATGTCTGTGTGAGGTGTTACCGGACACATCGGAGAAAATGAGCTGGTGCTCTATCATGCATCTGCAGCCGTTGTTGAAATGGTACCTCCTCTACCAGAACGGGCAATTCGTTTCATAGGAACTGACGGTAGCTTGCCCAGACTTATCAAAACACAAATGGGTTCCATTACAACTAATGTGTGCCCCACACTGACCATGAACAGTGAATAAGGTTTACAGTAAAGGCCCTAATAGGTTTTAACTGCATGCAGTATCCGTAGGGAGTAACAGGAATTTCTCTCATTTTTTCTGTGTTCTGTAGACAGATATTTTCTAATATCAAAGAACTTACAGCGGAAAAGATGTTTTTCACAGAAGAGGTGCACATGCCTCTTAAGGTATGCATTTTAGAGCCCATGTTCACTGGGTATTTTTGTGTTGCTTTGATGCACAAATGCCCCCTATCAAAACTTCGAGTACCATTTTTTAACAGTCTGTGTAAATAAATCGTTATGTGCAATGATTCACAAGTTCCTACGATTTCTCTCAGGTTGAGATTAATTTAACAGCACCCAAAATTAAAATATAATAAGAACTGGATCATAATTGACATTTATGGTTTGCCAGAAATAACTTGATCGAAGATTGACTTTGAAAGACAGCAGGTCCTTTCGGCCCACCTTTCTTTCCCTTTCTTACAATTTTGTTTGATGCTTGGCATACTATTTGAGATTCAGTAGATGCAGTAACTGACATCTGCTGTCAGCTTACCTCACCTTTTGGCATTAAAATATTATTTGAGTTTCAGTAGCTGACACCAACTACTAGCATATAATTTCTCTTAACTGTCGAATAACACTGTGTATCTAGGGCATTCGCCATCATTTCTCCAGACAGTACTGTCTGTGGTAGTTGTGATCATCCTCTCAACTATTCATCACTCCTTACACTTGCATCCAGGGTAACAGTAGTCATCATGATTGAAGGTTAATAGCAGTGATCAACTAACTGGCCATCATTGCTCATCAATAATATTTTGGAAGTAATGGTAAACACTGCCATTGGAATAATTTTACTTTGGACCATATTTTTTTTCTTTTGTTTTTTGAGATTCTGAACCTTCCTCCCTGTGTGGAATGTTTGTCTAATCTTTTGTGTTTATTTTTATTTAGTATTCCATGCATTATGAAATTAGAGTTACGAAACCATGTTGCTTGAGTCATAAAATTCGTTGAAAATATCATCAAAACACATAACTTTTAGTACAGTTTGTTGTGCTAATTCGTTGAAAATGTAATGTTGGTGGAAAAATATGGAACCATAGTTCTCTGATTAAATTTAATAACACAAAAATACATTAGCCATCCAATAACTTTCTCACATACAACTGATGCGTTATCTTCTTACCCCCAAAAAACAGTGTTTTGTCAACTTTTTATACTGTTGGTAACATGACCTTAAGTGGGCCTAAGATTAAATGTTTTAAATAGTTTATTTGCTAATCAAAATATGAGTTACATTTCCCTAGTGGAGAACATGATTCATTACCTTCTTTGTCCCTTAACTGGTGCTTGGTCAGGTGGAGCATTACTAAAATACTTATAAAAATGCATGTTGATGAAAGTTCGATCTATCTATTTCCTCCGACCTTGTCTCAAATAGGCTTAACACAAAAATGACAGATCTTCATGTATTTCGTAAATATTATGGAGAGTTCAAGTGTGCTAATTTTATTGTGGCAATTAATATGGGAGCTGACATTCATCTCTGAATCGTCAAATGTAAGTTATATAAGAACAGCACACTTCCAGTAGTTAATATCTATAGAGCAGTGATTTAGACTACCTATCTGTATGTGCCAATTGTCACTACTTGTCTACTTAATGTAGTATTTCACCCAAAATGTGTTTTGTAGATTTATGGCCTTAATCAGCTTTGTTTTCGTACATAGCCTCATTTAAATCTAAATGAAGTTTAAACTAGTTGATCTTATTTTGGTCAAAAGTAGAAACATTTTGACATGGAAATATCATTGATACACTTAATTTGCAACTCCACGGTCATGTGTTCGGAACCAGTTTTGATGGATACTATGTAGACAAGGAAATAAAATTTGACACTAAATATAAAAATATCAAGGATGTGTGTCTCATCTTTAATACTATATTACTACTTCAGACATCTTAGTTGTGGAAATAACATTCTGAAAAATAACAAGCATCAGCCTTTTATAGAACAATAATAAAGACAATTTAGATGTGTAAATATTTTATTCGTGGGTTCTTTGTGCCTTACAAGAATTGTGGCACAATAATCCAGCTATGCTCGTTGACAAATGCGCCTAAACTTTAAGTTCGATCTACAGTAGCGTCACATGTATTATGATAGGTAATACAGACATTTTGGGTATGGAAACATCGTAAGTTACAGCTATATTGCTATATCTTTACAAATTCTTGATAAATAATATGGGTTGTTCACACTCTTTTCAGCAAAACATACGTGCTGGATTGTTTATATCTCTCTGAACATCGCGTCATAACGTTCGCTAGCACAGATGAGCTCGTTCCAAAATCTCGGATTTCTGAAATTTGTATTATTTTGATTTTCTATCAGCACAATTTTATTGGCTCCGCCACTGCCATAAGGAGATTTTCAAACTCTTGCCAGTGCCATTTGGAAGTCTGTGACTGCAGTGCCACAACTGCAACGCCGGGACTTCAGCGTCGTGAGTGCTATGGGGTGATCAGTGGCAGCTACTGCCTGTAGCCGCTCTACTGTTATTCCTTATGTTCTCCATTACTTTAAATGGGGAATTTTGTGTGTGAGTCTGCACTGATACATGTGGAAATAACGATACTGGAGCAATATTTCGTTGCTTTCACTTTATTTATTTATATCTATTTCTATGTTAAGGCTTTCGTGCCTGCAACCCCATATACAGTTGCTCTTGGAGAACGACATTATATGAAGTGTCTCACCCTAAAATAAAATATTTTCTAATTACATTCTAGCAGCATTATACTCTTTCATTTATGTAACACACAGTAGTAAAAGAACCCTTGCAAAACATAAAACCCGGCTAATTCTACACAAGCAAATCAAATACTTGTAATTGTTCAGTAATACACATGTACATGATGGAAGTAAAAGTCCCAAGACCGAATGACTATACGATAAGCATTTTATATACTGGTGCTTCCTTCATTTCTTCGACAATGAGTCCAAATATATATCTAACAAACATTTATGATCAGAACAGAACTTATTCCCTGGACGTCTACTTCATGCAACTATAAAAATCTCATAAGGTGTCTTGTACCCACACTTTTCGGTAAATATGAGGCGGGATAGTGTGGAAAGGGACGTAGTCAGTACATTAGGAGGAATCTCAAACTGGCACATCTAGCACCAAGAATGAGATATTTACACGGAAGAAAATTACGAATCGTTGAAATTCATGCAAACTTCTCTTACTTCTGTGTCACTTGATCAATCAGAAAGAAGGAGGGCCTTCTAAGGGAAAGGATATCGATCCTGTACTTGCAGGATCGAATCTGCTGTAGCGCAGAGTAACCGCTGACGGGAATGCCTCAGCGTTCTAGAAGAGAGAGACAGGCGCCTGGGGATCTCTTGGCATGAAGGGGTGAGTCAGTCGTGCCTGACCAAGCCCGCAGGGCAGGTACACGGAGCTTGTATGCCGCGCGTCGTGTGTAAAAATGTGAATTAGTTTTATGATATTGCGAAATATTGCCGGATATTGCTAGAGTCCAGATCTCAAGTGTATAAAAGTAAAATACTTTGTGGAAAGAATATTGATAGTTGCATCAAAGTTAAACCGGAAGTAGATCGGATATACCTATGAGCAAAGTTACAATGTTGAAGTTCAGAATTGTGTTTCGTATCCGGAGGAGGTATTATGTAATGAAAGAGGTTTGTACAGTAATGAAACTCACACAAGCTAGTGATAAATTAGTGAGTGAAACTGTAGTGCGAATGCAATCCGAACCTGTCGGGAAGCGTTACTTGAATTTAAAGTGCAATAAGGTAATTGCATCGTACAAAAGTGTTCGCATATTAAAATCTCTCCGTTATTAGTAGAATATTCTTGAAGGAACAGTATTATATAATAGTGTGGGAGATTAGGTAGGGTATGTGTCCGAGGCTCACAGTAACAACAGTAGTTATAGGAGCATAAACCTTGGCAGTAAGTTCGCACTCTATAACTGGCTTCTTATCAATGTCCGATGGGTAATTTTTCTAACCAGCCACACTACTGCACGTATTATTTAACTATATTCGCTAATAAAAGCAATAAAATAGTAGGGGTGGCTCACAGCCCCGACGTAAGGCGCATTCTGTCATTTACACAGATCAATCAAGTAGGTGTCTTAAAGACAAGCGTATTACATTAGAATGACAAATGTCATGGGACACCCGCAAATATCGTTTCGGACCTCCTTTTGCCCTGCGTAGCACAGCAGCTCGACATGGCATGGACTCAACAAATCTTTGGATGTCCCTTGCAGAAATACTGAGCCATTCTTCCTCCATTTACCTTTATTTTTTAGTTTTTGCTTTGATGCTGCTCGCCACGAATTCCTCTATAGCCGTCCATAATCGCGAAAGCGTTGCTGGGCAGGAATTTGGACCCGAAGTGAACTGTCAATTACGTCCCGAAAATGTTAGATGGGATTCAGGCTTGGCGATCGGGTGGCCAAATCATTCGCTCGAATTGTGCGGAATGTTCTTCAAACTAACCGCAAGCAATAGTAGCCTGGTTACATAGCGCACTGTAGTCTTTAAAATTTCCTTCATTGTTTGGGAATGTGATGGCCATGTATGGCTGCAAATGAAGTAGCCGAATATAAACACTTTCAGTCAATGAGTGGTTAATTTGGACCAGAGGACCCAGTTCATTCCACGTAAGCACAGCCCACACCATTATGGAGCCACCATCGGCTTCCACTGTACATTGTTGACAACTTGGGACCACGGCTTCGTAAAGTCTGCCCCAGCTTTTACGAACTGAAATCGGGACTCATATAACCAGTTCACGGTTTTCCAGTCTTCTAGGGCCCACATGCTATGGTCATGAGCCCAGGAGAGACGCTGCAGACGATTTTTGTAATGCTAGCTAGGGCACTCACGTCGGTAGTTTGCTTTGTCATAACACATGTTAACAACAAATTTCGCCGCGCTTTCCTAACGGATACTTCAGTCGTATCAGATGAATTCGCAATTGCAAACAATGACTACCATAATCTGTAGAATGGAATGACGACAGCGAAGATTTGTGGTGGACCGGGACTGGAACCCGCATTTCTCGGTTATCGCGAGCGGTCGCCTTACCATTTGGCTATCCGTGCACAGCTCACGGCCAGAACCAAACTTCCATATGTCATCATCAGCACATCAGATGAATCCGGCAGGCACAAGTTTTCATCGTCGTTATCCCATTCTACAGCTGATGGTAGTCATTATTCGCAACTTCGAATTCAACTGATGCGTTTCGTATCGGCTGTGGTCGCCGCATTGTATCGTCAGTAGAATAACACCATCACTGCAATATCGTATTTATCTGCCGATACCGGCAAGGCGATTTTCAAACACAACTTCTGATCTGTACGGGAACACACATAATGGATGTGCGAGTACAGATCATAGAATAATGGTTGACGACATATGGAAGTATGGGTGTGGTTGTGAGTCGTGCACGGATAGCCGAATGGTGAGGTGACCGCTCGTGATGGTCAGGAAATCCGGGTTTCGGGTCCCATTCCGGCATAAATTTTCACTGTCGTCATTCCATTCTACAGCTCATGGTAGTCATTACGTGCAATTGCGAATTCATCTGATGTGTTTAGTAACGGCTGTGGTCGTACATCGTCACCAGTATGAAACCGGCACTGCGGTGTCGTACTTCAGTCGTGTGTCCCACATCGACTTTTGTAGTTATTTCGCGCAGTGTTGTTTGTCTGTTAGGACTGCTGTCAGTCGTTGAGTGAAGGCGTCGGCCACTGCGTTGCCGTGGTGAGAAATAATGCCTGGAATTGTGTCTCTCGGCACTCTCTCGACACTGTGAATCACGGTATAATGTGAGAGGCACCCACATGCCTTGCTCATACTGTGGCATCAAACAGTCAGGCCTGCAAGATGAGTGGTCTACCAAGCGAGTGGATTCATTCTTATTTATCGAGTAGCATGAACTCTAGTACTCACACATAAGTTACAAGTTATCCTCCTATATGATTAACACGCAACGGAAACACTCATCTGACTATCAGTAATTTACAGAACTCTGACTGTACACTACGCACTGGCAATACCACATTTCCTTTTTGTCTTCTATTTAACGGCTTTTATCAACACGTGGCCACCGCACTGAATATGAATGGCGCACACATTATAAAGTCGGGACATCATGACAACATACAACTCGAAGGAAAAGTCCACCAATCTTTTTCTTTTCACTATCTTATTTATTCCGATAAATTCTCTAACCTACACACACAAATTCTACAACCTACAACAATAACACATGAGAAATTCCGCCCAGTGGGCATGGCTTTACAATGGTGAATCTCTATATTATGGTCTCGTAATTATTTTTAACGCTACAGTGCACTTTCTGGATAGGATGGTGGATCTTTTATTATACCTCACACTTCGACTCTCACAATCATCATCACTAAACTTTCCTCCAGACCAAGCGGTACCGCAGGAACAAGCGTAACCCACTAATCTTTTGAAACTACCTTGCTACTCTCCCATGCAAACCACACATACCCAAATTACATGACATACATCACACTGCAACAAGAAATATGAAACACTAAATAGTCACAACACTATCACTTTCAGCTTTCCCACTTCAATTAATATTTATCCCAGTTTCACACGACACTGCCCCACTTCGTAATTCTACTTTCCTACTATGAACTCTGGAGATATATGCACGTCTTCCTGTGCAATGCAAGCCAGGTGGCGTTGCTGGATAGACGGCCGACTCACCTTGCTTCTGTCTCAGAGTTTGAATCTAGCGTCACACGGAATTATATCACGCAAGGTAATATTAAGAACGTATTCATCACACACGCGAGTCCTCAACTGATACCATGGACGAGTACTTCTCTTTATCCTTTGTCTCATACACAGATTGAGACTCACACAGTACTCACCACGTGGAAGTACTCGTCTCTAATTTCAAGTCCTGCACACGCCATTTCTTAAATATTTCAACTTATGGTACACACGCTATTTCTTAAATATTTCAACTTGTTGTACACACGCTAGTAGTTCAGCTTAAATTAAGCACACAGAAGTATTTCAACTTATTGCTACACGTGGTTTCATTGTGACCGTTGGTCACTTCCAAAGATTACTACAATCCCTTTAATAATACCTGCCTGACATTTAATTCTCCCTACAAAAGTTCCTGAAATAGAGAAATTATTATTTCATACTACTCTTAAATATTCCACATGCATACCATGTCTCCACTCTTTCATCATTACGGAGCACAACTAAAACAGGTCTTAACAGCACAAGATCCTGCGGCAGAATGCTGAAACATGGCCGTTCTCCAGGTCATCTCCCATCTCTGTCGAGGTGGGGGAAGCACCTTACTACCGCATTGGTCAGCCACATTTCAGGCGCTCAAAGCTCAGGCAAATTTCATCTCTTTGGTCCCACCAAAGGTGGCCAAAGGATCGACTCAAAGATGATCATATATTCACATTCACTATCTGCAGTTAGCAGACGACCATACATTCATTCACTTCACAGATCTCACCAAACTGGATGTAGGGATTTACTTTGTGGGAGTGCACATGTGATCAATTAAATAAATAAATTGTCATTCTTTCCCACACTGGTATCCGGCTTTGCTGTATTAATTGAAGTTGAGTTAGTTTTACAAAAAAAAAAGTGTTGTTCTGACAAAAATAATGAAGTACGTTGTACCTATTTTCAATGTTGGGCGGTATTGTACCCTTTCACCACCGGCTACCCATGCAGGAAAAAAATGGCACGGTACTATCCTTGCAATGCGAGGGTAGTTCCGAACATTTTTTTAAGAAAACTGTATTAGAACAAACATAGCAAGTCATCAAAATAACCAGGAGGAGACCTTAGCCCCTGGTGACCTCAAATAGACGACCCAATGCTGTTACTTTACCAAATTATTGACACTGTTGTTGCATTATTGTGCTCTCCACAATGCGGAGTAACGTACACATACATATTTACAACAATCCAAATGACAAATAAAACATCACATCATACAAATAAAAAATAATGGTGAGATAAAAATTGGCTTAGTTACAGGGATCTCCATTATTTTTAGGAGTAATCCAAACTTCAATAATTTGAAAACAAATAAAAAAAAATACTAATTGTACTCGTGAAATTCTAAATAGCTCACCGTCCAAACACAGAACAAGTAATCTGACATTCATAGATTGCGTTGTAATAATCTTTACACGGCAATGTCTAAATACAAAACAAAATCAAAAAAAGGAAAAAAAATTGCGTACACTAGTTACACGTAGAAGTCAGGCTCCATGTCAATACACGCAATAAATAGTTAGCAATAACTGCTTGAATCCACCAGTAGCTCTCGTGTCTTACTCTAGTGCTCATTTCTCTGTTGTCACACATTTAGACGACAAGCACTTGCATTTCGACTAGCCTTCATTACACTTTAATGTGAAATATCACCACTGTGATAATAAAGTAAATGGCTTCAGTCAACACACCAACAAGATCATTACTGTCCACGACTTCAAAATGCATCAATTAATTCCGATATTTGTCGTGCAATGCAAACTCTTCTCCCCTGTGACAACCTTACTGATCAATGCTATAAGAGCCGCTACGTTAGTATTACGCCACTGGCTAATAATTAAAGCATAATTGTACCAAATATTCTAATAAACATGCTACATGAACTTGATAACCCAGAATAAACAAACAAAAAAAACACTAATTATTCTAAACACAAATGTTAATGAAATACAATTACACTTGCTGTCCCTTCAGGAATGAAACATATAAAAAAAAAAACATTTACACAATTACAAATACATTATCCCCTATCTTGCGAGTCACACAGAAACATTTCATTCTGTGTTTTTCTTGGGGTCAAATAAGTTGCTGACAGGTCCCCTAGAAACAACGTCTCGGTGTCAAAGCTCTCCCATGGTTACCCGGACGAAAGTCTTTAAGTCACTCAAATCGGCATTTTGAACACGCACTGAACAGTAAACTGTATCTCACATTAAACACAAATGTCATAGTCACTCTCAGCGCACCATCCACACGAATCTGGTCGTCCAGAAATGCCCCTACCACTACTATTACCCACGGTTCTGTCCTTTCAGTTCATGGTGTCATTAAAATCCGTAAGTTCCAACAAACAGCCCTTATTCCCGCACCAATTAAAGAAATGTCTCCTATTACAGACGCAAATGTCAATGTCCCACTCTAGTTTCTTGCGTTCATACAATAATTAGTCACTAAACGACAACTGTCCTCTTCAAGTATACCAAGCGTCCCACATGCAATTCACAAAGCACACTTAACAAGTCACTGCCAAAAGTTTATGGATCCCACCGTCCAGTGGTCAAGACAAAACAAAACGACAAAATCTTTTCCACCACTCACAATGTGGAAACACCAGTCCTTCACTTTCCACCTTATCGAGACGTAACGAGCAGTCATCTTGTTTCACAGCTCCACAGTCCAGTACTAGTTAATAGTTGCTGGTAACAAATGCCCGCCGGGCTCTGCCGCGCATCGTCCATTCTGCCTCCGAGGGATACTTTCCCCAGTCGTAAGGGTGGCGGAACTTATGAATGGCCAGTGGTACGTGCGTGTCGCCCCAGGCCGTTGACCTGCTGTAGCGGGCGCGTGGAGTGTACCCCGACCGGCAGTGGAGTGGGGAGTGCCGCGGCCTTGTCGCCCGTCGCCATGGCGACGACAGCTCGGCCCCGCTAGCGGTATGGGCGCGTTCTGCATAGCATCTCAGCGCTACGACACCCAATCAGTCAGACCCTTCCGTGCATCTCGCAACATTACAGACAAAGGATATTCTTACAGTATTTAAATACTCATTGATTACATGTATGATCTATTAGATACATTGGTAATAAAAGAATCTTTGTTCTAAAAAAAAATATAAAATCATACCCCCTAGTTTTCTACAAATACAACATCAACATTTATCCCGTTTCTATATACAGCCCACACTTGTGCTATTGATTGTACCTGTCGTCCCTCATACAAAACATGAAAGTGTAAAAAAAAGAAAAAGGAATAATAAACAATCCATACAACTCATAATTACAATATAAAATAGTAGACTACTCTAACATCCTATCATAGTGAAAATATTAGAAACTGTTTATTCTAAAACTACAATACACAGTGAACCTTTGTGCATGTGACAGACTGAAATTAATACCACTTGAAAGTGTTCTAACAAAAAAATAAGAAATAATCTACACAGCTCACAACTTCCTACCACATGTTATTAACTAGTTAACTACTTTAATGTACCAAGACAATAAACATTTTAGAAACTGATGACTCTAAATCTACAACATACAATGCACCTTTGTGCTTGTGACAGACTGAAATTAGTATCACTTTATATATTTTACCTTTTTATTTTATATAACAACATTTCTAGGACATGTATGAACCATCCACATGATGTTAGATCCTGACCTGCCATCGAGGTTCATCCAAATCAAGCAATAAAGCACAATAATGTTTTAGTTATGGATCAGTAGCATCCCCTGTACAGGAGTGTGCACATTGATCACACTACTCTACGACTCTCACTCACCAGACATCACATTTTCCTTCTCATTCAATCCATTAATACACTAACAGAATAGGTCTAGAAGTCAGCTAACCTTAACACCACCACACTCACGACAACATACCATACCTTTGCTCCCTTATACTCAACCACATAACACATGAAGCTGTTTTGGAGATAGCTTTCCAGTCTCCGAATTCGTCCTTTCACTCTGGCACCTCTCTCCATCGGCTTACCTCTGCATTCACTTCACCGATTATTCATCCTGCTAAATATCACTTAGAATTGCGACATTTCATCTAAGAACAAAAAATACACAAATTATTCCTCCTGCAAAATAACTGTACACATTCTTGGTACCGCTTTGATTAGTTATACTGGTACCAGGCTTCAACAACAGCAACAACAAAAAATATTATTTTTGCCAAATCGCAAATGTTATGCTAAGAATTAGATCTACACTTATATTACATCTTACGTCAGTATTCCACAACGTTCACCATCTGGATCTCATACTCCCTTTATGTCCTTTCACATTGTGCAGTTGTCCTCATCTCTTCATTCGTATTTCGGCTCTCCGTCCATCCCTTACTCCATCATTTCCTGGTCTTCCTTCGCCATTGGCATCTATCTCGATTGCAGCATACACCAGCTTCTCTGTAACATACATCTAAGACATCTCCACATTATTCAATTCTACTTACCTTTATTTACCACTGTTTCATCACGTCGAATCTCTCTTTATTAATCACACTGCTCCACGTCGCTTCTCTCCTTATATATCACCTTTATCCACTACTATTTATCACGTCGCTTCTCTATCTACCATCTTTACCCACTCATTAATCATCACGTCGTTTCTGCTTGATCCTTATTCATATGACAAAAAAACACTTACATACACCACTCTGTCGACTCCTGTTCATGACTCATTTGACCAGTCTATTCCATCATACTTCCTGACATCCCGCCTGAAAATTCTTATGTTCGATTTGACCCTGCACAACGTTACACACCACAAATAAATACACTGACTATCTACCATAACTTGCCTACTTTCGATCTATCCTTCACTTTTCCATAATTTGATGCTAGAAATGTGATGAAGCCCACGCGATTGTTTTTCCCTTGATCGTCTCAATCAGTACAGCATTTTCATGGACAATCCGCCTCAATCTGAATGGTCCACTATACACAGTAAAGAATTTGCTAGTTAGGAATCTAAGCTTACATGAAAATTAAATGTATGCAGAGAATATACAAGCTGGGAGAAATGGGACAGCCCAAGTGTTAAAAACTTTGGTGCTAGTGGCCTCTTTCCTTAACAGCAGATTCCAAACAATCATACGCAGCACCTCATTATAACTGTCACTATGACAATGACATACTACCGATCAGATGGCAGCTAATCTAAAACTTCGATCACATTACTGATGTTACCTGTAACAGCAGTATAAACGTACCCTATTCCATACAGATCACAATGTTTGCTTTTTACATTACGTGTTAAGTACCTGCAATAGTCAAATCGCACCAATTAAACTGGACTCATTGGCATTAACCTAACGTTTTTAGCAATTGGTTTTTTTTTTTGAAGAAACAGTGCTTTTACTTTACTGTTCGAAATAAAAATTTTCAAATTTTTCTCTGAGAGACCAGCCTAACAGATGCCATTACTGGTGTTTTATTCCCTGATCAGAAGTATGGTATTTGCATTTCTACATACTAGTGGAGTATGTCTGTTACATAGACAATTTTCAGTGCCAGCAGCATGTGTTTTAAGGCAAGATGCTAAGGGCTGATATGTTGGATTAGTTTCTCCTATCCTTCAATCCATTATGACAAGAATGAAATGCCAGAATTTTACGCTCTCCTGTCATTCTCATAGTTTCTGCCGTTCCTATCCTGACTCTGTCTGATCTATGAGTCGTGTCTCCGTTCACAATGTTGCTCTCATTACCCAGTTCCTGTGACAATTGTTCAAATGACGCAGAATCGTCTACGCCTCCGCCTGCTATTGCTATATCTCTGCGCAATTTCACTGGCAGCTTTGTTATACAGATCCTAATGAACTCCCCAGTTTCTTATGGCACGTCGAAATACCTGTTTCGTCTTAGCATTTCCTGATAGCACGACACTGGATCTCTTATACCACCTTCGTTGCAATTTGGCATCATCAATATGCTTTGCTTAACCTGGTCCTGCTTACTTTGCGACCAGAATTCATTTAAATAGCTACTACAGTCTTTAATAACTTCCTGAATTTTCGCTCTAGCCTCGTCACTCAAATGGTTACACACAAACTTCATTTTGAGGGGCAGTCCCCACGATGAAGGTAATGAATCTTGAAATTGAGACAGCCTTGGACTATACCCAGTTGGGTTTGCCTCCTGCTTTATCCGACACAACCGTTCTTCTGACTCTCTGAATTCGTCTTCCTCTTTCTGCCTATTTTCGCTTTTTGAGTTTATCTCAATCTCCCTCTGCAATCTGCCTGGTGGTGTGTCTCCTTCGCTACTGCACGCTAATTGCAACTGTGCTAGTTCTTTACTATGTTTCCTACTTATTACTAATTGCGCCTCTTTAAGCTGTAATAGCGGTTGTATCTCCCCCTGGTTGGCATAAACCTCTCACTGCATACTGTCAGAGACTGCCTCGCCTCTTATACTGATCTTTTCTACCTCTGCACTAATCGTATTCATTCTGACCACTACTTCTTTGATTCGCTCACCCGGCAACACGCCCCTACGTTCTGTAATATCGCTCTCTATTGCACTTATTCGTACCTCCAAATTATTGGCTTTTTCTTTCACAGCATCCTGTACTTGCTTCAACGCACCCAGATTCTTCTCCCCCTCATCTAACCGATTATTAACTGCGGGCAGACGCTCATCGATAACTGTGTGTAGCTTCCTCATTGCCTCTTTATTTCCCTTATCCATTGCCTCCAATCTTTCCTTATTTGCTTCCAATCTTTCCTTAGTCTCCCTATCTCTCTCCTTATTATCTCTATCCATCCTCTGTAAAAACTGCAGTATCACATTGTCATTTGCTAGTTTCGGTGCGCTCACATTGTTCGCCTGAGAAACCGTCGCTTCGCTAAGGCTAGCTGCACTTTCACTGCATACCTGACCTAGTCCCGGCTCGCCCGCGTCGTTGGGAAAAGCCCCCGATTGTGAACAAAGCCCGCCGCATAAAGGATCACCTAGCCGCGGTCCACTGAGCAATTCAGCCCCTTCTGAGTGCTTGCCGTCCCCGCTCATTAACCCATGGTCAACAGCTACTTCCTGCTGCACTGCTACGTCCACCCCAGAATCGCTATTCTCCATGGTGGCTACACTTTTCGACTGTGACCTAGTTACTACGGACATTACGAAAAAAAAATTATACCACGATCTTCCAGCCTTGGACGATATAGCAATTAATTACATAAAAAAAATAAAAGATCCTCACCAATCCAGAAAGAAATTGCAAACAGAAAAAAATTTTACTTCCTATCGCTATCACAATACATTCCATAAAAAAAATATTAACAGCAAAAAACCTAACAGCAAAATATCCTGGCAAAAACGGTATCCTGGCAAAATATCCTGGCAGAATATATCCTGGCCAAATTATCCTGGCAACAAAATATCCTGGCAGGGTCGAAATTATGAGAGGCACCCACATGCCTTGCTCATACTGTGGCATCAAGCAGTCAGGCCTGCAAGATGAGTGGTCTGCCAAGCGAGTGGATTCATTCTTATTTATCGAGTAGCATGAACTCTAGTACTCACACTTAAGTTGCAAGTTATCCTCCTATATGATTAACACGCAACGGAAACACGCAACTGACTATCAGTAATTTACAGAACTCCGACTGTACACTACGCACTGGCAATACCACATTTCCTTTTTGTCTTTTATTTAACGACTTTTATCAACACGTGGCGACTGCACTGAATATGAATGGCGCACACATTATAAAGTCGGGACATCATGACAACATACAACTCGAAGGAAAAGTCTACCAATCTTCTTCTTTTCACTATCTTATTTATTCCGATAAATTTTCTAACCTAAACACACAAATTCTACAACCTACAACAATAACACATGAGAAATTCCGCCCAGTGGGCATGGCTTTACAATGGTGAATCTCTATATTATGGTCTCGTAATTATTTTTAAGGCTACAGTGCACTTTCTGGATAGGATGGTGGATTATTTATTATACCTCACACTTCGACTCTCAAAATCATCATCACTAAACTTTCCTCCAGACCGAGCGGTACCGAAGGAACAAGCATAACCCACTAATCTTTTGAAACTACCTTGCTACTCTCCCATGCAAACCACACATACCCAAATTACATGACATACATCACACTGCAACAAGAAATATGAAACACTAAATAGTCACAACACTATCACTTTCAGCTTTCCCACTTCAATTAATATTTATCCCAGTTTCACACGACACTGCCCCACTTCGTAATTCTACTTTCCTACTATGAACTCTGGAGATATATGCACGTCTTCCTGTGCAATGCAAGCCAAGTGGCGTTGCTGGATAGACGGCCGACTCACCTTGCTTCTGTCTCAGAGTTTGAATCTAGCGTCACACGGAATTATATCACGCAAGGTAATATTAAGAACGTATTCATCACACACGCGAGTCCTCAACTGATACCATGGACGAGTACTTCTCTTTATCCTCTGTCTCATACACAGATTGAGACTCACACAGTACTCACCACGTAGAAGTACTCGTCTCTAATTTCAAGTCCTGCACACGCCATTTCTTAAATATTTCAACTTATGGAACACACGCTATTTCTTAAATATTTCAACTTATTGTACACACGCTAGTAGTTCAGCTTAACTTAAGCACACAGAAGTATTTCAACTTATTGCTACACGTGGTTTCATTGTGACCGTTGGTCACTTCCGAAGATTACTACTATCCCTTTAATATTACCTGCCTGACATTTAATTCTCCCTACAAAAGTTCCTGAAATAGAGAAATTATTATTTCAAACTACTCTTAAATATTCCACATGCATACCATGTCTCCACTCTTTCATCATTACGGAGCAAAACTGAAACAGGCCTTAACAGCACAAGATCCAGCGGCAGATTGCTGAAACATAGCCGTTCTCCAGGTCATCTCCGATCTCTGTCGAGGTGGGGGAAGCACCTTTCTACCGCATTGGTCAGCCACATTTCAGGCGCTCAAAGCTCAGGCAAATTTCATCTCTTTGGTCCCACCAAAGGTAGCCAAAGGATCGACTCAAAGATGATCATATACTCACATTCACTATCTGCGGTTAGCAGACGACCATACATTCATTCACTTCACAGATCTCACCAAACTGGATGTAGGGATTTACTTTGTGGGAGTGCACATGTGATCAATTAAATGAATAAATTGTCATTCTTTCCCACACTGGTATCCGGCTTCACTGTATTAATTGAAATTGAGTTAGTTTTACAAAAAAATGTGTTGTTCTGACAAAAATAATGAAGTATGTTGTACCTATTTTCAATACTTCATGTCAAGTGTGAATACGAGAAGCACTACATTATTTTTATGCTTACAAGTACATTCTCATGGGATAAATTCTACTCTGAACAACAAATGTCCGTTACATGTTTCATTATATTTTATGGTGTATAAGTAAAGATTAATTTTCTCAGTTTCACTACCTGCACATCGCGATTGCTTAGAAGATGAGGTAGCTATCTGCAACTAAAGAAAATTTAATGCTTTTTTTGGGTTAATTGATCTACTGTGTATTACATATGGCAGTATAATGCTGGTACGTTACAGTTTACCAAATTTGTGCCTTTAGTTTGAGATTCACTCTGCATTTAGTAGTTTTACACATGAGCTCTTGAGAATGGGACTGCAACCACTAAACTAGTCTCAAGGAAAGAAAATAAATTACTTGTGCACATAGAAATACTACTTCCAGAAAAACACAAATTGTGCTCAAAGTATTGGCTATCGGTAGTGACAACCTTGTACTACTTCCATCAGTGTAGGATACACAAAAAAAGTGTGTTAACGACAGAAGTCTGAAGTCAGAGGAAAATGTGTAGCACGGAGTTGAAATGGCCTGGTCTTTCTCAAAGGGTCGGAGAGAAGTGGAGAAAAAGCGTTATCTGGTGCCGTCTGCGAATTAGCTGCATCGCCGTTTCAGTCTGCAGGCAGCGCAGCCAAGGGACAAAGGAGCTGTCTGCTAGGAGCGGCTGGAAAGGGGCGGGGGTGTGGGGGTGGGAACAGGCGCTGCCGCCAGTTGCAGCTCACAGAGGAGCCGCCTAACCAGGGGCTGCCTTTGCTCCCATCCCGCATCTCCATCTCGTCTGCGGCGGTCGAGCGTGTTCTGTCTATCCTGTTCTCCCTCTGCCCCCACTGCGCATGCATTGCGTCAGCGACTGTTTCACACAAAATTCGACATTTTGCTGTCTCCTTTTTAATGTGTTTCCTAGAAGTGTCAAAATAATTCACGAATAAGTTTTCCTGCAAACTACAAACAAAAAACCGCGCCCAAACAATCTCAAGTGCTCCAATGCAAAACAACACCCACTGAGTGAACCTTCAAAAGAATTATTAAGGCACCAAAAGTTCGTGAATACATGGTAAATGAACAACACCGCATTACTGGCTTAAAATACCAATTTTTTCACTGCTCCCTGCAGTGGTGCGGGATCATCATACTTCTTCTGGGGCCTACTTAGTTAGCTCAGTAAACTCCATAGAATCGCTATGAGCTGAAGTGACGAATAGTGCGGTCCAGCTTTTCTGTAGATACTAGATCGTGTTTAGGAAACGACGATTAAAATTTTCAAGGCACTGAGCGTAAATTTTAGCAGGCGCCATTTTCATCCGAAATGGTGGCGCAAGGGTAGCACACGGCTTCACGGTTCTGCACCTCGTGTTCGAAATCCGATTAACGTTTTTTCTTTTTTTATTATTATTTCTTTTTTTATCTGCCCATACCCGTTTAAGGCTACGATGCAAATGCTTCTTATTAAGTTAGGGGACACAAGAGCATTATGCTAACAATAAGTGTCACATTTATTACATAACATAGCCGCGCGGGATTAGCCGAGCGGTCTCAGACGCTGCAGTCATGGACTGTGCCGCTGATCCCGGCGGAGATTCGAGTCCTCCCTCGGGCATGGGTATGTGTGTTTGTCCTTAGGATAATTTAGGTTAAGTAGTGTGTAAGCTTAGGGACTGATGACCTTCGCAGTTAAGTCCCATAAGATTTCACACACTTTTGAACATTTTTTAATTACATAACATAAATATGTGCGTATCGTTATTTCAGGGTCTGGGTCTTTTTTAAATTCTCATATCCTTATTCTCATTCTTCTATCAACACTCATATTAATTCTTATATTTTATTCTCTTGTTTAATCTTCTGGAAGATTTGGTATATTCTGTTGGATAATACCGATAGTAGAAACATTTTAAACGTAGAAATTCCGAAAACCACGAGCATCGTGCGAAGGCAGGCTTGCTATAGCGACCTTTCTTCACCGGGAAAAGGAACTTCTTCAACTATGCCGATGACTTCATGACTGTGCAATAATTTCGCTTCAAACCACGCATAACTTCATTACGAATCAAGATAAACTACCGGCATTTCACGGAAAAAAATTGAAACAATTTTCTCATTCATTTATTGTTTCGTATCCCGCCTGGATAGGCGGCACATGGATCTGATCCTGTGAACTGCTTCTGCAAAATAGGGCGAGAGTGAAGGACGCGAGTAGGAGCTGGAGAAGGTGAAGTACTTCGGTACTGCGTATAAGCTAAAGCTCTTTTACTGGCGTATGAACATATACAAACTAAAATATTACTTAACTTTGCGTACACATGAGGACGTAGGTGCGAAGCCGTTCATGTATCAAGGCTAACAGCTACTAGAAGTTACAAAGGCAAATATGTAGTGGCTCGCCCACTATGAAAATGAAACAATGTTGGTCAGTCGTCTGCTCCTGATCAGATGGGCAGAAGCTGGAGCGCCGCTGGTAGAGCTGCACAGCGCCGGCTAGAGGGCGCTGTCGTCGCTGTGGGTGTCGTAGTGCCAACCTAAGAACTTGTACCTACACTGTGGCATCGTAGCTATCGATAGCACATTTATTATTACTTTTTATTAAATTAATTATTATACAGCGATGCTCCATTCGCAGTCGGGATGTAATGCTGCACTAATAGTGTTACTTTTTCTTAAATTAATTCACCAGACATAAGTTAGTAGAAGAATAAGGACAACATTATTCGGTAACATTCGGGAACCTTCATGAGGTAAAGTTCTACCGACATGGGTAAACAAATGGAAAACAAAAATGAAAATAATAATTGGCTTTCGAGCACGGGGCGTAAAACTACGAAGTCGCGACGAATGTAACTGTAAAGCCATAGCTTCAGATGAACAACTTACTCGCCGAAATGCACGTAAACATCATTGAAAGATATTTTCTCGATGGAGTATCTACGGATAAGACCGGGCACGTGTCCGCTTTTTTTTTTTTTTTTTTTTTTTCGTCGCACTGTTTGTGGTAAATCGGGTAACGGCACTTATCGTGTTCACCTTGTAAGTGAAACTACTAAATAAAACAGTTTCTTATCCAAAGTACGTCTGATGTATTGTGACTTTAGCAATACACCCGCTACTACTAAGTCCGTCCTAGCGCGCAGTTCCTCACATAAAAGCGCATACTGACTCATAGTCAGCGCAATTCTGTTTACTCACATAGGAATTTCTTTACCTAGTAGCCAACTGAAGTACAAAACTCGACACCTGTTGTGCAAAGACCGACAGTTTTACAGTAAAAAAGTGGTCACAGTGGGAGAATACAATACCAGGAGTCCCAGGAGGATCAGTATTGGGCCATTATGTTTCTTATTTTATGTTAATGATGTGTCGACTATTATTTTTAATCACAAATATCATTTATACCTGACGATCTTCAGTTATACCTAAGTACAAGCCCAACAAATCTGCGCAAAACCACCCGGAACATAAATACCGACTTACTTGGTGTAGCAGAATGAGCACAGAACATATTTTCGAAATTTAACCCACCTAAGCAATCTCAGTCGCTCACAAAAGACATTATTCCTTAGTTCAGAGAATCTCTTCCACCCTTAATCATAAACATCACAGGAATAACGTTTTTTCTCTGCAAAGAATTTGGTTATAATACTGGACTATCACTTAGACTGAACTGAACACACAGCTGCAGTCGTTCTCAACAAAGTAAAATCCTCTCTGTACCACGACACAACGCTTCCATGTCTTCTAAATAGTTTTCTATTTCAGCAATCCGACTTTTGAATAAACTTCCTCCAATATTAGAGAAATTAAAATCTTTTCAAATTTCTAAAGACAACTAATGACCCGCCTTCTATCACTATAGCTATTTTTTGTGCAGCTAACTCTAGTGAACTCTCCCTTCCCCACCACTTTGCCCTTCCCTTGTCTACAAAGTTCTCTGTTGAAATTATCGTCTTTTCTAGCACCTATTGTCACTTTCATTTCAATCCTCTCCTGTTTCATTATCTCTTCCAATTCCTCTAATATCAAACAAGGTTTCAAGGGTGCTGAACTAATCAATATCAGTCTTCATGCTTCCATTATTACTTTATTTTTAGTCTTACTATTATTATTAATATTGCCAATTATTGTTTTATTGGTCATAATAATGCTAATTATCATTGTTGTTGTTGTTACATAATAATTATACTGTGTTTTGTTCCTGGTCAGATGTAAGGCAAGGCCAAATGAGGCTCAATACGGTCAAGCTAAACAATAAATAAGTAAAATAAATACTTAAATAAAATGAAAGCCCACACGATGGTTATCAGCTTAGTACGCTCTCTCGATAGTCCACACTCCACAACTACTCAGCAATCTGAAGTTTTTGAACTGGTACTCCATGGTGCGCCATAAGCATTTTTTAGCCAACCGGGCGAAAATAATTCCTTTAGAGACATCCAAAACATGAGAAAACGTCATTTGCAATTAACCACATTGCTTTCTGAATTACTGTTTGGCAGCAAAAGCAAATTAATACATTTTTACAAAATCACTAGGACACACGAAAATATATCCTCATTCTACTAATGCTGAATCATTTCTCCTCTAGAGGAAGTTGGAGAAGTTTCGTCCACTCCCTGAACGCACACCCATCCTCCTCTCTGACTGACTTAATGATTTTCCGTGGAAAAATTGGTAATTTCCTCCCATGACAAATATAACTGAGTGCTATCTCAAACTTTACATTTCCTGAAAAGCATATCATCTCGAAACAGCCCCGACTTTGCTCTTTTTATTATGTCATTTCTCGAATACTTAAACTGTCTGCTTAACAATAAGCATTTCACTGCTTGTGAATTAGCACACGAATATAAAATGCGATTCACACGTTAATTTATCATTAATTATTAAAAAATTGGTGTGTTGATACATCACACCAACACTAACTCTGACAGCATAATGGACGAAATTAAGAATACCAAACAACTAAAATAATTACTAATTATTCATTAAAAGCATTACGAACACATTTTTACGAACCAAATACTGTTTAATTGAGTTAAGTGACAAAGTATTTACTTAAGTCATTGAGGTGTCAGGATAGTATCTGCACAAGGAAAATATTAATCGTAGGAACTCTTATAGCAACTCGCTGTCGTTGCTGTGAAAGCTTACTTAAAATTTCATAGCAAGCGTTGGTCAGAAAGTGACAGTATTAATTCACAGGTTGGTGAGTCGTTTATACGCTGTGCAAAGCGTACACGAGCGTGACTAGGCCTGCAACAGGTGACGCAGAGACGACAGGTGGAAACTTCCCAGTGTTAGAAGCCAGTCTGCAGGGCAACATACAATTGGGAGTGACAAGCAGAAACTTACAGTTTCCTAATCATCATTGCGCATCACTGCGACACAATCTTGAAGCTCACAATAACTTCTATATGTTAAGTTGTCGACGTGACCGTTGTTCAGGTCGTAAGTATACATCAGATACAAAGTCATAAACATCGCTGTGCTGCAGGCTACAGTTCATCAGTAGCTGTTCCAGGGTTAGAGTTAGGATCACATTTTGACAAAAAGGGAAGGAAAATGTGGCTTTTACAAACTGTCGATGACTTTCTCTATAGATGGCCGAGTTTCCTGTACATTAGTTACGTGATATCGTGTCGCCTTTTCCGGATATTTAGCTTTCGGAAATGTCTTCTGTTTTTTTTTTTCTTTGTCATCAGTTTTCCGACTGTTTTATTACCGCCCTCCACGATTTCCTCTTCTTGTCCTGTTATCCTATCCGTTCTTCCAATTACCGTTTTTCGTATACCATTGTCCGTGCCGGTTTTTCGGAGCGCCTCTTCATTTGTTACCTCACCATCGCACTCAATTTTCAGCCTTCTTTTATGACATACTTCAAACGCTCATAGTCGATTCTTTTCCATTTTCCCATGGCCTATGAGTCACTTACATACAGCATACATCATCTGAATTTTCGTCCCCAATTTAAGGTCTATGTTTCCTACTAATAGATTTCTTTCATGAAAATATGTTTACTTCTTCTAGTCTGTTTGTTACATCCTTCTAGCTTAGTCCGTTATGCAACATTTTTGTTGCGTGATAGTAGAACTCCTTCACTTAGACTACTACTTGGGCCTCATGTCTAATGCTCATAATGTGCTAGCCTCATATTATCAACAAACAGGCGTACTTAATTTTACATTGCATTCTTTTTGAAATGGTGAGATGTTAATACTTTGCATACTACTGTAAGAAGTATTCACAAAGGAAAACGCTCATTCGTTAGCAGTGATACTGTTGAATAGCCTCAAACATCATCCGATCTTTCGGTACGAAAACATTCCGTACGAGCTTGTTTAAGGACATTTATCTTCATGAAAAAGTCTCAAACAACAGAGGATTTTAAATGTCTGCTCGCTTGTTACTGATTTTTAGTCCGTCAAGTATGGAAAAATATTTAATACTATGGTGGCACAAAAAATGAAATACAGCGAGCAACGACCCCATTCTTAACAGCTGCGTATTTATGTATCTCGGTAGCATTTCCAAACTCGCTGTACCACCACCTATTATACCTGCCTCTGTATCCGAAATAGCTCATGCACGACTTTGATATCACTCTTATCTTAGACGAAGCTAATTCAAATCGTGGCGTTGAAGAATTTTCACCACCTGTATTTGGCTGGTGGGCTGATTTTCCTGTTCATCACTTTATCACTGTGTCTTGTATTAAGTACCGAGCCTCCCTTCAGTGCCTAATCGAGTGACAACATAAATAGGGGTCCATCCATCAGACGCGGACGATAGGGTCGGCAGAACACTTGGTGTCACGTGAAGGCACTGGATTTCATCCTATTCCTCCACTCTTTGTCATAAACGACACAGATTGACAGAAACTGTACAGCCACTTGCTACAGTAATCTACACGATATAATTACAAGTGAAACACTTGCCATTCATGCCGTCCAAGTGACTCAGCTGGCAAGAAACGCTTTCATCAAGCAATAAGCCACATAAATTAATTTCATCTCACAAAGACAGATCTTCCTGAAAATGTCACAAAGACGGACACTAATCATAAAGTGATTTCCATGGCGGTAAATGCAGCGTGGTAGTATTGGTGTGTACTAGTTTGATTTTTCTGGTTTCATAAATATTTTTAACGTGGGTTATGAAGAGTTGTTGCATTTTATATCATCTGCTCTGTTTTCCCAGCGTTTATCCGACCTCTATTGATAATTTTACCAGTATTCTCTTTCATTCATAATGAATGTAGTAATTCCTTCTGTGCATATACTGAGCCGGCCGCGGTGGTCTAGCGGTTCTAGGCGCGCAGTCCGGAACCGCGCGACTGCTACGGTCGCAGGTTCGAATCCTGCCTCGGGCATGGATGTGTGTGATGTCCTTAGGTTAGTTAGGTTTAAGTAGTTCCAAGTTCTAGAGGACTGATGACCACAGATGTTAAGTCCCATAGTGCTCAGAACCATTTGAACCACTTTTTTGCATATACTGTATAATCTTAGTTCAACAATTATCACAATTTAACAGGAAGAGTTGTGTTATAACCTGTTTTCTTCAAGTGAACTGAGATGTCATCTATTAACCAACATGTATCAAAGTGTAAAAATTACAAAAACACAAAAATATAAAATAGCACGTAAATGCTAGTACCTAATCTCTACTGGAAACGGGTCCATACAAATCGAAATGAATACTTACATACTCTCTCTTTCTCTCTCTCTCTCTCTCTCTCTCTCTCTCTCTCTCTCACACACACACACACACACACACACACACACACACACACACACACACATAGACACGCGCAGGAATATGAGTTTGGTAGAATCATAACCACGATGTCCAAGAGAGAAACAAGATCTGTTTTTCTTTTTCAATGAATGGTGCCAATGTCAGAAGAATAGTACTACATTTAGAAACAATGAAATGCAAAAGCCACGAAAGTTGCATAAAGTAACTACTACCCTTTAAAATACCTGCACAGTTTCAAAGTACCATATGCATGAATGAAGAACATGGTGATAATAATATTAACACATAACAAGTCCACCTGCTTAACTGGGTGATAACCTGCTCGCTTCCCATGCAAGCGTGCCCTGTTTCGATTCCCGGCAGGGTTGGAGATTTTCTCCGCTCGTGTGTTGTGTTGTCCTCATTACCATTTCATACTCATCACCGGCGCGCAAGTCGCCCACTGTGGCGTCGACTGAAATAAGACCTGCCTTGGCGCCCGAACTTCCCCGGATGGGGCCTCCCTGCCAACAATGCCATTCGGTCATTTCCATTTCAGTACTTAGCATGTAGTTGTCACTACGTTAGTAGCCGCGTGAATAGAATGATCACTTTATATGACGTTGTAGGTAGTGGAAAATTAAAGAAATACCTTCACGCGCATTAAAAGTCAAACGAATGTTTTAAGCATAAGAACTGTAGCAAGGTCCCGACTTCGAATCCCGGTCCGGCAGACAGATCCAATCTGATAGGAAGTATCAAGGTTTATAATGTTTAATGGTTTCACAAAATTACGATCTCTGTGTCTCGGTCACAGGTAGTACCTTTAACAAAAGGAGGCCACAAATGTACGTCGTACATGATAGTGGACCGAGCGAGGTAGAGCAGTGGTTACCAAACTGGTCTCGCATTCGGGAGGACGACTGTTCAAACCCGCGTCCGACCATCCTGATTTAGGTTTTCCATGATTTTCCTAAATCGCTTCAGGCAAATAACGTCATAATTCCCATGAAAGATTTCCTTCCCCACCCTTCCCTAATTCCATGGAACCGATGACCTCGCTGTTTGGTCCCCTCTACCAAACCAACCAATCAATCATTGTAGTTGCATAGCGGAAAGTTCTGATTATATAATTCTATGATGAGTTAAACATCGGGTACCATGCTTTCATGTAGTTATTGTTCTTACAGATTTCGCTGAAGGTCTTTCACGAAGAGGTTGTGCTTGTCACCTGAGATTTTATTTGTCCATCACCGCTAAAGCGGCGAAAATTCTCTGCCAAAGATTTGTTTCGTATTGGTTGTATGGGCTTATAACAGAAAATAGACCTATTTAATTGTAGATGATCCTCGCAGTTTTGTGTGCACTATGTCTGCCTATAGTGGGGACTCCCTTGGGCACAGCTTCGTGACGCATCACTGTCCACTCAGGATCGCAGTTTCTCCAGAGCTAACAACAATATGGGATTCGCCTCAATGCAAAACACTTTCATTTTTACTTACTTTATTTTCCACTGCAGTTTCAGTGAAAATATCCCTACCACAAGTGGGTTTTTCGTTGATTCTAAAACATGCAAAAACAGCATCGTTATAAACAGCATAAAACATTATTCTGCAAATAGTTTCATAATAAATCATTTATTTTAAGCCACGGCATGGTTGTTTCACTGTCGTCGTTATTTACAGAATGTTTTCCGTGTTTCTGTTGCCGATTGTTCGGTGTACAGCATGGCGTCTACACTGAAACGCCAATGAAACTTGTGTACCTGCCTAATATCGTGTAGGACAGCACGTATAAGTGTCTCAACAGGATGCGGCATAGATTCGACTAATGTTTGGAGTAGTGCTGGATGAAATTGACACCATGAATCCTGCAGAGCTGATCATAAATCCGTAAGAGTACGACGGGGTGGAGATCTCTTCTGAACAGCACGTTGTAAGCCATCCTAGATTTCCGGAGCCACTCTGTAGCAATTCTGGACGCTTGGGGTGTCCCTTTGCCGTACTGTAATTGCCTAAGTCCGTCGGAATGCACAATGGATATGAGTGGATGCAGGTGCTCAGACAGGATGCTTATGTACGTGTCACCTATTCGTATCAGGGGTCCCATATCACTCCAACTGCGCAGGTCCCACAACATTACAGAGCCTCCATCAGCTTGGAAAAAAATGTTCAAATGTATGTGAAATCTTAAGGGACTTAACTGCTAAGGTCATCAGTCCCTAAGCTTACACACTACTTAACCTAAATTATCCTAAGGACAAACACACACACCCATGCCCGAGGGAGGACTCGAACCTCCGCCGGGATCAGCCGCACAGTCCATGACTGCAGCGCCCTAGACCGCTCGGCTAATCCCGCGCGGCTCCATCAGCTTGGACAGTCCCCTGCTGACATGCAGGAACCACGGATTATGAGGTAGTTTCCATACCCATACACGTCCATTCTCTCGATACAGTTTGAAACGAGACTCGTTCCTCCAGCCAACATGCTTCCAGTCATGAACAGTCCGATGCCGGTGCTGACGGGGCCAGGCGAGGCATAAAGTTGTGTGACGTGCAGTCATCAAGGGTACACGAGTAAGCCGTCGGCTCCGACACTTGTTAATGACCCAGCATTGAAATTTGCAGCAATTTGAAGAACGATTGCACTTCTGTCACGTCATACGATTCCCTTCAGTCGTCGTTGGTCCCGTTCTTGCAGAATCTTTTTCCTGCCTCAGCGATGTCGGAGATTTGATGTTTTACCTGATTCCCGATATTCATGGTATTATCATGAAATGGTCGTACGGGAAAATGCCCACTTCATCGCTTTCTCGGAGATGCTGTGTCCCATAGCTCATGCCCCCATTACCAACTATAGCACCACGTTCAAACTCAATTAAATCTTGATAACCTGCCATTGTAGCAGCAGTAGCTGAAGTCCCAACTGCGCCAGACATTTGTTGTCTGTCGACCGCAGCGCCAAATTTTGTCTGTTTACGTATCTCCGCATTCAAATACGCACACCTAGCAAGTTTCTTTGGCGCTTCAACGTACAACTGTATGAATGGCTGTTATTAAAAATATAAAAAGTGAACTTTCATTCGTCAGCTTTATACTAGTGGGACCTGCGGTAATGTTGTGGATGCAGTTTTGGTGTGCACGAGGGTGTTACGTAATTTATCATGTATTCACGTTCGTTCGTCGCCTTGCTGTTGCTTTTAAACACAGAAAAACATAACTCTTACACCTTTGTCGTAACTGAAAAATTTTTGTCATCTTCCTGTTATCGTGAGTTGCGAGAATGCATCAAATATTCTGAGAAGACATCAAAATTGTGGCGGCATTTCTGACGACTTCTGTTCCTAATTTATGTCTCAGTGTGATGCGAGAGTGATCATGTGTTTGTGTATTGTTCCTGTTCCTTGTCCTGCGCCAGTTCTCAGTTTTCTGTAGATGTAAAATTATTGTTGGTTGTTGTTGCTTGTAAAACACAAATCGACAGGCATTTTTATTCACAGAACTCATAGGTACGCTAGTTTCACACACATTCACCGCGAGATAAACAGAACATCTGTTAAAAGAGAAAACTACAAATCTGGTTCAAATGGCTCTGAGCACTATGGGACTTAACATCTGAGGTCATCAGGCCCCTAGAACTTAGAACTACTTAAACCTAACTAACCTAAGGACATCACAGACATCCATACCCTAGGCAGGATTCGAATTCGAACCTGCGACCGTAGCAGTCGCGCGGTTCCGGACTGAAGCGCCTAGAACCTCTCGGCCACCAAGGTCGGCAGAAAACTACACACTGGAACTAAGTGTAATCAAATAAATTTCCTTTGAACTGAATACAAAGCGGACACTATAAACAAGCTGAACAACAAGGTAAAAATGAAGTATAATCAGAGTGTCGACCCACTCACGAGTACACATAGAACATGAGAACTCTGAATAGTGACGTCACACATTCTACTTTCCAAGAACACATAATAAATAAAAACGACCACCCCACTAGTATCTAATCTGGTCCACACATCTTGAAGCACAGAAACAGTTTACATCGAAAACAAGCAACATAAGAAAATTATTACATGTAAAAGGCAGAAGTGGGAAGGAAAAACGTAATAAATGAAACCACAATAATTTGCAACAACACACTATTTACGTTTCTAAGGGAACTGACATGGGACAAAGAACAGGAACAACACACACACACATACACACACACACACACACACACACACACCCACACGCAAGTCCTTACTCCCCCTTCACACACAGAGACAATGCGACGCATTCTCGCTACAAACGCGAACGGCAAGACGACGTAATGTTTTAAATTACGACTAATGTGTAAAAGTTACGTATTTCAGCGTGTAGAAGCTACTGAAAGCCGACCAACGAATGTGACCTCATGATAAATTGCATAAGAACTTAATGCTCACTAAAACTGTATCCATAACACTGCGGCAAATTGCATTAGTATGAGGCTGACGTATGTACGTTTACTTTTCATATTTTTTTAATAACAGTCGCTTATAGTGTTGCAGATGACGTAGTGTATACCGAGCAAACGGCACCAAAACGCAGAAAATTTGCTGGAAATAACGGCAAAAACTTACTTTAAGTAAGGTCTTATGAAACAATTTACAGAATACAATATTTGGAACCAAACAGTACACGTAATTACGTTTCATAATGTTTACAAAGATGATACTTTTGCATGTTTTAGAATAAAGAAAAAACTGATGGCGATATTGTCGCTGAAACTAGTTTGTGAAACAAAATAAAATAAATGAAAACAAAAATATTTTGCATCAAGGTTTGTAAGTAGGCTTTTTAGGTCTTTATGTTGGTAACGCCAGGTAGCGTTCTATATGAAAATCACTGACTGTGCTGTGTGAAGTCTGTGACTGGTTTGCATTGTTGGAATATTCGCTTGTATAGTGTTGGGCAGTTGGATGTCAACATCGCGTAGCGTTGCGCAGTTGGAGGTGAGCCGCCAGCAGTGGTGGATGTGGAGAGAGAGATGGCAAAATTTTGAGAGCAGACGATCTGGGCGTGTGGGCATCAGAAGTAGTAAATTTGTAAGAATGAATGTCATATATATATATATATATATATATATATATATATATATATATATATATATATATATAGACTTTTGAACACTATTAAGGTAAATACATTGTTGTTTGTTCTCTATCAAAATCTTTCATTTGCTGACTATGCCTATCAGTAGTTAGTGCCTTCAGCAGATAGAATCTTTTATTTAGCTGGTAGTACTGGCGCTCGCTGTATTGCAGTAGTTCGAGTAACGAAGATTTTTGTGAGGTAAGTGATTCATGAAAGGTATAGGTTATTGTTAGTCAGGGCCATTCCTTTGTAGGAATTATTGAAAGCCAGATTGCGGTGCGCTAAAAAAAAGTGTGTTAGTTTAGTGTTGATCAGAATAAGTAAAGAGCGAAATGTCTGAGTACATTCAGTTCTGCTAAGCTGTTTGAAAATCAAATAACATAAGGGTCTTACCAGCACTGTCATTCATAATTTTTCTAAGGGGACGTTTCAGGTTGACCCACAATACCATATTTCTGTTTTTTGTCAAACAGGGACCAATGGAAGAAAAAAAATGGTTCAAATGGCTCTGAGCACTATGGGACATAACTGCTGAGGTCATCAGTCCCCTAGAACGTAGAACTACTTAAACCTAACTAACCTAAGGACATCACACACATCCATGCCCAAGACAGGATTCGAACCTGCGACCGTAGCGATCGCGCGGTTCCAGGTGTAGCGCCTAGAACCGCTCGGCCACTCCGGCCGGCACCAATGGAAGAGTTTCAAGGTAAAATGATTGATCTCGAAAGATTTACTTAACTGATGTGCTCAGAATAAGAATGTCAGATTCTTTTTTCACTTTCTATTCGTGCGTATCCGACTCGGTACCCTAAAGAGGTGCACAGTATGAGGTTCCTCAAGCCTACAGCGAATATTCATCATCGAGACGACACACCTGTTGCGGAAGTGTTGTGTTGGCGCAGCCAGCAGCCGGCAGGCCTTTCACAAAAACGGCGCCCCGGCCTGCCGTTGTGTTTACCCTGAAGACGGGACGTCGCGGCTCGTAACTCTGGACGCCCAGAGCCGGAGGCGCTTTGAGACGCAGCAGGAGGCCGGCAACCCAATACTCTTGGCGGCGGCGGCGGCGGCGGCGGCGGCATCCGCTGTGGCCAACACGCTGCCGACGTATTTATTGCGGGCTCTTGGCGCTCATTCCCAATTTTATTCAAACGAGGCTCAAAAATATTGCAAAAGTGGGCGGAAAATAAGAGAATCACTACGTAGCAGACGACTCGTACAGGGTTTGCCTCTGAGCTTGGTGTAGATATAAAAGTTCGTCATAAAAGAAAAAGCAGAATCTGTGAAGCTATCGGATAATTAGTCAATTTTGTGACAGATGGAAGACAATATTTCCAAGAAAGTGTTGCTGTCACGGGGGCCACTCTTCACGTAAAACTTCGTAACATCTCACCAATTGTAACTGTGCATGCGTTTCAAACACCGTCTAATGAATCGGAAACATACTTTACCAACAGTCTCTCAAGGTATTCGTTAAGTATCTGTAAGGGGTAAAAACTATAGCAGACCTCTGAGTAGAAATTGGAGACAGAGCGTTAATTAAGCCACAGCCAGAGTTGTCTGACGCTGGTCATCTCAGAAATGATCGCACCCCTTTCGTCAGACCAAGCATACCGCCTCCACGAAGTTCTACAAACCGCCCCATGGCCACTCACGACAGCCGGGTACTGCCTCTGTTCCAGATAGTTCGGCGTGACATGAAAATTCAGCGATTGCCGCGAGTTCAGGAGCCATTTCCATCATTCCATAGAGGCAGCTTTCCAAATAGGGAAGGGGATGGATGGAAGACAGAGTGCTGAATAATCATAAAGAACACCAATATATGTAGGTAGCAGGCTGCATTTTAACATTCACTCTTAGGATTCCCTAGGCTCTTGCGTCTGACCTTTTCTCTACGTTTTTCAAAAGGTCAGGCTTAGATGGCGCTGTGGTATTCGGTAGGGGACCCAGAACCGAACAGTTAACTGCTGTAACATTCACCCAGTGCAATTTTCTTAGGCACTCCACACTGTGCACTGAGTCACATCCATTATTTAGTTATGTCGATGGGAAGGGCATTATGCCAGCCAGTGCTGAAAGACTGCCTGACTCAGGCGTGGCAAACAGTTTTCGTTTCCCGAGAAAATCGTTGATTTATTACAGACAGCCCAGAATATGAATAAGATTTTCATTGTAGGTAGGTCTTCTATATAGAAAATGCTTTGGGATGAGCTGGGACGATATATATTAACGATTAAAGATAGACATAATTCAGGATTTAAGGTCATGGCTAAATCAAAAATACTGTTGTTGTTGTCATGGTTTTCGATCCGAAGATCGATATTCAGCTCTCCATGTTACTCTATCATGTGTAATCCTCATCTTTGAATAACTACTACAACTCACATCCTTCTATTTGCTATATTCATCTCTTTCTCTCCCTCTGGAATTATTAGCCCCCATCTTCCCTCCAGTACCAAATTGGTGGTTCCCCGATGTCTCAGAGTGTGCCCTATCAACCGACCTCTTCTTCCAGCCAGGCAGTGCCACGGATTCCTTTTTCCCCTAATTCTACTCGGTACATGCTGTTTAGCTACGTGATCTACCCGTCTAATATTCAAGATTCTTCTGTTTTTATTTCTTCTTCCTGAACCTTAATTCCTTCTCATATTTCCTTTACTACTTGCTCAATGTACAGATTGAATAACATCGGGGATAGACTGCAACATTGTCTCACTCCCTCCTCAAGCACTGGCTCCTTTCTGTCCCTTTGACTCCTATAACTACAATCTGGTCCCTGTAGAAGTTGTAAATAGCCTTTCACTTTCTGTATTTTACCCCTGCTACCTACAGACCCTCAAAGAGAGTGTTCCAGTCATTCAACAGTGTCAAAAGCCTCCTCTATAAATGCTATAAACATAGGTTGGCCTTTCTTTAACATATCGCCTAAGAAAAGTCGAAGAATCAGTATCGCCACGAATCTGTCCACATTTCCTTTACACCCAAACTGATCTTCCCCGACGTCGGTTTCTGACAGTTTTTCCGAGAGGTAATCTATGAAAATACGACCCCCATAGAAAATAGTGAGGAGGTACTACTTTAGTTCGTTAAGATAGATTTAAGACACGGTACAGTGCCGACAAATTAGAACAAGAATAAGGAGTGTCAATGGCATTGCTTGGTGAGGTTTCACTGTTTCCACATAGTGCGGCACTGTTACAAAACAGCAAAAGTGCCGAGACACCACACGGATGCAAGGTAGTCGATAGACGTGACACCAAACAATTACAATGCTTCAGGTGCCTCGAGAGGCACTGCTCATGATAATGGTAGCTCCAATAACAGTAGCTAACCAAGCGAGAGAAGTAAGTTAGTGGGAAAGTCTATGAGGTGTTGGAAGACATGTGGAAGTAAAGCAATTAAAGCGCTTTTATATACGTCACAGGTGGGGTTGACGTAGTGCACGTAGGCGGGGAAGAATTAAGGACAGTGGCTGATATACCGCCTGCAGCTGGGAAAATTATACTGTACGATAATTGAATGGTAAACGTAAGGCGGTGTAACGTTTGTAGCTGGGCCAGTTTTATGGCTGGACAGGTCTCTTAGAGGAATTGTTAACGAAGGGGGAAAAGAGTAACAGGTTGTGGGAGCTCAGATACTTTCTCAGATCACGATGACCTGAGAACGTGACCTAAGGAAATGTTACAATGGATCTACTACTGTTGTAAATAATTTTTTTCCAAAATTTCTAATCTATGAGAATATGGAGGCAAAGGACAGTTCACAAACCGCAAAGTCCACGCTGGCCAGTATCTCGAAATGGGGCAGAGCATGAAACATTGTTTGCCTACTAGCACACTGGACTCGCATTCGGGAGGACGTCGGTTTAATCCTGCGTCCAACCATCTGATTTAGGTTTTCCGTGATTTCCCTAAATCGCTCCAGGCAAATGTCGGGATGGTTCCTTTGAAAGGGCACGGCCGGCTTCCTTCCCCGTCCTTCCCTAATCCGATGAGACCGATGACCTAGCTGTTTGGTCTCTTCCCCCAAACAATCCAATTGTTTGCCTAGGTCAGTTTTGTTCTCCACGGATTAACACAGGGTTTAGTCCACAGTACATGTTTCCATGTTTCCTGCCTGTGAGTCGTTAACGACAGCCACTAATTATTAGCGCGAACTTCTATAAAATGATAGGGCAAGGGCAAGTCATATCGTAATGCAAGAAAGCTACCGTGATACATGTCCAATTCCAAGGAGTGGAGCTGAAAGCTGCTCAACAATGAGAAACAATATCTCGAAGGTATGAATGGACACTCGGTACGTGAGGCAAGGGCTAGTGTCACGCGACCGTTTTTCCCAACTGTATAGTAACAGAAATCAACCACTATGAACCATGGACCTTTGCGTTGGTAGGGTGGCCTGTGTGGCTACAGCTGTAACTTTTCGCGAAGGTATGCAGCTCTACTGTACGTTTAAATGATGGTGACATCTTCTTGGATGAAATTTTACAAAGTACTCTCCCATTCCCACTACTGGGTCGAGGCTACTCAGTATGATGTTATAATCAGTAGATAAAAATGGCATTCTACGGGTCAGAGCTTGGGATGCTCGATTTCTTAATGGGGCAAGTACGTTAGCAAATTTAAAAAAGGGAGAGAGATAGGCTGAATTTAAGTGCGGGGTCTATAGGAATTACTGAAGTGATCGCTTCATTGTAGCCAGGATGAACAATAAGACCACACCATCATAGTAGTACAAGTTTATAAGCCAAGTAGCTCCGCACATGATGAAGAGCCGCGCGGAGTGGCCGCGTGGTTCGAGACGCCATATCACGAATTGCGCAGACCCTCCCGCAGCAGATTCGAGTCCTCCCTTGGGCATGGGTGTGTGTTGTCTTTTGGGTAAGTTAGTTTAAGTAGTCTAGGGACCGATGACCTCAGCAGTTTGGTCCCTTGGGAATTCCACACACATTATGAAGAAATTGAAGGTATGTGTAATAAGGTAAAAGAAATTTGTTAATATTATTGTCTTTTACAGAGAGAATTATCAAAATAGGACTGGTAACCAATAATCCAGATGTGCTAAGATAACAGTTTCATATTGTCAACGTTCAAAAATGGTTCAAATGGCTCTGAGCACTATGTCCCGTAGAACTTAGAACTACTTAAACCTAACTAACCTAAGGACATCACACACATCCATGCCCGAGCCAGAATTCGAACCTGCGACCATACTGGTCACGCGGTTCCAGACTGTAGCACCTAGAACCGCTCGGCCACTCTGGCCGGTCTTTCAATGTCTGTCAAGCATTTCAATGTGCTTTTGAATGTAATAAACTGAATTAATGGTAATTCATATTTAATTTTGCAGCTAACAAATTCCCTATTAATTATTTTGGAGTGACTATTATTATTTGATTGTGTCAGATAACAGAGCAACCAGTGATGTTGAAGAAGCGGAAATAGTAAAAAAGGATCAGGTGTCACTGTGAGTGAAGTTAAATATGATGGGATGTATCTGGGGTGCAGTGCACTTTCTGAACAGCTGTTCACCTGGATTGTTGTTTTCCAGCACAAATCCAATTGCCAACTTGGACGAAAGTGTAGCCTATGCTGTCTAAAGGAGCCACGACATCGATGACACTATTGGCGGAGGTCTACTAGGTCACCTTTAATGGAGTGAGAGGGTGAAATTCTGCTAGGATGCTTAGGAATGGTGATTTTGGGAATGGAGAAGAGATGGTTTGACTCGTCGGAGGTGATTAACAGAGCAAATACAGTAATTCAATTTACAAACAGTATTTTCCATATACTTTAACCTTATTCAGAAAGATGTATTACAGTGGCTGTATATCTTTGCAAATCAAGCAGTACACCATACCACTCAGTATTTTGGCCTTTCTAGCAACTCCCCTTGGCCTTTCTTGCAAGTCCCCGTCTCTGAGTTCCATCTTCCGCTTTCAGAGATGAGTCCTTTGTTTGCAACTCGTTCTTACAACACACAGTCAGACATCTACTGCAATTTCACGTCTTGACTTTATCACACATGCAATAACATCACTCCACATCTGTTGTATGACTATGTGTATGTAATGGAACAAAGAGTGCACCATCCCACTCTGCATTGTCGCCAGATTTACTCAAGATGGCGGATCCAACATGGCGGCCATAGATGTGGGAACATCACACCGACATCATTGCTGGAAATTCAAATTTTGGCGGGAAATAGCTCCACTCGGCTACCTCTACTAACCCAGTTCCCCCCATCCCCCATCCCTCCCCTCAGCGAAATGAAAACTGGTGGAAAAGGACTCAGTCTGTGCTGGGCATAAAACTGATGTGTCATTATTTTCTGTGCATTTTGATTAACTGTTAATTTAAACAATTCGAGTCATCATATACAGTAGTTCTATCCAATGTGTTCATCTTGAGGTTTGGAGTGCAACTGCCCTAGTTCACAACACCACTGCTAGAGGGCGCTGTTGGCCCTCCCCCTCCCCTCCCACGATGTAATCGAAGATGGCAGTCTGGGGAAAAGTATCGGGAAATCGCTCAGTCTGCACAGACCTTCCCAAGGGGATGGACGTAATTGTTTACTGTGTACTATGTGTTTTTTAAGCCACACTTCGAAATTCATGCTGATAAATGTGTGTGCGAAACTTGTAGATCATTCGGTATGAGATCAGACTTCTAAAGCACAAGAGGCAAAACATTCAACAATTCCAACACAAGCATCCATGTGTACTACATGTAAGTGCGCAGCTGATGATTGTATCCGTAGCCACCTAAACAATGAGTGGAAGGAAAGGATTAGATGAGCATGTGGTGAATACTTTTCAACAAATAACGGCAAAGTTGCGGGATAGCGTGACGATGCATCTCAGAATTCACGCAAATAGATGTTTGTGCTGAATCTGTCAACCTTTTTTGAATAACCTAGCACACCACATCAACTTGGCCATATTGCACAATGGACCATAGGTGTTTACCATGAAGTTCAGTTGCCTAGTTCACAACACTGCCACCACAGGGCGCTGTCAGCTCTCCACATTCCCCACCCATGACGAAATCGAAGGTGGTGGTCCAGAAGAAAAGCGCAGGAACCAGAGGGAACGCTGAATCTAGTCACATGATAGGCTTCAGCCATTAGGATGGCAGTATATGGTGAGAGGAGGTATAGGGTCGGTTCAGCAGCTTCGTCATCTCGGTCTCTCTTTCAGACAACAGCACCAGCAGCAGCAGCAGCAGAAGAAGAAGAAGAAGAAGAAGAAGAACCATGAAGAGTCAGCAGCAGCAGTAGAGATCCAGTAAAGTCCTGCAGAACAGGAAGAAACGTAAATGTAAGTATACCATGACACATCATTGTCTGCTGTTGACATTATTATTATTATTTGTTGTTTTGGTCTGTATTTTACGCTTCTTCCACCTTGTTCACCAAAGGCCTTTGGCACATTGAGGCCTGGAGGGGCGTGCACCAACATGTCGACCCCTGCTGTGTCCAGATCCACAGCAACATCAGCTGCCAACTTGTCGACACCTGCACCAACCTCTGAATCTGCAGCAGCAAAACCTACAGCATGTCCGAACCTGTAGCGATCATGTGGTATCCTGTAGTGCACATAGTCCATTTGCTGGAGCTGGACAAGAAGCTGTTTGTCTATCCCACTCATCTATTTGGATGACATTTGGTCGGTTCCCAACGTTTCTAATGCTGCTGGTAGTTCTAAACAATAGGTCACTGACATACAACACATACGACCCATCCCATCAGAACATCCCTGTGGTAGTGCAGGGACAGAGTGCAGATGCTGTGGATAAGAAGGTTCCACTGGTGCTGGAGCAGGACATGGAGCTGTTGTTGTCGGTCCCACTCACTGATTTCTGTAATGAGGATGCACGATGTGCTTCCAACCCCCCGAATGCTGCTAATGGTCCTAAACAATAGCAGTATGGAGGATAGTACATCGACATATGCCTCATACCAGCAGAGCATCGTGGTAGAGAGTGGCAGATGCTGTGGATAAAAATGTATCAAGTGTCCTCTTCCATTTCAGTTCGAATTACAATTTATCTCCTGATGAAACGATACGTTTGAATGGGGGGTTTAGAATAACATCATGACTGGTGAATTTGAGGACTGAAACTGCGTCACAGTATTTAGAATGCCTATTTCTGAGTTCAGCTGGGACGAAATATGTCGTCCAAAGTGCTACAACATTCAGTATATGACCACAGAGTATTCTCCAAATTATAGCCCCTGTCAGGCGTAAATTGCGCATCCAATGACTTTGCAAACTTTCTACGTGTACATAGCGTATCTGTTGATGATTTGGAGCATCTTTGTTTGTACATGAGCGCAGAGCCAAAACAGATACACTGTGAATGAGCATGTGAAAAATCAAAGTATTGTGAGGTATCTATAGCTTTGAAGGAGATAACCGCGGAATTGAAACTTCCTGGCAGATTAAAACTGTGTGCCCGACGAGACAAGATCTCGGGAACTTTGCCTTTCGCGGGCAAGTGCTCTACCATCTGAGCTACCGATGCACCACTTACGCACGGTTCTCACAGCCTTACTTCTCCCAGTATCTCGTCTCGAACCTTCTAAACTTTACAGAAGCTCTCCTCCCAACCAGGCGAGCTTCTCTAAAGTTTGGAAGGTAGGAGACGAGATACTGGCAGAAGTAAGGCTGTGAGAACCGGGCGTGAGTCGTGCCTCGGTAGCTCAGATGGTAGGGCACTTGCCCGCGAAAGGCAAAGGTCCCGAGTTCGTGTCTCGTCGAGCACACAGTTTTCATCTGCCAGGAAGTTTCATATCAGCGCACACTCCGCTCCAGAGTGAATACCTCATTCTGGAAACATCCCCCTGGCTGTGGCTAAGGCATGTCTCCGCTATATCCTTTACTTCAGGAGTGCTAGTTCTGCAGGTTCGCAGTAGAGATTCTGTAAAGTTTGGAAGGCAGGAGACGAGATACTGGCAGAAGTAAGGCTGTGAGTACCGGGAGTGAGTCGTGCTTCGGTAGCTCAGATGGTAGAACACTTGCCCGCGAAAGGCAAAGGTCCCCCCTACGAGTCTCGGTCGAGCACACAGTTTCAATCTGCCAGGAAGTTTCATATCAGCGCACACTCCGCTCCAGATTTAATACCTCATTCTGGAAACATCCCCCAGGCAGTGGCTAAGCCATGTCTCCACTATATCCTTTCTTTCAGGAGTACTAGTTCTGCAGGTTCGCAGTAGAGTTTCTGTGAAGTTTGGAAAGTATGTGACGAGATACAGGTAGAAGTACGGCTGTGAGTATCGGGCGTGAGTCGTGCTTCGGTAGCTCAGATGGTAGAGCACTTGCCCGCAAAATGCAAAGGCCCCGAGTTCGAGTCTCGGTCGGACACACAGTTTTAATCTGCCAGGACGTGTCATATCAGCGCACACTCCGCTGCAGACTCAATACCTTATTCTGGAAACAGCCGCAAGGCTGTGGCTAAGCCATGTCTCCGTTATATCCTTTCTTTCAGGAGTGCCAGTTCTGCAGGTTCGCAGGAGAGCTTCTGTAAAGTCTGGAAGGTAGGAGACGAGATACTGGCAGAAGTAAGGCTGTGAGTACCGCGCGTGAGTCGTGCTTCGGTAGCTCAGATGGTAGAAAACTTGCCCGCAAAAGGCAAAGGTCCCTAGTTCAAGTATCGGTCGGTCACACAGTTTTAATCTGCCAGGAAGTTTCATATCAGCGCACACTCCGCTACAGAGTGAATACCTCATTCTGGAAAAGTCCCCCAGGCTGTGGCTAAGCCATGTCTCCACTATATAATTTCTCTCAGGAGTGCTAGATCTGCAGGTTCACAGGAGAGCTTCTGTAAAGTTTGGAATGTAGGAGACGAGATACTGGCAGAAGTAAGGCTGTGAGTACCGGGCGTTAGTCGTGCTTCGGTAGCTCAGATGGTAGGGCACTTGCCCGCGAAGGGCAAAGGTCCCGAGTTCGAGTCTCGGTCGGGCACACAGTTTTAATCTGCCAGGAAGTTTCATATCAGCGCACACTCCGCTGCAGAGTGAATAACTCATTCAGGAAACAACCCGCAGGCTGTGGCTAAGCCCCTGTCTCCGCTTTATCCTTTCTTTCAGGAGTGCTAGTTCTGCAGGTTCGCAGGAGAGCTTCTGTAAAGTTTGGTAGGTGGAAGACGAGATACTGACAGAAGTAAGGCCGTGAGTTCCGGGCGTCAGTCGTGTTTCGGTAGCTCAGATGGTAGGGCACTTGCCCGCGAAAGGCAGAGGTACCGAGTTCGAGTCTCGGTCGGTCACACAGTTTTAATCTGCCAGGAAGTTTCATTACAGCGCACACTTCGCTGTAGAGTGAGTACCACATTCTTGAAACATCCCCCAGGCTGTGGCTAAGCCACGTGCCCGGAATATCCTTTCTTTCAGGTGTGCCAGTTCAGCAGGTTCGCAGGGGAGCTTCTGTAAAGTTTGGAAGGTAGGCGACGATATACCGACACAAGTAAGGCTGTGAGTACCGAGCGTGTGTCGTATTTCGGTGGCTCAGATGGTAGGGCACTTCCCCGCAAAAGGCAAAGTTTCCGGATTCGTGTCTCGGTCAAGCACACAGTTTTAATCTGCCAGGAAGTTTCATATCCTCGCACACTCTGCTGAAGAGGGAATACCTCTTTCTGGAAACATCATCCAGACTGTGGCTAACCCATGTCTCCGCTATATCGTTTCTTTCAGGCGTGCTAGCTCTGCAGGTTCGCAGGAGATATTCTGTGAAGTTTGGAAGGTACGAGACTAGATAGTTGTAGAATTATGGCTGTGAGAACCGGGCGTGAGTCGTCCTTCGGTAGCTCAGATGATAGAGCAATTGCCCGCGAAATGCAAAGTTCCCGAATTCGAGTCTCGGTCGGGCACACAGTTTTAATCTGCCAGGAAGTTTCACATCAGCGCACACTCCGCTACAGCATGAATACCTCATTCTGGAAACATCCCCCAGGCTGTAGCTAAGCCAAGTCTCCGCTATCTCCTTTCTTTCAGGAGTGCCAGTTCTGCAGAATCGCAGGACAGCTTCTGTAAAGTTTGGAACGTAGGAGACGAGTAACTAACAGAATTAACGCTGTGAATACCGGGCGTGATTCGTGCTTCGGTGGCTCAGATGGTAGAGCACTTGCCCGCGAAAAGCAATAGTAACGATTTCGAGTCTCGGTCAGGCACACAGTTTTCATCTGCCAGGAAGTTTCATATCAGCGCACACTCCGCTGCAGAGTGAATACCTCATTCAGGAAACACCCCCCAGGCTGTGGCTATGCCCCTGTCTTCGCTTTATCCTTTCTTTCAGGAGTGCTAGTTCTGCAGGTTCGCAGGAGAGCTTCTGTAAATTTTGGAAGGTGGAAGACGAGATACTGGCAGAAGTAAGGCCGTGAGTGTCGGGCGTGAGTCGTGCTTCGGTAGCTCAAATGGCAGAGAACTTGCCCGCAAAAGGCAAAGGACTCGAGTTCAAGTCCCGGTCGGGCACACAGTTTTAAACTGCCAGGAAGTTTCATCTCAGCGCACACTCCGCTGCAGCGTGAATACCTCATTCTGGAAAAGTCCCCCAGGCTGTGGCTAAGCCATGTCTCCACTATATAATTTCTCTCAGGAGTACTAGTTCTGCAGGTTCACAGGAGAGCTTCTGTAAAATTTGGAATGTAGGAGACGAGATACTGGCAGAAGTAAGGCTGTGAGAACCAGGCGTGAGTCGTGCTTCCGTAGCACAGATGGAAGGGTACTTGCCCGCGAAGTGCAAAGGTCCCGAGTTCAGTCTCGGTCGAACACACATTTCTAATATGCCAGGAAGTTTCATATCAGCGCACACTCCGTTGCAGACAGAATACCTCATTCTGGAAACATCTCCCAGGCTGTGGCAAAGCCATGTCTCCGCTATATCCTTTCTTTCATGAATGCTAGTTCTGCAGGTTCGCAGGAGAGCTTCTGTATAGTTTGCAAGGTACGAGACGAGATACTGGCACAAGTAAGGCTGTGAGTATCGGGAGTGAGTCGTGCTTTGGTAGCTCAGATGGTAGAGCACTTGCCCGCAAAAGGCAAGTGTCCCGAGTTCGGGTCTCGGTCGGGCACACAGTTTTCATCTGCCAGGAAGTTTCATATCAGCGCACACTCCGCTCCAGAGTAAATACCTCATTCTGGAAACATCCCCCAGGCTGTGGCTATGCCATGTCTCCACTAAATCCTTTCTTTCAGGAGTGCTCGTTTTGCAGGTTCGCAGGAGAGCTTCTGTAAAGTTTGAAAGGCAGGAGACGAGATACTGGCACAAATAAATCTGTGAGTACCGGGCGTGAGTAATGCTTCGGTAGCTCAGATGGTAGAGCAATGGCCAGCGAAATGCAAAGGTCCCGAGTTCAAGACTCTGGCGAGCACACAGTTTTAATCTCCCAGGAAGTTTCATTTCAGCGAACACTCCGCTGCAGATTGAAAAACTAATTCTGGAAACATCCCCCAGGCTGTGGCTAAGCCATGTCCCCGTAATATCCTTTCCTCCAGGAGTGCCAGATCTGCACGTTTCGCAGGAGAGCTTCTGTGAAGCATGGATGGTACGAGACGAGATACTGGTAAAACTAAGGCTGTGAGTACCGAGCGTGAGGCATGCTTCGGTAGCTCAGATGATAGAGCAATTGCCTGCGAAATGCAAATGTCCCGAGTACGAGTCTTTGGCGGGCACACAGTTTAAATCTGCCATGATGTTTCATTTCAGGGCACACTCCGCTGCAGAGGGAATACCCCATTCTGGAAACATCCCCCAGGCTGTGGCTAAGCCATGTCTCCGCTTTATCCTTTCTATCAGGAAAGCTAGTTCTGTAGATTCGCAGGTGAGCTTCTGTAAAGTTTGGAAGGTAGGAGACGAGATACTGGGAGAAGTAAGGCTGTGAGTACCGGGCGTTAGTCGTGCTTCGGTAGCTCAGGTGGTAGGGCACTTGCCCGCGAAAGGCAAAGGTCCCGAGTTCGAGTCTCGGTCGGGCACACAGTTTTAATCTGCCGGGAAGTTTCATATCAGCGCACACTCCGCTGCAGAGTGAATACCTCATTCTGGAAACATTCCCCAGGCTGTGGCTAAGCCATGTCTCCGCTATATCCTTTCTTTCAGGACTGCTAGTTCTGCAGGTTCGCAGGAGAGCTTTTGTGAAGTTTGGAAGGTAGGAGACGAGATACTGGTAGAAGTAAGGCTGTGAGTACCGGGCGTGAGTTGTGCTTCGGTAGCTCAGATGGTAGAGCACTTGCCCGCAAAAGGCAAAGGTCCCGAGTTCGAGTCTCTGTAGGGCACACAGTTTTAATCTGCCATGAAGTTTCAAATCAGCGCACACTCCGCTGCAGAGTGAAAATCTCATTCTGGAACCGCGGAATTCATTGTATATCAAAATGATTTATTTGGGAAATATTGTGCAGGTTCAAATGAGAAATAGTCTGATGATTTTTTAAAAAATACTGCATCCAATATATGACATTTATATAAATAATGTATACATCTAATCTCAAACTGCGTTTGTGTTCTGTTTAATAACTCTCTCATTAGAGTGCATGTACTGGGTGGTTATTATTACACTTTTCCTATTTATCACGTTAGAACACAGGAACTAATTACTGCATGAGTCCCAATCTTGGTATAATTAATGTCCAGAGTGTAGGATGCATGATTTCCATGCGTAACAGCACCACAGTCCTATTTCAACTATGGTCACCAGGTCCTGTGATCAGTAATCGTGATTCGTAGCATCACACACCAGACCAGTTCCACTGCACTTCTTGATGTGTCAACATGAGCTTGGACAAAAGAAGCAGAGCATTATTGGTAAAGCACTATTATCAAAACAACTGTAATCCTGCAGTTGCACAGCAGTTCATCACCGGCTGAAAGAATTACGGAAAGTTATTCTTTCTCCATCTGCTTTGCGGAGCATGATGAAGAAATTGGTATCAACTTGAGAACTGGGCGTCACTCCAGGAAGACGCTGACAACCGATTGAACTACAGGTGGTTGATGAAATCGCTGGTGCTGTGGCAGATAACGTTGTGCGCAATTCCTAATCGTCAGGCAGTGCGTGTGCAGTGTCACGACAGTTGAACATCCAATTGTCCACTGTACATAAGGTGCTTCGACTCATTCTCAAATGGTATACGTACAAGATCCATATCGTACAGCAGCTTGCACCGCAAGACATACAACGACGTATTGACTTCGCTCTCCACTTTCTCGAAAGGACTGAAGCTGACGAGGACTGGCCCTGGACCATACTATGGACAGACGAAGTTCATTTTTCTCTGATGGGTGAGGTGAACACACGGAATTGCCAAGTGTGAGGATCAACACCTCCAGTCACTGTGCATGAAGTTCCTCTGTATGGTGAACGTGTCACCATATGGTGTGGCTTCAGTGCTACGGTCATCTTTGACCCTTTCTTTTTTGAACTGGTTGGTGCTCAGTGACCAAAGATGTGCATTGCGACTGGCCAGCGATACTGCGATATGTTTCACCAGCAAGTCATACTCGTCATACAGGAGAGACACATCGCTAGTGAAGTTCACCTGCTTCTCTAAAACACATTTGATAACGATCGAATTATTAGTCGATCGTTTCCAAACGCTTAGCCGGCACGATCACCTGATCGCACTCCCCGTGATTTCTGTTATTGGGGCTACCAGAAGGACAGGATTTGCCAGGGGAACATTCACAAATGTGCTAATCTGAAGCACGGCATTTCAAGAGAGATAGCTAGCATACCTATGGAAATGCTTCGTTCTGCTGTGTAGAATGCAATCCAGCGCTTTCAGACTCTTCTGGACACTGATGGGCGCTATTTGTAGCAGTAATGGAGCCTGTATTTAATGGTATGCTGTAATATAGCAGCACATTAAAAGTGATTCAATTGCATTGATTCTGCATTATTTCTCTTCCCCATGTTCTTGACTTTAATCCTACCAAGTATGGTACTCATACGGTAAATAGTTTCTTTGTTATAACGTATTAAATTGGGGATGTTTAATTCTAACCGCCCAGTATTAAACTTATTAATATCGTTATTTTCAATGCTGTACCTATAATCATGCAGGAGCAGATATATAGCTGAATTTTCTGTGTACCCAGTTAGGTGGTTAAGTGACAGCGGCTACACATACTATTACGATCCTTACAAATGTGTCTTTCTGTATATGACCACTACTTGTCAGTACCTGATGTTGTCGATATTGTGGCAGTGTGGGTGAAACATCTTCGCCACAAGTACTTTGTTGTTGGTGATTGGTGCTGTGAAGGTGTAAAAGAATACCTGAAGAAGGAGAAGAAGAAGAAGAAGAAGAAGAATAAACACTTTCCCAACCCAAGTATAAGACATTATAGGAGAAAATGTGGAGTGTAAAAGGTGTTACATACACGACGTTCAGTGAAAGCAGTTATATCCCTTCACCCGAAAAAGTAAAGCCAAACACTGTGTTCATATTTGATGACGCTGCTATGGAAAACCAAGACCGAATTTGAAAATATTTCTGTTTCGGTCGTCATATGGACGCTAATGTATTTTATCTAAGTAGACATACTCCAGAATGGTGAAGAAGTTGGTTAGGGATAATACAAACCTCATTATAGCATTCAAACAAGACAATCTGAATATAAAACACATTTACCAAGCACATGTAGGAACTGACATGTCCTTCAATGATTTTGTACAGATACATGCCTATTGCTGGCATCATTCACGGTATGAGTTTCTTGTTATTGATAAAACTAGAAAACTGATTGATGGTAGGTATATACGAAACTCTCAAAAGTTTCTGTATATAGGTATAGCCTGGTAAGTGTAGCTTGGTAAGAGAGGTGAGTACATTAGTATATCCTGCACCATGGGCATACCCGAGAGAATGGTTGCAGATAGACAGCACATTCGATTTTACATGGGTGCGAAAATTACGACTATTGTGTATAATGTTCGAGGTATGGGCAGGGAGCTAGAAACGTATTACCAGACTCTTCTGAAGATGATCAACGCATTAAATGAGCTAGTTACTGAAACCGGTAGGAAAGTAACCAACGAAACTGAAAAGGCGAGACTATCGAGGGGAAAATAGATGTAGAAGCCTTTGTTATTGAGGAGGAAGCAGTTACACAATAAGAGGAAGAAGAGTGGACATATAAAGCCCCACGTTGCAGAGACATCCGATTAGTACATACCGAGGTGACAACGAAGCAGAAAGTCATTCAGGCGCTGAAAGGCTTTCGAGACAAATTACTGTTGCTAAAGTGGGGGCATATGGGTCGAGAGCAAACACTGAGAGAGATCCTTAAACCGGTTGCTGAATCTCTCAGGCAGCTCTCAGCAGAAACAAAACGACAGGAAATGACGGTGTTACCATTTACGAATTCATTATCCGTCATGCCCCTGGCCAGGTAAAATTGAATATTCGGCGCCAGCAGGTGAAGACAGTACATGCTGGGTACGCAGCCTACAAATATAAATGATGACACAATACAGATTGGTGATACGCAGTTTGACAGAATGCCTGGGTTAATGAATCTTATTCTCCTTAGACCCGCGAAAAAAACTGTAAATTGTTTAGTTAATGACAAGGAAATGTTCGGTGAAATAATGAATTTGATTGATGTACAAAAGATTTCAAAAAGCCAGAGCAACAAGAAATATAGAAGCATTAGAAAACCAATACTTGATGGTGAAAACAACAACAAAAACAGCAGCAGCAGTGATGGTATTGACGTTAAGCATAAAGCAGTGAACAACTGAATTCCACAGAATATATATTATGATGACCCCAACGAGCTGCTCATTTCATCGGCTGCTGCGGGTAATACAGCTCATTCGAATGAGGCTAGGGGACCAGCGCATCAGTTGGAAATCATCACGGTATTTCTCTAACCACTCTATCACACTCCTCGCCTTGTGAGATGGCGTGTTATCTTTCTGGAAAATACCACTGCATCTGGGAAACATGATCATCCTGAAGAGGTGTACGTGGTCTGCTACCAGTGTACGATTCTCCTTGGCGGTGATGGTGCCTTGTATCAGCTGCACTGGACAAGTGGATTGTCGGGGTGAATATTGTGCTGAGCATAACGGAGCCGCCGCGTTTGTCTCTGTCCCGTCGTACAGGCCTCAATGAGCCGCTCCCCTATAGGACGACGGATTCGCGCCCTCCCATCGGCATGACGAAGAAGGGATCGGGGTTCATCAGACCACGTAACGCTCTGCCACTGCGTGAATGTCCAGTGTCGGCGGTCACTTTTTCGTTTCTGTTGCAGTTGCCGATGTCATGATGGTAACGTTGGCACGTGTATGGGTTGTCGACTGCAGAGACCCATCGTTAGGAGTGTTCGGTGCACTGTGTGTTCACACACACTTGTAATACTTCCAGCATTAAAATCTGATGTTAGTTCCGCCACAGTCCGCCGCTTGTCCTGTTTTACGAGTCTGCCCAACGTACGACGTCCGACGTCTGTAACGAGCGGTGGCCGTCCAATAACATGACATCTGGACTTGGTTTGACTTTGGTTTCGCCCTGTGTTGAAGACAATCACCACACCACTCCTCGAACACCCAACTAGTCGTGCAGTTTCCGAAATGCTCGACCCTAGCCTCCGGGCCATCACAACCTGCCCTCGTTCAAACTCAGATCGCGCGTCTTCTCCCTTCCACAAACGGACATCACGGTCACTGATACTACATGCATTGCGCGTATGTCTGACTAGCTGTCAGGTGACGCTGCTATCGCCAGGACGGGTCTATATCGATAGCAATTCGGTGGTCATAATGTTCTGGCTCATCAGTGTAAATCTATTCAAAACCCTTCCAAAATAACACGCAATATATAAATAAACCTCCGTAATATTCCCCCCCCCCCCCCCCCCAAGAAATAAAACTAAGTTTATACTTTGCACGTGACCCCATATTTTACTCCCACAAGCAATTAAAATTTTAATGAGGTCCGATGACGTCCAAGCACCATTTTTCTCTCCGAGCAACAATTACAAATAAAGTACCCATATTACACAAGAAATCCATCGTAAACACTACAAGTGACACATTGTCATAACCCCTTGAAATTTGCCCCAAACTTTCTGTGCAGTGTAATTTATTAATCTCTTTCGCAAATAACGGAAGTAATTATGTCCTGCCGACCTCGGCGCGCCAAGGATCATGTGGCCAATGTCGATTCACTCTTTGCACTAAGTTGCGCCTACATACATCTTCCATACATTTTAAATTCACAAAGCTTAACCTTCACACCAATTCGAAGTAGCCCCCAAAATTTTTATAAACCAGACATGAAATTTACGTCTACATACACACTTATACACAACCCGTTCCTCAGTCTCAAGGTGCAACTCTGCCACCGTTGTCTCTTGTAACATCTTGCTTGCCAACGTGAGTATCTTTCGAATCTCACTTTTTTCCGCTTTTCAACTACTCAAATTCGAGCCCTCTTTCCTCGTTCACCAACGGACTCTTACGTTTACAGACAAAGTTTGTGACTTCTGTTGTAACACCATTTTTAGTTTTGAGAGACACGCACTTTTCTTTCTTCATCAACATCGTTCATTTCATTCACAGTCGGCACATCTTTAATTTTATCCGTCTCTAGACATTGTGCCCTGAAATTGTCATTTGAAACAGCCCTTCCTTTCCTCTCTATACCTATTGTACACAGTATAACATCAGACCAACTCTCAATCAGATTATCACTATCAAACAATTTCTTAAACACTTCCTTCGCCCGATTTCGTTTTTCCTTCCGTCGAGACCTCTTGCTACTTTATACTTTTCCCATGTCCGCCAGTGAGGCAGTAGTCACTTCAATATTTTACCACACCATCTACAATCATTTATAGAGAAGTCACATTCTTCCTTGCCGTTCCATTCTATAATAACATAATCTGATAAGCAAATACTTTCCAGATTATCCACTGTTATATTCTCCTGACCCACTTCTGAATCATCTGTTAGCTTTAAATTGCAGTAAAAATCCTTCATTTCACATTCTCGTAAGCATGAAACGTACTGTTCTTTTTAAGCATGATGTATACTGTTCTCTTCCTCTGAAGTAACGATATCAGCAACTGTAACATTCTTACAATTAACCACACAACTTAAAACTTCGTCTCCCTTACACAAAATGTCACCTATTTCCGCCGAATCACTACAAACGTCACATGTCCGCCGATAACTCATTCGTTTCATTACTTAAAACAGTCATTACATAGAAATCACCACCAATAACAGCGTCAACCTCCTCCAATGCGCCACTTAAATTGCCTTTACTGCGTCGCATCACATCAGAATTCACAGTACATTCGAATTCCGCTAAATTCGGAACTACATCTGTCTCCGTAACATTTTTTCTCCTCTCAGATTTCTCTGACACTTTCCCTTCTGTTCACTACGTAACTCATTACTTTCACTTTCATCTACTCATAATCCATACTTTCATTAAGAGCCACAGGTCCACTTCCACCAACAAACATAAATGCACAAACTCCTTCCACCGAGGTATATAAATCAGTAGTCTCAACTTTCTCAACTTCAGCCTCTAAGACGTCACCTTTACTCCCATTTAACAATAAATTACTCATTTACGCACATACATAATAAAATTCATCACCAGCTGATGAAACGTTCTACGCTGCGTTCGCAAATACCACCACATACTTCCGTCGATACACCACAAAATTCAGCTGTGAGTACAGCTTCGTCGTCTTCACATATAGTTTCACCTAATTTCTCCGATACAAAATCATCTTCATTACTTTCACCTACATCACAATAATTGTTGCTACAGACAAGTGCCTTATTAGGATTCGTCATGCATTTCACCTCCATAAAATTTAGATCCACCTCAGCCTCTCTTCTGATCACAGAATTTTCCTGCAAACATATGTTTATTCCATCATTCACTTCACTTTCACGAAATAAATTTTTGAGTCCCATACATTACCAACTTTCTTTGCAATTCTTACAGTTTTCCTTGCGCCCACTTTATGGTTACGCTGCATAAAAGTATTCCCCATTTATTGTTACTTATTTTAACTTTTATCTCCAATATTTGCTGCTATTTTGCCGAATTTTCGACACGTCAATGCCTGTCTCTCCCACCACCAACAAGTTGAAGTATTCTTTACTCGGAATAGTTTCGCAAAATCACAAGCGGTTGCAATTAACCTTTTTTTAACAAGTAAAATTCGAACACAAACTGTTTGCTGTTTCTGACGTAGTACAACAAACGAAAATAAATGTTCCCTAGAAATTGTTCTTACTAATATGAAAGAGAGGTTCGTCACAAACAAATGATCTTCAACGAAACGAAAATAGGTTCTTGAGGGCGTAGGTTACGGTCTCTTCACCAATGAAAAGTTTATGTCCAAAACAAAGTACGTATTCAGAGTTGTATCTCACGAGCGGCACAACTTCGGGCGGCGCAGAAGACTAAGGCTCGGAGCACAGGTCGCGAGAGCGCAGCAGTTCGTGTGGCGAAGGCAACGACCGAGGCTGGTGAAGACGGGACTGGGTCTAGCCAGTTCTGTGCTAAATACTCGCATGGAGGATGGTTACAGTTTTCCTGTTGGCTATCGAAGTTGTGGCGGATGCAGCAAAAGGTGTATGTCTGGGGCGATCCCTGCTGCTGTCATCTGCGCCTTCTTCCTGGTTACCAGGAGGCCCCCTGGAGGTTGGGCCGGATACCAGCTTGAACGCAGGGGTTGAGCTGACAGTAACCCGCTAAGTACAGATGCGTTGCGGGTTGCGGGCGTCGTAGGTGAAGCCGAGATACACGCCATGGTTCCACCTAGAATGTCAAGATGTATCGGTTTTCATTAGCTGTTGCACCTAAGGACCTACAATATCTATGTTATTTTTATCGAGTCTGTCGTCACTATCTCTCTAATTACATCCTAATTAGCGTGACCTCTTTCATTTGGCATTTATCGCACTTCTTAATGCGTTCTCCTACGTCTCTTCCCGTGTCTTTACGTCGCCTGTAACTGTTTATTCAGTATAATGTTCCGTGCATCCCTTGATGTCGCCCTAACGGATTATCGTGGATATCCATCATAGATTCAATTTATTCCTGTGTGTTAAGTTCCTCTGTGTCTTCGTCCTGTTCTTCATGTTCCCTACACACTGTATCATGTCCCATCACTCATAGCCTGTACCGCCAACTTCCGTCTGTATGCATGTCCATTTGAATTGAGCCTTCTCGGTTTATAGATAGTAACCGCCTCCAATTTAGTAACCTTGACGGGGGATCCTTGAAACTGAAAATCTATGCCAGTGGCTTCTAATTTGTTTCTATGGTGAAATGTGGTTCATATACATATAGCCTGAATTGCTTTGTGGCCCATACGATATTAAACACTCTGATTCCGTTGCAGGACACTTTCTTTCAGCCATATTCAATGACCATGCAGCTTAGGCGATAGATGCGCCTGTCTTCTCCTGTGTTGGAACTCGTCACAACGCCTTCCCGCTGACGTACATCGCAACTGTAAACCGTTTCTCAAAATTTTTATAATTCAGTTCTGGAGCATTAACTGAGCTCTCTTTCATTTCTTCTAAAGGTTGCTGCCTCGCGTGCTAGTTGAACCGTCTGAGGCGTCTTTTCATGGTCGGCGCGGCTCCCCCCGTCGGAGGTTCGAGTCCTCCCTCGGGCATGGGTGTGTGTGTAGCTGTTGTAGTAAGTCAGTTTAAATTAGATTAAGTAGTAAGTTTAGGGACCGATGACCTCAGCAGTTCGGTCCTATAAGTCCTTACCACAAATTTTCAAATTCCAAAAGGTTTCTTGTTGTTGATCTCTCAATTCGTATAGCACTTCGGTCCTCAACTGTTTGTGTAAAGGAGTCGCAATTTTACCGAACTTTGCAATAACGTGACAGTAATACAAAGCAAGCGGTATACGTATTTTCAGTTCTTTCATACATTTTGGAGGCGGAGAATTTTACATTCCGACATTACTCTTGTCTGACCCTTTATCCAGTATTTTGTGTACAAAAATTGTTATATGCGCTCTCAGTAATTCCAACTTCTCTGCTTGTAACATTCACCAATGTGCCCTTAATGTGTCCAAGACTTACTGTTTCTCATTGCATTGCTTTAAAGAATTTCCGTACCAAATTATGTCATTTACTTCACTAAACGCTTCGTACCTTGCAATTATGCCAAAACAAAATTCGTTCTTCTCTAAAATGTATTTGGTGCGCTCTTTCGCCCAGTTGGCATTCTTTCATACTCATAGCGCGTGTAATATGCACTAAATGCTGTATTTTCTCTTTAAGATGGTACCAATGAAATCTGATAGTATCTAATGGCCAAATCTCAAATGGAGAAATACTTCGCTTCTCCAGTTGGTCCAATATTTGATTTATGTCGGGAATGGGGATTGCTTCTCCCTCTGAAATTTCTTTCTGTTTTCTATGGTCTGTTTTGAATTTATATTTCACTATATCACTGGCCTGCTGTTTTTTCGGTACGAGCAATACAGGTGTGTTCCATCGGCAGTGACCTTCACCGACTGTGTCCTTGTCAAGTATGTATTCAATTTTCCCTAGTAATACAGCCTTCGGTGACAGGCATATTACGCGTATGTATTTTCACAATGTACGTATTGACAGTATTGGGAGTTCATGCTTTACAAGTGCTACAAAGTTTTTTTAATTAAATATGGCTCGTCACTTTTCGTCCCACGACTATCCTTTGATCTGCGTATCTAACTTTTTCGTTCGCCATGCTGTGCCGTACATCGGTTCACTTTATTTTTGCCGGATTTGGGACTGACTTTGTTACTCTCAGATTCTTTTTGCAATCTGCTGTTCCCATCCATTCCCACTTTCTTTGCAGTCTGACTCTGTAACTGCCCCACAACGTGAATTCCTTCATTAAGTAACACTTTTTCCGGTTATCTATTAAATCCTTTTCGATTAACAGCTACCAGATCCATGAGTTTCCTAGAAACTTGCCATGTTCGTACTGTTTCAGGTACTATCAGAAGCGACATGCTTCGACCCTACATTCTAATGACTTTCTCACCAACCTTTAGCTTTCTGAGGAAGTCACCTCCTACTAGATCGCAGGATGTGGCTATGGCAAATGCCCAATGGACGTCATCTGCCAGCGTGTTTAGTGGCTACAGTAAAATTCGGAGGCGGTGGTGTTATGGTGTGGTCTTGTTTTTCATGGAGGGGGCTTTCACCCCTTGTTGTTTTGTGTGACACTATCAACAGCACACGCCTACATTGATGTTTTAAGCACCTTCGTGCTTCCCACTGTTGAAGAGCAATTCGGGAATGCGGCTGCATCTTTGAACACGATCGAGCATCGGTTCGTAATGCATGGGCCGTAGCGGCGTGGTTACACGACAATAACATCCCTGTAATGGAGTGGCCTGCGCAGAGTCCCGACCAGAATCCTACAGCACACCTTTGAGATGCTTTGGAACGCCGAATTCATGGCAGGCCTCACCGACCGTCACCTATACCTCTCCTCAGTGCAGCACTCCGTGAAGAATGGGCTGGCATTACCCAAGAAACCTTCCAGCACTTCATTGAACGTATGCCTGCAAGAGTGGAAGCTGTCATCAAGGCTAAGGGTGGACCAACACCATATTGAGTTCCAGCATTACCGATGGAGGGAGCAAGGAACTTATAAATCATTTTCAGCCAGGACTCCGGGTACTTCTGATCAGATAGTGTATTATGGTAGCAATTATAGCTACGTGAACGTTCGAAGAAGCGCCGCTGCTTCTGTATTATCGCGAGAGAGGGACAGAGTCTAGAGGTAGATGAAACTTATTTTAGCTAGTTGTTGCAGTTTTGTTCAACAAAACTACGGCTATCTGGCAGATGTCTTTACGAAAATTTTGCTTCTCATCGCCGAAAATAGCTGGCGACTTCACATCTCTTGATCGAGTTGTTATTTATATACTACAGTTTGTTATAAGCATACCCACACCACCTGCATCACCAAATACTTTTTCATGGCGTGCTAGCCTTATGTGCTCTAATGGCTAACTGCTTGAAAAATTGGCCATAATGCCTGTGTTCGAACGTTTCATTGGAATCTTACAAAGCGTGCACAGCAACGAGAGCTCACTAACTAGCAGAAACACTACATATTTGAAGGGACATGGCTGCCTGGAAAAAATCGAGACCCTCCGGCGACGTTTGTGGCCTGGGCAGTGCGGAAACCGTGTACTGGGGCGCAATAGCTCGTTAACGTAAGTTACAGCGGCCAACCCCGGAAACATTCCGCGCCAACAGCCAGCACCGAGAGCGGGGGCGGGACTAGGGAGGCGGCGGGGGCGGAGAGAGAGAGGCGGCGAAACGGCGCGCAGGAAGTCGCCGCCGAGATAGGGCCCGCCGCCATTATCACAGCTCCCCCCACCACCGCCTCCAGCAGTTCTCACGGCACCGGCTAAACGTTTTAAATGTTCGCTGCAAATTTCGCGCGACAGCGTGCAATTTAGATAAGGGCTACTCCTCTCGACAGGCCGTAAACACTTTGCAGGCAGGAACTGGGTAGATTACGAGCCAGTGATAGCAGACTCGGGGGCTGCGGCTATCGTTAACTCTGCCGGACGGGGTTGCTCAGAGGGGTAGAAACTGCAGGCGCACTACCAGCCTCCCTCTGGCGAGGACCGCCGCTCCGAAGCAACGGTCTGTGGACACACAGACCTGACGGAGACCAAGCGCTGCATCCACGTACCTCTCTAGGACTTCCTCAATATGTGAACATTTAACGGACTGGCTGCCTTCATCATTATTATGGGCATAACTGACGTGGGCGACTATGGCACCGTCAAGGCACTCCGGGCAGTTTCGTGCAACGGATGAGGTGTGACCAAACTTTTGTATGTAACGTCGATGGACAAATATAAATAATTCCTACAAAAGTAAGTTAGGAACACTGTAGATAGTCTAGAAGTAAAGTAACCCTCCACCGCTGACAGAAGGCACGGCTGTGTAGTGGTGTGGAAGTACCAGACGGTCACTTAGAAGCAGGACAGAACTACGTGTCGACCTGGAGGAATGACCGAGCTATTGTGTTTGGGCGGGCCAAAGACCACGTGATGAAGTAAGTTTCTTGGTTTATTGGTTTATCACTGCAAAGCAACCTGTCTGCAAGGTATGTTGTATCACATGGAGTCGTGCTGCACGACGTCAGGACAATGGTAGTAGAAAGTTCCTAACCGAGCGGAGACACATGTCACTAAGTGTCAATAATCACTTGTTCCAAACCCGACAGGAAATGCTGCTTTTATTGAATGGAGTGGATTTGGCAAGGCACTAATGGGACCTCTACAGCAAGTTCAGATGATCTCTGATTGGTGGTGCTGCAGCTGCTCGCAAGTACACCGATTTCGAGCAGGCCTTACTGCCGTCCAAGATGGCACATGCAAGAAATTTAAAATGCATGATGGAGGTGGTGAGAAATTCAAAAATGGGATGAGGCACAATGTTAAAAAAATATTTTTTAAAAATTCAGAAGAAAAGTCACAAAAGTTTTTAAATGGTCCAAGACAGCGGAGCTACCCATTTGTGCTTTGTAACCACACCCTTCTCCCCCTCTCTACTCATTTACCGCCCCTCCCCACTCATCTGATCACATCCCAGCACTTTACAGACCATTAAATTGAAACAGCCTATCACGGTGTAATTCCAGAGACGCCATCTTGGCTCTGCTCAGAAGTATCAGAACGTTCTCAATTTTTATGGCATGTTCAAAAATATTTGTCAAAACATTACGTAAAGGGTGTAGCTTGCAGTACTTCAAAGACTGAAATACATCAGCACCAAATACACACACACACACACACACACACACACACACACACACACACACATGTGCGCTGTAGCATACGTATTGTAAGGCACAATGAACCTTCAAAGAAATTGTTTTTCCCATTTCAATTGTTCTATGATGTCACAAGTTGAAAATGAACAGATAGAGAAAGTATATGAGGCTACTCAAAAGGTAATACAATGCGCAAAAGGACATGAAAACCTAATAGTCATGGGGGACTGGAATGCAGTTCTAGGGGAAGGAGTAGTAGAAAAGGTTACAGGAGACTATGGGCTCAGGACAAGGAGTGAGAGAGGAGAGAGATTAATTGTGTTCTGTAATAAATTTCAGTTAGTAATAGAGAATAATCCATTCAAGAATCACAAGATGAGGAGGTATACTTGGAAGGGGCATGGTAATACGGGACAATTTAGGTCGGATCACATCATGGTCAGGCAGAGATTCCGAAAGCGGATACTGGATTGTAAGGCTTACCCAGAAGCACAGTTCAGTTGTCATGAAGAGTAGGCTGAAGTTTAATAAATTAGTGAGGGATGACGAGACACGTTTGATGTTCTCTAAGGCTGTAATTACAGCAATGAGGAATAGCTCGGTAGGCAATACAATTGAAGAGGAATGCACATCTCTACAAAGGACAGTCAGTCGGAAAGAAAAACGTAGGTACGAAGAAGGTAACTGGAGAGAAACCATGGGTGACAGAAGAAATACTTCAGTTGATCGATGAAAGAAGGAAGTACAAAAATGTTCAGGGAAATGAGGATTTTCTGTGCCCTGGGACCTGGTGTTTGTGTTGTCCTCAACATTTCACCATCATTATTTTTCGTGATAGTGGTTAGACTCGACTGCGTACAGAAATTGGGCTGTATAAAGAGGGGGACTCTGTACAGGCGCTGATGACCCCGCATTTGAGAGCCCCACAAAACAAACATCATCATGTTCCGGGAAATTCAGCAATACAGAAATAAGAGTCGCTGAAAAGTGAAATAAACAGGAAGTGCAGGGAAGTTAAGACGAAATGGCTGCGTGAAAAAAGTGAAGAAATCGACAGAGAAATTATTGTCGGAAGGACCGACTCAGCATATAGGAAAGTCACAACGATCTCCAGTTAAATTAAGAGCAATAGTCGTAACATTAAGAGTGCAACGGGAATTCCACTGTAAAATGCTGAGGAGAAAGCGGATAGGTGGAAAGAGTACACTGAAGGCCTCTATGGAGAGGGAATTTTTCTGATGAGACGGAACACGAAACGAGTGGATTCAGGAGAGACAGGGGATCCAGTATTAGAATTAGAATGTAAGAGAGCTTTGAAGGACTTAAGATCAAATAAGGCAGAAAAGTTAGATAATATTCCATAAAAAATTTAAAATCATTGGGGTAAGTGGTAACAAAACGACTATTGACAATGGTGTGTAGAGTGTATGAGTCTGGTGACACACCTTCTGACTTTCAGAAAGTATCATCCACACAATTCCAAAAACTGAAGAGCTGACAGGTTCGACAATTATCGCACAATCAGCTTAACAGCTCATGAATCCAAGATGCTGACAAGGATAATATACAGAAGAATGGAAAAGAAAATTGAGGATGTGTTGGATGACGATCAGGTTAGCTTCAGGAAAGGTAAAAGCCACAGAGGGGCAATTCTGACGATGCGGCTGAAAATTGTAGATACACTAAACAAAAATTAATACACGCTTATAGGATTTGTCAACCTAGAAAACGCGCAAGATATTCGAAATCCTGAGAAATATATGGGTAAACTAAAGGGAGAGACGGCAACATACCGGGTGGTTATAATTACGCTTTCCCTTCAGTGGACCACGGTATCTTCAACTGTCGTGAGATAGCAAGCCACTGCCTGACGATGGGGAATTGCGCGCAGCGTTGTCTGCTACAGTAGCAGCGATTTCATCAACCACCTGTGGTGCAACCGGTCGTCGGCCTCTTCCCGGAGCGACGTCCAGTTCTCCACTGGATTCGAGATTCCTCATCATGCTCCGCACAGCAAGTGGAGAAAGAGGACCCTTCCGTAATGCTTTCAGCCGGCGATATTCTCGAAGTGCAGCTGCAGCATTACTGTTGTCTTGATAGTAGAGGTTCGGCAATAATGCTCTGCTGCTTTTGTCGCAGCTCGTGTTGACATGTCAACAAGTGCACTGCGATTGGTCTGGTGTGGGAGACTTTGAATAACGATGACTGATCACGGCACCTGGTGGCTATAGTTGAAACTGGACGGTGGCGCTATGACGCATGGAAATCATGCACCCCGTTCACTGGACATTAATGCTACTAAGTTTAGCACTCGTACGGTAATTATTTTCCATGTTATAACGTGTGACTTGGGAAAGTTTAATTATAACCACCCGGTACGACCAAGAACAAAGGGTGTAAGACTGGAATGTAGTCATTCACCCCTACTGTTCGGTCTGCACATCTAAGAAGCTACGATGGAACTAAGAGGAAGGTTCAGGAGTGCAATCAAAATTCAAGGTGAAGGAATACCAATGATAAGATTCGCTGATGACATCGATGTCCTGAGTGTAAGTGAAGAAGATTTACATGATCTGCTGAACGGAATGAACAGCCTAATGAGTACAGAACATGGATTGAGAGTAAATCGAAGAAAGACGAAAGTAATTGGAAGTAGCAGAAATGAGAACAGAGAGAAACTTAACGTTAGACTTGATGGTCACGAAATAGATGAAGTTAAGAAATTCTGCTACTTAGGCAGCAAAATAGCCAATGACAGACGGAGCAAGGAGGACATCAAAAGCAGACTAGCAGTGGCAAAAATGGCGTTCCTGGTCAAGAGAAGTCTACTACCATCTTACATATTCCTTAATCTGAGGGAAACATTTCTGAGAATGTACCTTTGGAACACAGCATTATGTGGTAGTGAAACATGGCCTGCGGGAAAACCGGAACCGAAGAGAATCGAAGCATTTGAGATGTGGTGCTTCAGACGAATGTTTAAAATTGGGTGGACTGGTAAGGTAAGGAATGAGGAGAGGGAAGAAATATGTGGAAAAAACTGACAAGGAGACGGCACAGGATGATAGGACATCTGTTAAGACATCAAGGAATGACTTCCAAGGTACTTGAGGGAGCTGTAGATGGCAAAAACTGTAGAGTAAAACAGAAACTAGAATGCATCCAGAAAATAATTGAGGACGTAGGTTGCAAGTGCTATTCTGAAATAAAGAGGTTGGCAGAGCAGATGAATTCGTGGTGGGTCGCATCAAATCACTCAGAAGACTGATGACTCAAAAAAAAAGTCTTTCAAGTCACAGTGTTAATTCAAGATCTAAAAAGCCCGCAGAAATTCATTTGCAATACGTAAAATGCTACTTTTGTGTCAAGCGGCACGATGCTGTTTTCTACCACACACACATATCCGTCAATTCTTTACCTAAAAAGTAATTGTGAACTCTTAAATTAGATGACCTAATAATTTTTACGCCTAATCCAATGTTTCAAAATAGTTAACATTTCAAGACATGCCTAAATGAGACGATGCGGCAGAACCAGCCTGACCCTGCATATAACACAGAATAAATATGTTGGTTACAATATAATGCTGAGTAGGTATGCAAACATATAAACAAATAGTCAGTCTCAGTTGTTGCCACCTAGTGAAACGATGTAATTCATTGTAGTTTCTAGGTCTGCACTCGGTGTCAGGCACAATGAAAGCTGCATTTAAATATTTCCACATCTTTGTTGTTCTATAATGCTTGTCCAGTGTTACAACTATGTTTCTACTACTGAAGTATGAAAAGGCTGTTGGAATTTCAATATGAGGATTTGTCATTGGTGGTTTACAAGTTTTCAGTAATGCTTCACCTCAGTGAACACCAATTTACTAGAGACAAAGATAATGCATCATGTTCTACAGTAGAGAAGAGAATCCATGTTGTTAACATCCTAATATCCATTTTGGCTGCAACGCTCACTGAAACTGTATTTCAAATAATCAGCTCCTAAGTAACACCAAATATCTATTCAAAATAAATGATTTGAAAACATACATTCAAACAATAGCCAAAAGACAATCATATTGACTAAATACCGTTTTAGGAAGGCAGGAAGAATGTTTTATGACGATATCTATGACGTACACTTCATATTTTGGTAGTACGCAAATATAACTTTGTAATTCTCCGAATACAAGGTACACGTCACAAACAAGACATGTATGAAACATGAGCAAAGATAATTCAGGAATTAGACGGCGGCAAAAGGCCTATGTCTCAATAACATAATCTTTTTACTGAAATAAAATTATTTTGCATCATAAGGAAAAATTTCGGGTGTACGCACACACACACACACACACACACACACACACACACACACACACCAGTGTTGCTTCTTACAATATGCAGGTATAAATACAGAATTATCGTCGCAAGCAACAACCCAAACTTTGTACGAAAAGGAAACTGTAATGCTTCTCAAAATATGTAAGATTTCTTGGAACCACAATGGACTCTTAGATTTAATATTTTCCCATCTTGCTTATTTTGACTACTGATATAAATTACTTGTTAGTAAAAACACACATTAAAGAATCCAGAATACATAAAAAATTGGTTCTATGTTTAGCTTTGCAAAAAACACATGGGCGCTAGTTCTGATCTAACTTACAGCTTAAAGTGCGCTTCTCAACGAGAATTACCAAAGGAAGCAAAGTTAATTCCAAAGCCAATTCATGAAAAGTTTAACTTTAAAACCGATATCAAAGTCGGTCGAACATTTTTGTGAAGCCTTGCTAGGATATGAACCTCATCTCGCAGTTCCAAGCATTGTAATTTTTTCTTGTCATAGAGTGAGAATTACATGATGATGTAACGTACTAACCAATAGTAATTCACATATGTATAGGTAAGAAACTAAGATAGCTATGCTTTCAACAATCCATTTAGAAAGTCAGTCAGACATAGCAGAGACCCTATGGTAGGGTATTCAGTTTAACTTGCGACATCTTCTGCTGTCACAGGCATAGATCATTCTTTACTAACCAGTCTAAGGAACTGTACGTATCACATTATGTGTTTCCATGCAACTCGATCTAGAAGTGACAACATGGACATGCTCTTCTTAATGAAACACGGTCGTAGATAGTAGTTAACAGTGACGGCATATGGAAATGTATACATTCGTTCATCAAAACACTCGATGCTCCCTGTAGTATCTTACTAAAGGAGGACAGGGACACTATTCTCTCTGGGTTTCACAAAAGACGTATATTTTCTCTGAGTGACAACTGCAGAGCATTCCCGCTTTTTATTTTCTGTCAACAACAAAATAAAACAAACGACAGTGTTCATAGAGTTATCACAGTATTTTTATTTCAGTCTCAGTTTAAAGTGTTTGATGTAATTATACGTAGAGAATTAGTAGAAAGATCAGAGAAGTTGGGTGCATACTCCGTCCGCTCTGAAAGCTCACTAAGGCAAAATAAGCAGATGAAGAAGATACAATATACAGCTTCTCGTATATGTGAGTGACTCGAAAACATTTTGAGTATTAGAATCACGTATGTTGTTTGAGACAAGGAATGTTCTCTAGAAACGAAGACAACAGTAATGTTTCTATGGTGCTTGGAGCACCGAGTATAAGTACTTGCGACGTCACTTGAACAGGTTAGCTACACGCATAGGCAGGTCTACATCCACATCTACGTCTGTCTGACTACTCTTCAGCTCACACTGAAGTGCCTGGCAGAGGGTTCTTCGAACCATCTTCAGACTATTTCTCTGCTGTACCAATCTCAGTTTGAGCTCTGACTTCTCTTATTTTATTATGATTATTATTTCTCCCTATGTCGGTTGGCAACAATAGAATATTTTCACATTCAGAGGAGAATGTCGGTGATTTAAATTTCGTGAAAAGATATCGCCGCAGCGAAAACTGTCTTTGTTTTAAACATTGTCCCTCCAACTTGTTTATCACATGCGTGATACTCTGTCGCCTATTGCATGATGATACGAAACGATCTCTCCTTCTTTGAAGTTTCCAGCGCCCTCCGTCGATAATATCTTGCAAGGATGTCGTACAACACAGCAATGCTCCAGTAGAGGACGAACTAGCTTAACAGACCTGTTGCATCTTGTAAGTGTTCTGCCATTAAATATCAGTCTCTGGTTTGCCTTCCCTCAAAATGAACTATGTTGTTCGTAATTGTAGTTTCTTAGAATTTAGTCGAATTGACAGCGTTTAAATTTGTGTGATTTATCGTGTTTATTGGAACTTAAACGGATCTCTTTATTACTCATGTGGATGATCTCACCCTTTTCATTGTTGAGGAACAGTTGCTACTTTCCGCATTATTCACATATTGCGTCAAAGTCATTTAGCAATTGGTTTCGATCTTCTCACGACATTACTAGATGTCTAAATGACAGCTTCATCTGCAAACAATCTAAGAGGACTGACTGCTCAGATTACCTCCTAAATCGTTTATGTAGAATAAGAGCAGCAGTAGAGTACGGCACTTCGTTGGGGAACGCCGGATGTCATTCTGTTTTACTCGATGATTTTCCTTTGATTACGACTTATTATGACCTTTCCGAGAACATATCTCAGTTGCAGTCGCACAAATGAAGCGATACTTCATCGGCACACCACTCTTGTGAGGAACGGTTTCGAAAGACTACTTAAAATCCAGAAATATGGAGTCAATTTTTAGATCCACTGTCGATAACACTCATTACTCCGTGGGAATGAATAAATACTTTTTTCTGAATCCGTACGGCGTACAGCGTAATTCATAACGTCCGAACACGGTTTATGTCCGAAAAGTCTAATGTACATCGACGTTAGTAGTATGTGAACTTAATGCAATGGATTACTCCCATTTTCTTTCTTGAATATTGGTGCGACCTGTTGAACTTTCCAGTAGTCAGTTACGGACCTTCCGCCGATTGAACGGTTGTATGTGACTGATTAGTATGGGGCTGTTGTATCAGAATACTTTGAAAGGAAATCTATTGGTACGCAAATGGACCTGAGGACTTTCATTTATTAAGTGTTTAAGCTGCTTCGCTACTGCGCAGATATCTAATTCTAATTCACTCATGTTGAGAGATGTTCTCGATTAGAATTCTGCAATATTTACTTCGTCTTCTTTGGCACAGGATTTTCGGAAAACTGTGTTAAATAACTCCAATTTAGTGGCGTTGTCGCCGGTAATATTGCCATTGGTGTCATACAGTGAAAATACTGATTATGCCTTGCCGCTGGTATTCTTCACATTCAACTATAATCTCTACGGATATTCTGTCAAATTTCTAGACAGAGTCTAATTGTGCAAGCTAATAGAAGCATCTCGCATTGAAATCTGCCCTAAATGTCGAGCTTATGTAAAACATCGTCAGTCGTACGTAAATTTATAGTGCTCTCCCAAACAAAGATCGGTATTTTATCAGTCTTTAAGTATGAAACAGACAGTCAGTCTGTACACCCTAAAGCTGGCCATCGTGTTCTGTGTACACCCACTTGACTCCCAAACATGCCTATAGTTCGTAGTGCAAGGCATACTGGGCCCTCAGATTAATCACCACAAGGTTAGACTGAAGAGGCAAAGAAACTGATACACCTGTCTAATATCGTGTAGGGCCCACGCGAGCAAGCAGAAGTGCCACAGCTGGCCGGGGTGGCCGAGCGGATCTAGGGGCTTGAGTCTGGAAAAGCGAGACCGCTATGGTCGCAGGTTCGAATCCTGCCTCGGGCATCGATGTGTGTGATGTCCTTAGGTTAGTTAGGTTTAAGTAGTTCTAAGTTCTAGGGGACTGATGACCTCAGAAGTTAAGTCCCATAGTGCTCAGAGCCATTTGAACCATTTTTGAGAAGTGCCACAACACGGCATGGCGTGGATTCGACTAATGTCTGAAGTAGTGCTGGATGGAACTGACACCATGAATCCTGCAGGACTGTCCACAAATCCGTAAGAGTTTGACGGGATGAGATCTCTTCTGAGCACCACGTTGCAAGACATCTCAGATATGCTCAATAATGTTTATGTCTGGGGAGATTGATGGCCAGCGGAAGTGTTTAAACGTAGAAAAGTGTTCCTGGAGCCACTCTGCGGCAATTCTGGACGTGTTGGTTGTCGCATTATCCTGGTGGAATTGACCAATAACGTCGCAACGCTTGAAAGGATGCAGGTGATCAGACAGGACCCTTACGTACGTGTCACCTGCCAGCGTTGTATCTAGACCTATCAGGGCTCCCATATCACTCCAATTGCACACGCCCCACACCATTATAGAGCCTCCACTAGCTTGAAGGGTCCCCTAGTGGCATGCAGGGTCCGTGGATGTATGAGGTTGTCTCCATACCCGTACACGTCCATCCGCTCGATACAACTTGAAACGAGACTCGTCCGGCCAGGCAACGTGCTTCCAGCCATCAAGAGTCCAATGTCGGTGTTGACGGGCCCAGGTGAGGCGTTATGTTTTGTGTCATGCACTTATCAAGGATACACGAGTGGCTACTCAGCCCCGAAAGCCAATATCGACGATGTTTCGTTGAATGGTTCGGATGCTGACACTTGTTGATGGCCCAACATTGAAATCTGCAGCAACTTTCGGAAGGGAGGGTTGCACTTCTGTCAAGCTGAACGATTCTTTTTATTCGTCATTCATCTCGTTCTTGCAACTGTATCGAAGTTCATATGTTTTACCGGATCCCTGATATTCACGGTACCCTCGTGAAATGGTCGTGCAGGACTAGCCCCACTTCATCACCACCTCGGAGACTTTGTGTCCCATCGCTCGTGCGCCACGTTCAGACTCACTTAAATTTTGATAAACTGCCATTGTAGCAGCAGTAACCGATCTGACAACTGCGCCAAACGCTTTTTGTCTTACATATGAGTTGCCAACCGCAGCACCGGAAGTTGCCTGTTTTATATCTTACAGCTCCGTATTTGAATACGCATGCCTATACCAGTATCTTTGGCGCTTCAGTGTATTTCCATTCTATGTTGTCTGTATTGTCTTCCTATAACATTTAAGAAACACATTTGTGTCATTTTACTGTCACCACTGGTGTAACATAGAGTTTAGAGTACGACTGTGGTTCGATCCCTATAACCAAAAAACTCAGAGACCTGCTAAGCCAACACAGGCATCAGCAATACAGGTTACACAGAAAATAGAAAGCACTTTAGCAAAACATTAAGTGTGCCTACACTGACTACTGATCATTTTTGTGGCAACATTATGATACTTACAATATGTAAATAAGTGAACTGCATACAACAGTTAGTGAAGACACGTTCTGTAATGTTAATGAAGGGAATATGTTGTGTATTTGAGAATCATCTACGTGGTAATTTTGAATATGTCACTGTAGGAGAATTATCAGTAGACTTCTATATTGATGTAATTGTGTTCAGATGAAGGAAGAGTACCAGTGCCTATGGTCTATTCTGACAGCAGATAGGGGATGTGAATACGTCGAAAGAGTATTTCCTTGGCCGAGGGAGCAATGTGTCACAGTACTCTGGTATGGTATTACAAGCTCAAAAATAACACAAATGTTTGATAAATTACGAATAGAATTGAAAACATGACATAGGAGTGGGGCATCTGTGATTTGAGGATAGAGTAGGAAGTTGGCATCATATCACAAGCAAACCCATAAGGGGAAGACCGACACGAAGAGCACCGTAGTCGACAGGACTAGGAACCGAGACTTGATTTGGTACTACCGTCGAAAATGAGTGACGAAAAATAGTCCGCAAAGATATTGGTGTACCGTACAGAAAGAATTAATAAAAACATGACAAGGACAATGGATATGCAGAAGGGCAACTTCCAGGAATGCAAGTGTCAATACAAACGACTGTCGCGTTCCAGTATAATTCGTACTCACAAAAGACAGAAGAGTAGTTATTCCTCCGTTGCAGCTTTGATACGATTGAGCTAATCAAAACTGAGACGTCGTGCTGCAGGAGAGCTGATTCTTGATGGTATTCCATTTTGGTGAAACCTGGAGTGGTGCCTCTTTGTCTACATAGAAAGACAATCTAATAATCCATCTTGATC